>NC_080785.1:84317310-84626252 GCF_028018385.1 Neofelis nebulosa | reverse complement strand
GCAAATATATAATTTAAATATATTTTTTCCTATCTAGTCGTTTGTTCTGTATGGATAAGAAAATTGATTGTAATGAAGTACTATGTATTTTAAAAATTTTCCCCAAACTAACTCTTCTGCAAACTTTGAAATGTAACAGATAATTTATGATGTGTGAGATTAGATGTAGTGTAGTTGGAAGCAATCTGACTGAAAGAAGGCAAAATTCCTCTCAATAGAACCTATGTATTGAATTCCCACTCAGGTTAAAATTATTTCTTTCAACCTAAAGCACACTTTTGGGTAGAGTCTGTAATGACAAGTTTAAAATTTATAATCTTCATTCAAATTTAATAACTTTTTATGATTATAAGCCTCTTCCATTAATGTGAATTTTATTTTCACAATGGAAATTATTGTATTTCCTTCAAGTTCTATAGAATCAAAATGAATATAATTTCACAAAACGGGACATTGAAACACTGAGGTAATTTAGGAAGTCTTATGTTGTAAGCTGTAAAGGACAAGGTAATTGATTACACGAGAGGAGTGGAGGGAGTGAAAAAGGAGTAAAAAATGGTGCCCATCAGGGAAAATGTTCTGTATGACACAAACTATATATTTGTACCACATATTTGTACAAACTCACAGAATTACAATATCAACAGTGAACCTTAACATAAACTGTATAGTTTGGGTGATTATGATGTGCCACTTGTAGGTTTGTCAATTGTACAAATTGATCACTCTAGTGGAGGATGTTGATAATGGAGAAGGCTATGTATGTGTCAGAGCAGAAGGTTTATGGGGAAACCTGTATCTTCCTCTCAAATTTGTTGTGAATCTAAAACTGCTCTAATAATAATAATAATAATAATAATAATGGCACTTGGGTTCCTAGCTTGGACACTGGGATATACAGGGTTGTCATTTACTAGGCGCAGAAGTAGGTATGGAAGGAAGAGAGAGGAATTTAGGGGAAGGAGTGGGTGTTCAGAATTAGACATGTTGAGTTTAAGGGCAACTATGGGATGTGGATGTTCACACGGGTGTCTGGTACACAGCTGTATGTAAGAGCACTGGCTTCAGGGGAGACCTCAACTGGAGATACATCTGGACAGGGTCATAGCATGAAGATGCTGACAGGAAGCCTTGTGGGGGAATGAGATTGCCAAGACTGTGGACTGTGAACTTAGGGACACTGGTGTTTACAAAGTAGGTGCAATAGGAGGAATTTGAAATGATCAGAGAGAAATTACCATAGAGGTGGGAAATGACTTGAAAGAACATTGTCATTAAAAAAATATTTTCAAGAAGAAAAGTGGCTCAAAGTGTCAGATGGTATAAGGAGACCAGATCAGATACAAGGAGTGAAAAGGGGCCTCATGTAGCAGTAAAGAGACCGTGACTCTTCAGTGAGGTAATTGGGAAGAATTCCAACTGCAGAGACCCGAAGCCTAACAGGGAGGAGAGAGCATGCAATTAGCATGTACAGAAATGCGCCCAAAGAGCCTGGTACTGAACAAGAGAAGGCACATAGACAGACAGTGCTAAAAACCTGATGTAGAAAGGGATTTTTTTAATGATGGGAAACATCTGACCGTGAATTAATGGAAATGGTCATGTAAGCAGGACTTGTTGGAGATACAGGCCAAGGACAGTAAGTGATGGAAAAAAGTCCCTTCACAGACGAAGGGTAAAGAAATCCAGAGCACGGGGAATCAGAAAGAGGGACACTTGGTTCTTTTCAGTCCTCAGAGCAAGAAGCAGAGAGAGACGCAGATGCAGTACGATTGCAGGCACTTAACTGTGCTCTCAAGATGCTGCACCAGGAAGCGGAGGCAAAGAAGCATGAATCCCAAACACAAGTAACACTGTGAAAACACTTCTCAGGCCATGCATTACGTTACGTGTGTAATTTTAGCTACTCCTTACCTTGGCTTATGCTATGGACTCTTCTCTTTGTATACACAGTTTTCTTTTTCTGTCTTTCTTTTTTCTATTTTGAGCTAAAGCCATAGGGCAAAATACCAACATGGAGTCAGAATCACAGGAGGCAAACCACGAAGAGGTTAGCTGGTATCTAAAATGACTTTGGACACATAGCCAAACCTAATTCAGGATGACTTTGAGCCAAAGGTCTGTAAGGCTTCTCTTTCCAGTTTACAGAACACCCAGCTCTTCTCTTTGTGGGGGGCTCATCACAGTACTGCCCTAATGAGATGTGCACCAACCGCCCCCCCCCCCCTTCAAACCAGTACCTTTTTTTACTTTATCCTCTCCTACTCCCTCACTTTGCTTCAGCCGCACTGGTCTTCTTTCTGGAATCTGCCAGGAATGCTCCCTCACACCTTTGGGCCTTTGCTCTGGCTCCTTCCTCTGTCTGGAATGCTCTTCCCATAGATACCCGTTGATTATCCCTCATCTCAATCAAGTCTCTGCTTAGTCTCAGTCTCAAGAAGGTCTACACTGGTTGCCACTTTAATATTGCAGCCTCACTTGCCCTAAGCCTTCTAGGGCGCCATTATCCTACTCCACGTCTCCGTTTCCATAATACTTATCATGGTCTAGGACACTGATAATTTATTTATTTTTCATGTTTAGTGTTTATTTATGTCTTCTTCCACAAGAATATAAGGTCCACTGTGGTAGAGGCATTTGTTCTTTTCAATGATATTCTGAGCACTTACAATAGTATTTGGTACATAATAAGAGCTAAATAATAAGTATTTGTTACATGAATAGCTGAATTTGAATGATGTTGTGATTTATCATGTTTAAAAATCATAATGGTTACTTATCTTGGAAATACATGTTACATAATTTACAGAAATCTTTCCAAAGATCTGTATCCGTTTGTGTATCGGAGGGAGAAATACAATTGAAACGTTCGCTCTTACCTGCGCTCATAAACAATGCTCTTATCCAAAAGTAGATCATACTAGAGCATGAAATAAATCAGCATGTCCTTTAGCGAAGTCCCTTGCATTATAAATATTCAATAATAGTGATTCTTATGGAATTATAACTTTGACGACAAACAGCTAAAATTAATTGCTAGGATGTACAATGGTGTTTCTGATAAAGAATGATCTTCTACCAAAAATTTCATACCTGAGTGTTATCCTTGTTGCCCCCCCACACACACACACTCAAGCATATCAATCCTTTTACCCAAGAAGTCAACAATAATATGATTAATCTTCCAAAGGAAACTCAAATATTGCTCTATCTATAGTTTCTTAGCTAATTTTGTAACATTTTTATATTCAAAAAGAACCTCTAAGATATAATTTATGCTGTGCTTTACGATGAAGTCCTTTTTTTTCCCCACCAGAAACATAGCAGCACCAGCTTCCAAGAAAATAGGTTGATACTTCCTCTAAGCACACTCTGAGTTTTATACAGTACTTATAAGAAATAGACAAGTTTTGGCATCATTGGAAGGGTTTTGCATATGCAATTGATTAGGAAACTGAATGCTACAATTGCTACATTCTCCTAGAGCTTATCTTTTGTAATATGGAAAAATCAAACCTCTCCTACATGTGGTGTTTAGCTTAGTAATCGTGGAAACTATTATCTGCATTTACAATTGGCTTCACAGCAGCAGCAGCAGCAGCAGCAATGGGTTGAAATAAGGTTAGAGAATTAGATTCATGCTGCTCCTTGTGCAGATAACCAATGACTGGGGCTGTAAACCTCTAATCAGCCAGGGCATTAACATGATGACAGTGTAAGGGGAAAATGTTAAGCCACAAAAAGTTTGTAGTGACAAAGAAAGCTTGCTGAAAAGCATAAAAGGCTGAGGAAGTTCATCTATATATGGACACAAATATCATGTATTGGGGGAAAAATCATCAAATACAGTACTCATGATTCTGTTGATTTAATCTAATAATAAATATTTTAGCATGTATTATATTTAAATAAAGCATAAATATATCAGTAAGAGGAAAAACAGTAGCATAAAGGAACATTTAGGCACACAAGAAGGTTAAGTGTCACGTATGCAGTATGAAATTTACCATGATCATACAAAAAGAATCAGTAGACTCTAGTCATTAAAACTGATACTATAGATTACAACACCCAGTTCCCAAAATGCTATGACTCAATATTGTATGGACTAGACCACTAAAATGCTATCCACCCCAACTCAAATGATCTCGATTTATAAAATGAGATGTGTTAATCATGCCCATGAACACAGTCCCTATTTCCTGGGAGGTACTTTATTGGCCTGAAATTCAATACACCTTCTGGCATTCTTATTTTCTGAGGCTGGACTGTTGCAAGACCTTTGAATCACTGTAGAGCATGGAGTGAAACCTCAAAACACAATCTGGAATTTTTAGAAAACACATTTTTTTCTATTTTACACTGTCAACTATGCCTCATTTAATTTGCCTATTTGCTACAATGCAATCATATAAAAAAGCCATGTAATAGAACTCCTGACTCATAGTAGGCATTCACTGAACACTTGGTAACTTGTTAAGCACTAATGTCAATGAAACATTTCATCTCCAACAGGCACATTAGTGCCAGATTAGTACTGGCCTCCCCCTTGAGGAGCCACGATTACCTCATGTCTCACTTCAAACAATTTATTTTTCTTGTATGCATGGCTGAGTTCAAGAGTTCTTTCCTTGTTTGAATTGGATATATTATTTTTTCCTTTTTTTGGTATAAGCCCTATATTACAGTAAGGGCATCCAATAGAAGTCTCTGAGAGTTACCTGGAAAATCTTTACACACAAATGTTTAATTTGGACAGCTTCCACATAAAAAGGGATGTGCACGTATGAACATTTAAAAAAAAGGAAAGGTCCTGAAGAGGAGACTCCTATTAGAAAGTGACATTCACCTAAACTCAGGTATAAAGCAGAAGAAGCAGAAGGAATGGATTAAAATTACGAGGATTCCACGGCATCTCATTCCATGACACCAGACTCCCTGAGAAAACAAGTTCTCTTCCAACAGGTAGATTAGCTGAAATGACTTCTTTCCTGTTTTCCGATTATAATTCTCTACATTTTTCCCTCATATGTTTGTTAATATGCCACAACCCACACTACATGTAATGCTTTTCACATTTAGCAATCAGCATAAGATGTAGAAAATTAAGAAATGTTAAATCTAACACAACAGCCTCCTTCCCAAACGTAAAGACAGGGGCTTAGAAAAGTTGATTCTGCCTAAGCACATCACAGCACAATTGGAATTTAGACTTGGTACCAAATCTCAGAGGGTGGAAGCACACACCTCAGCATCATGGCCTCCTTGCTCCAAATCACAAGGAGCAAAATGGGGTACAGGCAGTTCTGTGTTTGGACTGCCTGATCGGGGATAGTTTCAAACTGAATCAGAGGCAACTCATTTGGGATATCAAGTAAAAGTAATTGTATAATTCCATAGCATAAACTTCTGGGGAAAAATTTTGGTCTTACTCTCAGTACATGAGCTTCTGAGAACGGCTGCTCACTTCCACAACTGTTTTTGCACACTCAGACATAAGGCTCTCACCCTCTCCTTGGAGTGACATTTTGTCTTTTTATCCTATGACTCAAACATGCTTCCTGGTGTTCCTCCTGTCCTGGACACAAAGGCTCACAGTTTGCCCTAAGACATGCTTCAGAAGCAGCTTTTCTGTGGTCCTTCATGGTATCAAAGCATACACTTAAATTAGGAGGAAAAGACCAAAGATGTCATTACAATGAACTCATACCATCAAATTAACCATAATTTGCGAGGATCATCACTTATCTTTCATTTTCACTTGGTAGTCATTATTTCCTACAAGAAATGTTTCTAGAGTCCACTCTGAGTGCGAGGCACTGCCGTAAATGCAAGAGGCTATAACCTAGTCTGGGTTAAAGTCAGCATCACGGCCACTTTGTGAGCAGAAATTTCATGTCAGTGAAAAACAACATTTGCTATGTTAAACTGCCCTCTTCAATTGAAGTAAGTGTATTTTTGCTTTATAGTCATAAAACATTATAAACAAAAGAAATTTATCCCTAATTTTATATATGAACATATCTCAAAAAATGTCTTATATTCAATAAACCCATTTCCCTTAAATGTTAAGAAAATATTTTGGATCTAAGGATCCATTTGAATTTCTACCATTTACAGGTAACAAAGTTGAGACTGGTCCAACATTCAAAAGGTTATTAAGGAAAGAATCAAGGTAGTTTTTTGACTCCACCATAGAAGACTTTAAATTATGTAATTAACCTCTTTCTAATTGCTACAAAACTTTGAGGCCCATTAACTCACTTGTCAAACACAAGATAGGCTGTAAGAATATCTGTTCTTAAAAATGCCACTATTGGTCATGGGGCGCCTGGGTGGCTCAGTCTGTTGGACATCCGACTTCGGCTCAGGTCATGATCTCGCGGTCCGTGAGTTCAAGCCCCGCATCGGGCTCTGTGCTGACAGCTCAGAGCCTGGAGCCTGTTTCGGATTCTGTGTCTCCCTCTCTCTGACCTCCCCTGTTCATGCTCTGTTTCTCTCTGTCTCAAAAATAAATAAACGTTAAAAAAAAATTTTTAAAAATGCCACTATGTTCCAATATGGCAAAGAAATGAATGAAACTTGTGTTTTACAGACTATTATACAGGCAATTCTATAGCGAAGAAGAGTAGCAAATACTTTCCAGCAGTCTAAACAGAAAGGCCAGGCAGAGAGAAACTTCAGACTCAGAGGGAAAGCTGATGTGAGAACATAAGCCATCCGTGCTCCTACAAACTGTGGCATTGTTTTCCATGGAAGCTGGTGCAAGGCAACCGAGATGTAAGCTGTTGCCACATGTTCGGCAGAAATACTGAAGTGACTGTTTCTTTGTAGAAGAATTTCTTCATGTGTTTATTACTGCTTTGATGTACATCATAAATTTCTGCTTAAAGGTCACAAGATTGTGATGACACATCACAAACCAGGTTGTAATAATATGTTGACTGTTGAGGAAAACTGTGTAAAGACCTGAAGAATAATAAACATTAAGGCCAGTGTATGAATTTAAAAAACACATGCATTAGATGTCCTTTAAAAAAAAAGGATTCTAAGGAAATCTTTGGTTCTCAAAGGTATAAGTAAAATATTTTATTGTTGAGTTGAAGTCATTCTTTTTATGAAGTCATTGCAGTTGCAAACTTCCATAAGATTATAGTTTTGTGACAACACTTCTCTTTAGAACGAGACAAGGAAGATAATTCTAACATTTGTTTAAAATTTTGCAACCTAGAATTTTCCCCTATATTTTATTCCTTAAGCAGAGTATTACCTGACATCTGAAATGTAAATATAGTTGCTTTTTATGTTTTCAGACATTGGGAACATAGCTCTTCTCATTTTTCTCTCTAATCCCTAGGTCAATTGTGTAAGGAAACTTTTTACTTAAAAAAAAAAAATCCGGGGGCGCGTGGGTGGCTCATTCGGTTGAGCCTTGGACTTTGGCTCAGGTCGTGATCTCCCGGTTGGTTTGTGAGTTCGAGCCTTGCATCGGGCTCACTGCTGTCAGCCTGTCAGCACAGAGCCCACTTCAGATCCCCTGTCCTTGTCTCTCTGCCCCCCCCCACCAGCCTGTGCTCTCCCAAAAATAAATATTAATAAAAAAAAAAAAAGAGTCTTTACACTGGTGACTTCATCTAAAATTCCAATAAAGTAAAAAAATGTAACAGCTCTTTGATAATGAGTTTTAAATACAAGAGTCAATTCGAAGTGATTGTTACACCCACGTATATTTGTTAAGTTCAAAATCTCTCTCTTTTCATTACTATATCCCAGCCAAGGCACCTATGAATTCTAGCCTCACTGCCCCCCAACAGCGCTCCAAATACCACATTTGTATATTTGCATGCCTTGCCGCCCTGGTGATTCTGCCTCTGCAGTCCTGTAATCTAACTGTCCTGTGACTGCCTAGTGAGCCATTAGTTTATACAAACCTGCTGTGCTAAGCATCTATTACAACAAACCTGCTGGTGACATATTGATTTTTTAGTTTCAGTTGTCTCCCTTGAGACTTCAGAGCAGCTGTGTTTTTTCATAAGATTCCACTGAGCCTACAGCATACTCACATTATCCACTGAAAGCAATTCAAACGGAGGGATAGTTGATCACTGGTGAATGCATCTCCTGTTGAAGATGCTCACAGTAAAGACCAATCAGCAAATTAATTAATTACAGCTTTGCACATATCACGTCATATTTTTAACCTCTGGTAAAGTGCTTCTCAGTTGGTATTTGTGCAATAAGTGTATGCTGTATATGCAGTATGTATTCCTATGTCCATGTATTTATGAAAAAAGGCTTAGCTGAGCATGTATGTACATTCAGAAACTAAACTTCTTAAGGATCACTTTCTTTCACAAGGTCACCCATGGCAAGTGACTATTTGAAGTGGCTTGGCGATCAAGGATTCGAAATTCTAGGAGTAAAACATAATATCTTAAAATTTGTTAAGCTTTGTGCTAAAAAGTAGCCAGTGCTGGTTAGATAAACCAGCGTTTGTCCTTAACGCTGAATAATATGGTTGAATTTATATAAACATTAAAAAATCTCACTAAGTCAATTATTTTCTTAAAAAAAGACCAATGAGAAAGGAATTAGGATATTTCTAGGCAACAAATATTGATCAATTTTTCTCTCATTCTAACACTGACCACTAAGATCTTTAAATGTGTGCATGTAGATGTAAAGTCATGAATAGGTTATGTTAATTAACCGGTGGCATATATTTACAGCCTCTCAGGGCTTAGCTTACACAAACTAGATAAATTATCTAGATACATACACACTAGATAAATTATCCCATGAAAAGATTTCTATTTTAATGTAGCGATGTAATTTTAGAGATCAGATCCAAAGTTTAAGGCATGGGTCAAATAAATATACATGTTATCACATGGAATCCTTATTTAACATGTTGATGAAATTTTAAATGAAAAGAGTTACTAAATGTTTAAAAAGATTGAGCTTGCCAATTTATAGATAGCATCCAAAACAATTATTTCAATTTGGTTTGCCAGAAATAGGTTGAGAAAACAAACGTCAATAAATAGAAAAGAGTGACCCACTGAATGCCTCTCACTAAGATTTTTGTCTTCAGTAAAGGCTGAATTTAGAGTAAAGCAGAAAGATTAAATTGATGATTTACCTCCCCAAACCAACATAAAAGTGGATGATTCAAATTCCCAATTCAAAGCATTGGTAGCATGTCTAACAAATTATAGTATTAAGAAATACAGTAGCCTCAAGGCAAAAGTTAAAGGGTATTACCTTCAATCTGTCAAACCAGTTTTGAGATGCTGGTTATAGGCTTTATGGTTCTTAGAGTTCATTATAACACAGACCTGTTCCAGGAATTGAAAGCACTGCCTACCTGAGAATAAAGAGTAAATGAGCCTGGATACCAACCTGCAGTTGTGTATCATGCAAGAGAATCTTAAAAGACTCCAAATTTATATCTTTAAAACAATATTCAAATAGTCAACATGATCGAGTATAGAGGCTTTCTATTGATTTTTTATGTTATCTTAGACATCCCAAAGAGTAAAATTTTTATTTTAGTTTGACACCAGTAAATAGTCTATATAAACAATATAATAAATATAAGAAATAAGATGTCCCTTGGCATTTTTTTCCCTTACACCACTTAAAGTCAGAGATATTCCTGAAATGGCCTCTAGGAAATTTAAAAAGAAATATTTTGTACTTGATATGAAATTATTGACATGAACACTAAGTTTACAGTACTAATATAGTGAAGAGACATCTGAAAGGAAGGTGATACACACTGGACATCTATTTATATAGTAAATGACAAAGAATTCAAAAGATCTGTTATTCTTAAGTAACTGAATTTTTGTCTTTCCCACTACTTCTGTTTCATGTCACAAAGGTGTAAAGATCTTTGAAATGGTTCTGATTATGCCTGGACATAGTAAACATTTTATATATCTATAACCACAATAATTACAGAAACACTAAGTCCAATTAAGGAGATACAATATGCTGTATTTTGTCTCATAGTTTAATGCTACAATGTCTTTGATTTGATTGTATATTTGAAATATGTCCTGAATTGTATATCACAAAAATAAATGTCTATTTTTCTATTTGATCTCAAAATAATCCCGTTGAGAAAGAAAAGTTATTATTATTTTCATTTAGATAAGAGAAAAGGAAAGACTGTGAAGTTTAAAGGAATAGGAAGTAAAATTAAAACTAGAATCTAGGCCTCAGTATTCCTAATCTTGTACACTTTGTGTTACATATAATCACATACATACAATCTCCTTTTTATATTATGGATAAATCTGCAAGTAATTACTTATCATGTATAATTACCTTTTAATATAGAAAGTGTCATTTTCTTCTTTCTTATATTATCACCCATCCTTGTGACTGACCTAAAATACCTGTCATATAAGTTCTAAATTATAATTCAGTTTAACCTTTAAAATATATTCTTCTCAAAGAGATATGTTTATAAATTTAGTGTGCATTATTAGTAAAATGTATATTATTTTATTTTTAAAATGTATATTATTTACATAAAAATAACACAATAGTAAACATTTCCAAATACAGTACAATATTGTAAAAGTAGTTATTCTAAGCATAAATGTGATGATAGAAACGATGAGACATTGTACATTATAAAAAGAAAAAAGGATTCCTTTGTGTAGCACCCTCCTAAATAGTATCCAATAATAAAATATTTTTGTATCTATGACAATTTTTAATACCACAGTCACAAATAACTAATTTAGTCAAGACAACCATGGGTTTGGGAGAGGGAAAATAATCATTCAAATTTTATCTTTGCACCTTTAAGCAAATTTAGCAACCATATTATTCAGTTTTTAGATGTTTGATCTTCTCAAATGCAGTCAATTGTTCTCATAATTGGAAAAACTAATTAAAATGTGTAGAAGTGAATCAGATTAGATGTGTGCTAAGAGAAACCATTTGTTTTCAGAAATCTAACATATTGAAGGCATTGACATTGTGGCTAAAAAGTCTGTTGTCTTTGACAGTCTGGGCACTTGTCCAATTTAATCTAGCACATTTTCAATATGTAAATCGTTAACATTTATTGCTGTCACTTTCGGATAAAATTTTACCATGGCTCAATCAAGGGCAAGAAAAAAGAAAGCTTATTTTTAGTTTTGATCTCCTCAGTGGCTGATACGGGCAAATGTTTCCTGAAGGAAGCTGAGGGTCTTCCAAGGTTCCAAAGGTACCCTTTACTTGCCACACCCTTTTCAACATCGACCATAAAACTCAATGAAAAGATTAATGACAAGGTTAAAAGTGTACAAAGAAATATGAAAGTAAGTTCAGAAAACTTATAATCTTGAAAGGGTACTTGGTAAAATAAACTTTAGAAACCACTTCTAAATAACCTAAAGGCTCAAAAATGACCAAAGTTGCTTTTCACTTGAGGTTTGGCTGAGTTTTTTTATTATATATACTTGCTACTTTTTAAATCTGTTGGTCTGAAGGCTGAAACACATATGTTCAGTGGTGACTGAACTTTCCCCAACTAGCTTGGCACATAATGAACTAACTACACAGTTCATGGAGTTCCAAAAATAACCAAAGAAGAACCAAGAGCTCAGTAGTATCTCTACAGAGAAAATGTAGATTCTAGCTAAGTTTTGTTTGTTTGTTTTGTTTTGTTTTTTAAATACTGTCCTGGATCATGTGATATTACTAGCATATTATCACTTTCTCCGAAACCCCCCAAAACAGTCAAATATCCTGTGTATGTATCAAATAAATGCACAATCTAGATACAATGCTATCATTTTATGATCTTTCCAGTATTGTATGTTAGTGTATTTCTTTTTTTTTTAATGTTTATTTTTATTTTTGTGAGAAAGTCAAAGAAAGAGGGAGACACAGAATCTGAAGCAGGCTCCAGGCTCTAAGTTGTCAGCACAGAGTCAGATGCGGGGCTCAAACTCATGAACCATGAGATCATAACCTGAGCTGAAGTTGGACACTTAACTGACTGAGCCACCCAGGCACCCCTTTTAGTGTATTTCTTTATGAGGCATATGCACATGTAGTCTGTATGTTACCTGATGCCTCCCTAAGCTAACAAAATTTAGTGAATCTTGCTTCAAACCCCAATTTCTCGGCCTACTACAATCAAAAGTCTTGTACTTCTGTTTTACTTCTTGGTTCAGAGCAGTCTACATATACTTCTAACCCATGTGAGATAGTGTTTGGATGTTCCACTTTCCTGCTGATTTCCACAGAAATTTCAGACACACTCAGCATTTTGTGATGCTTAGCAAATTTACAGATGGCCCATGAGTGAGACAGGAGTATCTCATCAGTCATTAAAGCTCTTTTGTCATCTTTCCTCTACACTCCTTCCTGAGCCCAAACTCCTGATATGTGTACCTCCTCACCATGCACAACGTACTGCAGTGAGTCCAATGTCCCTCCATCCCTATCCTCCCTCCCCATGATACTCTACTGTGTGTACTAGAAATAGCCAGAAGGCCAGTTTATCAGCTCCAACCCCCCTTTAAATTCTGACAAATGGACTATATCCATTGCATTACATACACACAAAAAATTCTTCAAATAATTTGGGTTCCATCTAGAGGAATGAGAATGAGGAAAGAGAACTTAAAAGCAATGGAAAGCAAAGAGACATAACTATGTTTCTTTTTCATACTCTTTTTTCTGGATTTAATGGTAAAATACATTGATGATCAATTGATTATTTTTTTTTCCTAAGGGGAAATATCTAATTTTTTTAAAGAACAAACAAAAATATGCAAATTATTTTTTTGAGTCCTGGGGAAAAATATTCTACCTTTTCTGCTGACTATAATAGTCAAAATCAAACTAGAAACTACAAAGGTACCAGGACTAGAAATTTCACCTGCTTAACTGAAATATATTATCCAGACAACTGAACTATTATACTTTGCCTAAATCGTGATTATTTCCCCCACACTAACTAGAAAATTGTATTACTATGGCATTTACTCTTGGATGGAAAAAGCATTTGGAATGGTGGAATTCAGGGGCACCTGGGTGGCTCAGTTGGTTAAGTGGCCATCTTCAGAGCAGGTCATGAGCTCACAGTTTGTGAGTCCGGGCCCAGCACCCGCTCTGGGCTGACAGCTCATAGCCTCAAGCCTGCTTTGGATTCTCTGTCTCCCTCTCTCTCTCTTTGTCCCTCTGCCACTCACGTTCTCTCTCTGTCTCTTAAAATATAAATAAGACATTAAAAAAAACTATTTGAAATGGTGGAATTCAAATAAGAATAATTATGTATTTTTTTCCCTCTGATTCTTCTAAAAGTGCCTACCATGTGTTTAAGATAATAACTGCAAAAGTTTGAAATAGTAAATGTCTTCTTAAAAAAGATATATTCCGGGGCACCTGAGTGGCTCAGTTCGTTAAGCGTCCGACTTTCGCTCAGGTCTTGATCTTATGATTTGTGACTTCGAGCCCCACATCGGGCTCTGTGCTGAGAGCTCAGAGCCTAGAGCCTGCTTTGGATTCTGTGTCTTCCTCTCTCTCTGACCCACCCCCACTCACATTCTGCCTCTCTCTTTCAAAAATAAATTAACATTAAAAAATTTTAAATACACACACACACACACACACACACATATATATATATATATATATAAATTCCTCCATTTATTTTTCTGTTAGTTACAGGCTGCTTCATTTAGAAATACAACTTTGCAATTACTCTTTGCATAATGTTAAAATCTTAGGATCACATACAAAATTATTGGCTTGTATAGATAGTCTATTTACAGGAGACAATAAACAACTGCTTTACAAACTGACAAAGATTACTTTGACATTTGATTCATCTTGCAGTTCTTTGTAATCTTTCACAGTTAAATGTTGAGTACATTCCAACGTTTTAATGGGAGATTTAGCACAGATTATTGAAATGTATTTACAGAGAGACCATTCTCCACTTTAACACTTAATGGGGTCTTTAAAAAAATATATAATATCAAGGTCATCTATATCCTGCAGAGTTATATAGATTCTTTTACATACAATATTTCAAAGATGGTCATGGTATTTACTTCTTTTCACAGGACTTTCTACTTTATTATAGACCTGTGATTAAGTTCCATATGTATATTGCCTAAAAAAGGAGACAGAAGGAGGTCCCAGACATTGTAGGAAAATGATGTCCTAAGAAGTGTTGAAACCAAAGGGAAAAAGAGAGAGACAGAGCATCCTATAGATAACAGACACTAAGACATTCCAGTATGTTTTGAGTTGAAGAATATAAGCCACTAGATCATTTTTCACAAATACAGATTCTTCAAAAACATGGTCTCTAGCATTCATTTTTAAAGTAATTTTTAAAAATTCAGGTGTAAGTATTTTGTTCTGGATCTACTCAAGTTCCTAACCAAACTTCCACTCTGAATAAGTGACTCCCCTGTTAAAATTAGGCATGTGTGGTTGTATTACGATCTTTTTTTCCCTCTGTTTTCCATTGCTCTAGCATGAAAATATTTTCTCTCTTGTGAACTTATTCTAAAACAATATAGAACATTGACTATTCTTAGAGTATCCCCCTATTTTTCAGAAAAGAATGGAAGTCAGGAACAATGCTGTATTAGATAATCAAAGTTTACTTCAACCTCTTGTCCCTAAACTCTTTCATCAGAAGATGATTAATGGAAAAAAGGCAGAAAATGTGATGCCCAGAGTTTCTGCTTACTTTTAAATAACAATCATCCCCTTTCACTAGTTTATTTACATTTGTCTCCTTGTCTAGCTCTCCCTTTTTCTTAATGTTGTACCTTGAACTCCAACCGACTGGCCCTGCCAATCAACTTATCTGAACATTTGGGAAACACATTAGCCAGGTTAGTTTCTCCAATCCAATTTCATCCTAATCCCTATAAATCAACATCGTTCAAATCCATCACATGATGGCTGAGACTCAAACAGAACAAGTTGGGAAATTAATGTCTATACCATTGCTCTATTAGATACACTCCCCACCTTTTTTCATGGCTGCATGTTCTTAAACTGTACACTTTCTTCAGGTAAAACTCAGATTTTACACCACCTCTTTTGTTGTTGTTGTTATTGTTTTTTATCTCTTTAGCCTTCAATACTAATCATTAACAGTGCCACCTACTGACTTATTATTTTCTTCTTCTCCTTAATGGGATTGTATATTCCTGGAAAGCAAGGAATCCATCATTTGCGGATATTCTGCTTAATAAAGGAAATGATGCCTTAAATGCGGTAGGTCCTCAATCAGAAATTTTTAAATCAGAAAATATCTTGAAAGTCTTGATGGAGGTATCATATTGATATAGGGCATTGTGTATTTTGCATTAGTTGTCATCCAGTGTTTATGTAGATTCTAGCTCTGAGATTACATGAATAATTCAGGGAATTACATTAAGGATATTACCAAGGTATATCAAATAATTCCTGAAAACAAAAGACCTGGACTTATCAAAAAAATTAACTTAAATTTCCCTTCAGCCATTATGAAACAGATAAGGATTTTAAAAACACAAACAAACCTTAAAAAGTTACAAGGATTTTAATGCTGTGTCATGACTGAAAGGTAACGGAAGACATCTCTCTACTTTGGCTATATTGCTATAACTCACTTGAGTGTTAACTTTTGTCACACATGAATGATGAGAAAACTAATCTCACCTCCCAAAGTCCTTTTACCATTGTTATGAAATAAATATCCAGTTTATAGTGCAACAAGATAATTCTTCCCTTGGTAGACAATACAAATATGTCAAAATAGTTCCTGAATATCGTGAACTAAAGTTTTAACTGTGGCAGTTGCATAACAGAGTGTATTAGAATATACTACTTTTTTCACATTTAAATATGGGGGCCTCTATTGATAAAGAGTCTAAAAAAACTGAATTAGATTTGTATATGTGCAATTTAAACTCCTTGTGCCTCCCTGGGGTACCTCGGTGGTTCAGTCAGTTAAACGTCTGACTCTTGATTTCCTCTCAGTTCATGACCTCACAATTCATAAGATATAGCCCCACATCAGGCTCTGTGCTATAAGCACAGAGCCTGCTTGGGATTCTCTTTCTCCGGCTCCCTCTGCCCCTTCCCCTGCTCACGTGCACGTTCTCTCTCTCCCTCAAAATAAATAAATAAACTTTAAAAAATAAACCTCATGTGCCTCCCCAATAAAGTGGAATTCTTCATATCTAGTATACTTATTTCATTATCATTTTAGTAGAATGTTTATTAGAATTAACCTTTACATGATTCATTTTTTTCACATTTTTCACCAGAAGGATTATAGGAGTTCTTTAGAAATACAGAGATCATGGATGCATGTTTCTCCCAACAGAATTTTTTTTTAAACAAAATTCATATATTTCTCCAGAGAACATGTTTCCAAAGTTAGAGGGATTTGGATCTGCTCTGATACTGGCTAATTAGCACTTCATGGGTTTGGGAGGCAGAGGACTATAAATGCTTTCTTTTTTTTTTTCTCTTTGGGATGCTAACTGTAAACAGTAGGTATAAAACATCAACACATGTTTATTTGCTTTTGGTTCAAAGACTCTCCTAGTTCACAGTTCTCAATTTATCTTTTATGATTATATCTTTTTAAAGCCTGATTAGATCCATTCTTTCCCTCTCTCTTATCCTTCCCACTGCATTTGCAGTTTTGCTACATACCCCTTACATGGATAGGTAGAGAAGAGAGGGAGGATGGTGTGGGAATGCCGTGGACAAGTAACAAATATACTCAAATTGTAGTTATTTGCCTAGTGTCCAAGATACTCAATCTCTTAGGCTTTAGCTGTAATATAAAAGGGCCAGATTAAATGACCTCTAATTTTTCTTTCAGCAATAAAATTCTGATTCTAAATATAGGAAAGTATGCATATTCTTTCTGGCCATCAGAATGCCACATAGCATTTTACTTCAGTTAGACTGTTAGAAATAAGACTGCAACATAAAACATGTCTCAGTCACTAATGGCACCCAACCCAACCACCATGACCTGATTTCTTCCTAATTGATTTATTCCACCCACCCCCTCTCTCTCACATACACACACTCTCCATAAATCCACACTCTGAAAGTGCCATTTATTTTAGCTAAAACTTTTCCTAAACTAGTCTTTACTAATGGTGCTTAATCTCTATGTGGCTTAAAGTAACAAACCAAGGAGTCTGTGTGTGGTGAGCATGTGGTCACGAACAAGAGGAAATCTGAATTTAAAGGGCAGAAAGCAATGGAAAATGGAAGCCAGCCGACTAACTCTGTTTTTCCAGCTGTTTCACTAGTAAAAGAAATTCTAATAAAACAGATAGTGTTTCTTTATAGCCTCATTAGTTTTCCCTATGTAAACTGACAATGCAGGGCAGTGTTCCCTGAATCCAATGTTGAGATACAGTAATCTTTTAATTTTTAAAATATATTTGACGATGTTTAACAAAGTGGCAAAATTTCATGAACATATTAAATGTAAATGTGAGGAAATTCTAATGCTTGATAAATAAAACAAATTCATTTCCTACATCAAAGTATATATTAGCATAGAGTGATTAGAATATGGCAGAGATTTATAGGTTTAAATATAAAAGGGTCTTAGTAATATATGCAATCTATTAATTATCTAGGTAGAAACAATGATTAGCTTTAAAAATACACAGAGGAGAAAAAATCTCTTATGAAACATCCAGTTACCTCATTTTCTAAAATATCTCTATGATCTGCTAAAATCAAGGTGATGATTCAATTTAGGGCTATCTAAGCAAAGCTCATCCTACATAAATTAATTATGTCAAGTGTTCTTATTTTTTTTCCCCCACAATTCACCCTTAACATTGACTGTCTGATATTTAGGCATGTGATACTAGTAAATGAATAAAGTTTGTAAGTACTCCCTCATTAATGTTTTTCATAATATTTTTTTTAAAATGCAATGAAATGAAAAGAGAAAATACAGAAAGCACAGCATTTTAAATGTAAGATGTATGTTTAGTTTTTCCTATCAATCATAGTATTCTCACACAATTTTTAGCATAATCACAATACTGTAATTCACATTATTATGTGATTTTTACATTTATTTATTTTTGAGAGACAGAGTAAGACAAAGTGAGAGTGGGGGAGGGGCAGAGAGAGAGGGAGACATAGGATCCGAAGCAGGCTCCAGGCTCTGAGCTGTCAGCACAGAGCCCGACGCAGGGCTTGAACCCACAGACCGTGAGATCATGACCTGAGCCGAAGTCAGACGCTCGACCAACTGAGCCACCCAGGCGCCCCTATTATGTGATTTTTAAAGTGGCTTTTAAATAGCCCTACAAGCACAAACATTAGACTCACTTATTAATCTGTAATAACAAATTAATCTATAATAACAATGCAATTGTAGAGAACGTGAAAATGCTTCAAACCACAATGAAATCAGCATCTTAAAGTAATTACTCACAGTACCCATTGATATTATCATATATTATCATTTGCATCAACTCAAGGTAACAGTAAAAACTCTTGTCATCTGCCCATTAGTCATTCCAATTATGGGAGTTCTTTCTCATCTTACTATCTCCTGATGCTGTCAATTAACTAGGCCTCAAATCATACGCCCTTTTCAAGAACAGGTACATCTCAGGTTACCTTTTGTAAAAGTGTCTAGAGTAAAGGAAAATAAACAAACAAACAACAACAACAAAAAACAAGGATAGAAAGGGAAGCAAAAAGCCATGTATGTAGGTAGCCACCTAGACCAGTCTGTAACAGTGACATGGAACCTCAGCTGGAAAACACTAGTAGCCTATGGGGCAGTGTATGGGGTTGTAGGGCAGTGATTAGAAATATTAAATTTGGGAATTGCCATCAAAACACAGAACAACAAAAAGCAATATTCTTTTATTTTTGTTCCTTATTGGATAAGTAGATCTCTGGAGTGAAGAAATGTCTTCTTTTAACACTGGGGACTGTAAGCAGTAAATATAGTTAAAAAAAAAAAAAAAGGCATAAAAAGACTGAGTAGGGAAGACCACAGTTTTCAAACCGCTCCTCTGCCCAGGTCAATTCTGGCCTCCCTTTGAAGGGTAGGGTAAGTGAAAACAAGATGAGGTGTGCAAGGCAGGGCACACGGACAGAAAAGAGGGTTCAGACGTACAGAAGAGTAAAGAATGAGAATCAAGAAACTGAAGTTCAACAGAAAGGTAACTGGCTGAGGAAAAAATTCAGAAAATAGTGCGAAGCTATCTAACTAGGTGAAAGATTAGATACTAGGGAAAACAAAGAATTGAATGGAAATTCAAGCTAAAAATATTAAGAAGAAGGTTGCACTTACAGTTTAAAGATTAAAGCAACTATGCTACTTGGTTTAAATATAACTTTTAAATTAAGAGTTTCTTACTTTGTTATGCAGTATCTTTATTAACTGATATAGTCAGATTGTACAGAACAATGGATCATAGTTATGTTGAAATTAATACATAATGAAAAATTCTAAATTCTTTATGAACTATCATAAAAAATAACGAGAGAGAATTTACATGTAGTTTATGTAGACCATTTCCATATTTGTTTTTCTTAAAAAATTTTGCAGATTTAAAAAATGAAAAATATGTAAACCCAAAGACTAAATCTGAAATAATTCTTATTAAAGATGAGTAACATTGAGTTCCATGCATAAGAATAGAAACAAAGATAGGGATATGTATCATAATAATAATAAAAATGAATTATATTATTAGTATATATATGCTCCAGGTAATGATTTTTGTCTGTCAATATTTAGCAAAATATGGGCAGAACCAAATCATATCAGTCCTGCTGCTCACAGTACCAGGGGATCAGATTTCCATAATAACACTGTGTTGTATATCAGAACACTTACATAAGATATCTCTTTCGTTAGGGGCACCTGGGTGGCTCAGTTAGTTAACTGTTGACTTCGGCTCAGATCACGATCTCACAATTTGTGAGTTTGAGCCCCACGCCCCTGTGCTGCCAGCTGAGAGCCTGGAGCCTGCTTCAGATTCTGTGTCTCCCTCTCTCTTTGTCTCTTCCCTGCTCATGCTCTGTCTCTGTCTCTCTCAAAAATAAATAAACATTAACAAAATTTTTTTAAGGATATCTTTATTTAAATAAATATGTATGAAGCTAGGATATCTGGTGCTACGTTTTAAATGATTGAATAAAAAATTTTATGAACTTTTTTAGATATGATATAATGGCCTATATTATCACATTAACTCCAGCCTACCCATAAGTTCTCTAACTTCTACTAATCATAGTGCCTTGATAAATTCTATTCCAGATTCTGTCAACATAGCCTATAAGATTTTATAGGCAATTTGTGCCTTTGTCCAAACCTTAACATATGCATATACCTACATATTTATGAAAAAAATCAGTTGTGCTGTTGTTGATTCCCTTCACTAGATAAACATTTCTTAAATGCCCTTTCACAACATACTTTCTGGTAACTAATATTTTCAGAAACAAAGACAAAAGTAAATGTATTATTTTGTTCAATTTGGGTCAATTCATGTTCAATATCATGAACATGATATATGTATATATTTTAGAAAGCTATGATACAAACCTTGTTTTATTACGCTTACTTCCTTTTCTAATTATATATTCTTGAAAGAAAGAGTTCTATTTTTCTTTTATGCCCAGTGCCATCAAGCATTCTTAAAAGAGCTTTTGCTTTAGCTAGAAATGATTTTTTAATCTGTTATTGTGTCAAGAGTAGAAAACTCCATATTGGTGAGGTTTAGACAGATGAGCATAAATGAGTAAAGAAAACCAGGCTAGAAGGGGATAGCCCTACTCAGCCCCCCTCTATGCTTCCTAATCCTCTGACTTTTTAAGACCAATGAGAAATATACAGCATCAACTGAAATCTGAGTTTTAACAAAAAGTTTATTTATCTATTTTGAGAGAGACAGTGCACGTATAAGTTCGAGTGCAAGCAGGGGAGGGGTAGAGAGAGAAGGCAAAAGAATCCCAAGCAGGTTCCACCCTGACAGCAAGGAGCCCAAGGACAAGGGAGATTCTGAACCCACGAAGTCATGACCTGAGCCTACCAAGAGTCAGCCGCCAAACCAACTGAGCCACCCAGGCTCCCGTAGACAATATATTCTTAAGGGGCATGGAGTATATCTTAGTCATCTTTTAATTCCCTTAGCTTCATACAAAATTATAAAAATAATGCCTAACATGTAGATTTTTACTCTGTGTCATATTTGCTAAATGTTTTACATACATTACCACATTTAAAATTCATAAGGAAAATATGAGGTAGCAACTAATTCATCTTTAGTTGATAGCTTAGTAAAAAAAAAAAAAAAAAAAAAGTCAATGGAAGTTGAGGAAATTGCCATGAATTACATGGCTCCTAAATGTTGGAGAAATATTTCAAACCCAGGCAATCAGCTCCTAAGCCTGACCTATTTGCCTTAGCCACAGCTTGTGCAAAATAGAAACAGTTGTTCCATGGTTTAAACCAGGCAAAGATAATAGGTAGGAGGGCCTATTCACTACTGTCCTGTAAATTATCCATTAAATTTAAGTAAATAAAACCCTTCTACCTAATATGTGAATTTATAAAACATAGTTCCTTTATGACTAGTTCATAGCACAATCATATAAATACTCCCTCACTTTTTTCCTCTTTACTTCTGAGATAACACAGAAACAAGAATGAAATGTATAATTTGTATTTTAGTATGTGTTCCCTGAAAGAGATGTTGGACTAAATGGCTTAAAAATAAATTGGGGAATATTGCACTATAACACCTCATTTCGCACATTGTACTGAACTCCCTGGTGTAATTGGGTGGGGGAACTGAGTCACAGTTTTGCCTGCTAAAGTGGGTGGTACAAGGAATTACCGCACTTTATTTTGGTGTATAAATTCCACCTGAATAATATAAGAAAAGTCAGGCAATTTTTCCATTTGTCATGTTAGAATTAAATGATGATATGACTTTTATCAGTGATACTCTAAAACAAATAAGTGAAATACTCCGTGGAGGTGGGGGGGGGGGACCAAAACTACCTTTGACTCATGACCCTAAGATTTACGAATGTGGCTATTTTAGTATTTTACAAAAGTGATTTCCATGTAGCATAGCAATTATTTTTGTACCACTGAAGGAAGTACAGTTGTGAAATCTGCATTTTAATTTATTTTATTTTATTTTTTTTAACATTTTATTTATTTTTGAGACAGGGAGAGACAGAGCATGAACAGGGGAGGGTCAGAGAGAGGGAGACACAGAATCTGAAACAGGCTCCAGGCTCTGAGCTGGCAGCACAGAGCCCGACGCGGGGCTTGAACTCACAGACGTGAGATCATAACCTGAGCCGAAGTCGGCCGCTTAACCGACTGAGCCACCCAGGCGCCCCGAAATCTGCATTTTAACACACATAGAGTTGTATTCTTAAAGTCTACTAGGCCAGGGGCGCCTGGGTGGCGCAGTCGGTTAAGCGTCCGACTTCAGCCAGGTCACGATCTCGCGGTCCGGTCCGTGAGTTCGAGCCCCGCGTCAGGCTCTGGGCTGATGGCTCGGAGCCTGGAGCCTGTTTCCGATTCTGTGTCTCCCTCTCTCTCTGCCCCTCCCCCGTTCATGCTCTGTCTCTCTCTGTCTCAAAAATAAAAATAAAAAACGTTGAAAAAAAAAAAAAGTCTACTAGGCCAGAGATTGGTATTTTATTCCCAGAACTATTTTATTCATTTATTTCTTAGTTGTCAGTTTGCTTTGTTTTGTTTATATACTTTGCAGGACCCGCTAACAGGTCCTAAATAATAGAAGCACACTAAATCTAATCATTTCTTTTAAAGGTAAATATGTATCTTTCCATTAAAGATCAATCAATAAAGTTATAGGTGGAAGCTTAGACAAAATGATACCTGAGTTTGACGTGACTGGAATCCTAAAAACACACAATGTCCTAGAATACCATTTGCTGTTTCATTTAATAAGTGGCTAATTTTATTCTTCCTAAACTGCATCCAATGAGTAAAATGTGTTTTCTGGTGTTTGCTCATTTTATATATATTGTACATTTCAAGGTGTTAAACATAACTTCCACAAAAACAGAAAGTTTTTTCCCTCTTTTTTTCTCCAATGAAAGACATCATATTGGTGCACTGAAACATACACCATAAAGCTCTTGACAATGGCCAAGTTTTTAATTCATGCTGTTTTAATGTAAACAAGTAAATATGACATATCATTTTTGGTCAACACTGACTCTTCAAAGGCCCAAAGTAATTGATGTGTGTTTTGTTTATTGACCTGCTCATAATATTGCTTTGTTTATTTCTATCTCATAACTTTTACACATGGTATTTTACTCCAGACATCTTTTGATTTGCAAGTATGCAGACATATTTCCTAAGCTAACAAAAGCCATGTCTTTCCTGCCTACGTGACAATAGTAGGATCACAGTACAAAGCCCAGAGACCTAAATCAAGGTAATTTTCTAAGAAGGTTAAAAGTGTTTTAAGAAAGGTATCTCTGAATTATTGGCACTTCATGATCCTAGAACTTAGAGCTAGACAGAGTTTGATTCACTACTTTTGTGCTTTCTGACCTACTTCTGCTCCTCTCTACTACTCTAAATTGCTGATTCAGATATAATTCATTTGTTCTTTGATTTTCAGGCGTTTATTAAGTACCTATTACACGTCATGCTCATAAAAAAGGCTAGGAAAGCATGATATAGGAAAAAAGAACAGAGCTTCTCATTTCCATATGTGACATATTTTTTTCTGAGAAGAAATCTTCCCTATCTTATACCTACTCCCATTCTTCCCACCTATACTTCCCATACTTCCTGTACTTCCCACCACTACTACCTATAATTTTGTAACTTTCTAGAGAGTCTGTTATCCAACAATTAGGCACAAAATACATATAAATGAAATTACGCATGAGAGAGTATCCATTGCATGAAACTTATTTAATCTTCTTAGCAAGAGACTCTGTGTCTGGTAATGTAACATAAATGAAGACCTAGCTTAGGTTGTCAGGAACCTCACTGAGATGTCACTACATTTCAAAATATAAAGGAAATAGAAAATAAAACATAATTTTCTAGGTCATGGCTTTGCAATGGATCTTCACATTTCACACAGAAAGGAAGGATATCTGTTTACTTTCAATGGGTTGTCAACCCATTATGCTGCATGACTATATTGATTATTTCTCTGGCATTGCAAATCTTAATTATTGACTAAAGGAGCTAAAATTTACAGTTTATCACTATGCTGGAAACCATTAGAGCAACAGATTGAATACAGTTCTCTTTCATTGTTAAAAAATCCTTGTAGATCTCATGTTCTTTAGTAGAAAGTGAACTTCAGGGATTTGGGGACAGCAATTCCTAACGTAACTGCAGACTGGAATTGCCTGGAGTAGTTTCAAAACACTAGTTTCTACACCCCATCCCTAGACATACTGACTTAAAAACTCTGGGTGTGGTCTTGGCAACAGGATTTTAAAGCTCCCAGATGACTCTTACGTGTAGCCAATGTTGAGAATCACTGTTCTTAAAGGTCTTAGGTTGAACTCATTCACTCATTCCCAAAACTCAGAATTACTGATTTTTTTATTTCTGGTTTAATTTCTTCTGTCTTATACCCTTATGATGTAGGGACAAACTGCTGATGGGAATGAAAGCCCAGAGAAAGCATGAACTCTGGTATAGAATTTATTTGGGGGCATGGAAGATGTTTCTGAAGACCTGATTATTTTGAACTTCTGGTATTTAAGACAGGCTCCTTCGTGCCTTTGCTCTATCCCTCAAATATGGCCAAGATGGGGGCGGGGGGGCGGGGAAGGAGAGAAAGAGAGATCATGTGAGCACCAGAGCTAACAAGAGAGATTTGGAAATCAAGAAATGGAAAGGATAAAAGCAGTCCCCCATCTCTACCACCACTATAACAGTTTCAGATTTTTAATGCTGGGCATTTAAAGACAATTTGGCAAACTGGAGTCAAGCTGTTTGTCAACTGATCAGTCAGGCAGTGATACTGATTCTGCAGTTGCAGGCACTGCTGGGAATTTGGAGGTAAATAACAAAACAAAATCCTGCAGAAGTGCCTTGCCTCAGAGGCTTGGAGACCTTTGGTTAAATGCAAATATCTCTTCCTTGGCATTCCAACTGAACTCTGCTCTCAATCTAGTTTATAACCATGATAAAAACTGTAATCCCTTCTAGCAGAATAATTAATGCCAACAATGGGTTTAAAGCCAATATTCTAAACCAATTTAAGATAATGTTTTTATTTCAAAACTGACCTCTTCTTGTTGTCTGTGCCTCTTTTATGGCCTGGTGTGCCTGGTATACCAGTTCTTTATGAAGTTGGCTTATGTTGCTGACAAGAACAGGTGGTCACTGAAGAGAGGATTCATGCTACACTTCTATTTGTATCGAAAGATGTAACACACAGCATTGCACAGGATGGGCACCCTAAAATATTCCGGGAATTCAATACAGTTCTTTGGGTCTTTTTTTTTAATTTAAATAATGTATTAATGGAATCTATCTAAAGTAGGGAGGATGAGTGGGAAGCAAAGGAATAAGAGACAGATAGACACAACACTGTTTATAAAAGTCTAAAACTTTTTTTTCATACTGACCCATAATTTGCCAATAATCAACCCTAACCATATTTCCCAGCTTTCTCTTTAAGGTGAACATAATTTGTAGTGTTGGCACGTAATACAGATACTTGTATACCTTGAAAAATATCTATGAGGGGGGGCTGGGTGGCTCAGTAGGGTAAGTGTCCAACGCTAGATTTCAGCTCAGGTTATGATCTCATGATTCCTGAGTTTGAGCCCCTCATGGGGTCTGGGCTGACAGCATGGAGTTGGTTTGGGATTCTGTCTCCCTCTCTCTTTGCACCTGCCCCACCCCCTCTCAAAAATAAATAAATAAACATTTAAAAATATCTATGCTATTAATGGACCTCAGCAAGCTTATCTTTAGTTATAAAAATCTAATATATAATCTATAATCTACCCAGAAGCAGTTTTAGAAAAGGTTTTAAAATTCTGTTTTATTATCAAATATTTATTAGAAAATTTGGAAAGCAAATATGGTTATTTGTTGTAAAGATAATTTCACCTAAGTGCTCAGGACACTGAATTTCACTTCCAAAGCATACATAAATGACACATCTTAACTCTAGGCCATCTTTAAATCAGTTCCTGTTACACATTCCATCAGCACCTGAGCTCTGAGGCTTTCACCATTTCGTGAATAATTTCAGGCTAAGCTTGATAATCTTTTTCTCACTTCAATTAAAAAAGAAGAAAAACCAAAGAGGGGACATGAGGAAAATAAACACAAGGTGATAAACTGCTGGATGAGTCTATTTTATGCTTTAAATTTCTAATGTAACATCTGCTATGTCTACACATAGCTATATGTATAGAAAAGTGTCAAATACATATCAGAAAATTAGATAGGAGGAGAAGTAAATAGTGCATAGGATCATTCAAGATTCTATAAAGAAAAACTGCTGAAAATAAACCAACTACAAAAGAGACATAGCTAATATAGGCACAACGAAGTGAGAAGCAATCCTTTCCTTTCACCTAAAATCAGAATGTTTTATTTTTCTGTAGCAAAGCAATATGTACTCCTTTTTTCTTCAACAAAATATAGCCTATTGAATGTTCTTCTCCTCCTGTAATAGAAAATAGCTTATAGCGCTACAGTTGATACAATTAAATGAAAAACCAAAGTATATAATACTGGCATAAAGATCTCCTTGTTTATCCTACTTAAGATATGAAAAAAAAAACCCTGCATATCACACACACATTATAAGATCCTCTGGAAAAAAAATTGTGCATAATTAGATTTTCACACAATGGTTTTAAAACTCCAGTCATATCAGCAGGTTTTGAGTACTAATGAAAAATGGAATCGATACAATTATGTTGAACAGTGGCAGGAAACATGCTTTTAAGAGAATCAGCTTAAAGAAAAAATTCCCAGTTGCATGAGCATTAAAGCTGTCAAGACGTTAAGCTAAAGATCTTCTCTCTGTGCCAGCTAACCCCCTGCCCGACTCAGGAAAGTAACTTCCTGAAGCCATGCCAAGCCCTTTGCTTGAAAATAACATCTTAATTGGTTTCTTCTAATAAAATTCAAAGTGTTCATTTTGGTGATGATAATACATTCATTGTTTTATTCCAGCTTAAAGTTCTGGTCTCTTGGAATGTTCTGAGTATTACTGTTCAGGGGAAAGGAAAGGAAAGGAAAGGAGAGGAGAGGAGAGGAGGGGAGAGGAGAGGAGAGGAGAGGAGAGGAGAGGAGAGGAGAGAAGAGAAAAGAGAAAAGAAAAGAAAAGAAAAGAAAAGAAAAGAAAAGAAAAGAAAAGAAAAGAAAAGAAAAGAAAAGAAAAGAAAAGAAAAGAAAAAGAAACGCTCACGGGTCTGAATTTATGTAGTAACAATAGGTGGATGGACCAGCAAAAGTTGGAAGTTTTTGATGCCAAGAAAGACTGCTTCTATTTAAATCCAGATTTGTATATAATACCAATGAGATTCTAATTACTTCACACTGTTTGCATCATTATTGCTTAATAACGTGCATGTGTAAATACAGAGCCAGGTTGATAAGGTTTAGAGAATGTTTAAGGTTCTTACTGGCAACTGACACAAGATAAATTATCCAATAAGTCTTTTCAAATCAAGGGATAAATTTAAGTCATGAGGTTTTGTTTTTGTTTGAATTATAACAACTAGTGTGTATTTAAGAGGTTGGAAAGTTATAAAAAGAGCTCCAACATATTCACTGCATCATATTATCAAAACTTCTACATGCCTGGTCATCATCTTAAGTTTCTTTATTGAAAGTTTTTCAATCTAGTCTATTGAATGGTTTGTATATGTAGAGACAGAACTCTAATTTCATAATGAAATTCAACACAACTTTTATTTTATAGAAGCCAATTTTATTATCACTTTGCTGCTATTCATTTATTCATTAAACAAGAATGAAGAGGTCCCTGTACTAAGAATTACAATTCTGTTGGAATTGCGCTTTTACATGTAATGGTCTCCAACACTTGAGAGAAACTGTGGCCACATACACCACTTCTACCCGACCCAAATAAGCAAGGTCAGGAATACTAGGGTATTTGACTCCCTTTACTCTCAGTTTCTAATTTTGTTAGTGTGGTCTTAAAATCTTCAGACTCGTGTCCATTATCAAGTTTCAGTAATGAATGAAGAGCCAGCTTGGTGCACTTCACACAGTTTGTACAAAATTATGTCTATTTACAAAAGAAAAGAGGTCGTTTCTAATCTAATTTTGTAAAATGAAGACTTTAGAAAATGAAACACGGAATGAAAGATTATGTTTCACATGCTATAATTGGAAATCTGCTAACTCCTTGGCAATTGATGCTAACTACAGTAAGTAACACTAGCAACCTGGGTTGTAAGACTTCACTAGCTGTCAAAGCAGCAAGCCTAGTGAACAAATTCATGCATTGATGGTGTCTTTACATATGATTTGCCCCATTCATTCCCTTTATGTTCCTATTAGCTGTAGTAAGAATGGATTACCTCCTTCTGGCAGGTTGTTATTCAGCAAGTCCTTTAGTTCTCGCCATTCCTCGCCATCAGTGATGGGAAGGAGGCAAGGCTCAAATACAGAAGTCACTAGAGTTTCTTGCTCTGCCCCTCAGCTCACTTGCACCAAGCTGTTACTGCACACCTGTGTTGCAGTAATATGACAAGTACTAAAGTGTTTGCCGAGCTAATCACCCAATTATTATGCAAATATAAAGTTGTGGTATTTGAACCTTTAAAGTAAGAAAACATATAAATAATATATTAAAAACGATACCAGGAATATAATAGCTTTTTTTCCCCCTGACTTCTCAATTTTTGTTCTGTGCATTTACAGGACAGTATACACTTAGGAAAGACCTAATTTGTTGTGTGAAACACAACAAATCTTTACTCACGGGGTATGTGTATGTAGGTATGTGTGTGGGTGTGTATAGAGAGGACATTTATTTTTTACTCAGATATACATCCTCTCTCCATAACTGATTCTATTTTTAGAAAGTGAAACTCCATACCAAGGAAATAAGATGTTTTTCTTGAAAGAATTTAGCAACTGTTTCTCTGGTGCTATTACTCCTGCAGAGAATCAAGGTTTTCATTTTATGATATCAGCTGTCTGACCCTCTTCTTAGAAGAGTAGCAATTATTGTTTGTAAAATTATATTGCTTTGACTCCTTTGGTCTATCAATTGCACTGAGACTAGAGACTTGATATTAGCCATTACATTACATATAAGATTAAAGGTGAGCAATCTTAGTTAGGGGTGCCTGGGTGGCTTAGTCAGTGTCTGACTTCAGCTCAGGTCATGATCTCACAGTTTGTGGGTTCAAGCCCCACATCAGGCTCTGTGCAAACAGCTCAGAGCCTGGAGCCTGCTTCAGATTCTGTGCCTCCCTCTCTCTCTGCCCCCCCCCCTCACACTCACTCGCTCTCTCTCTCTCAAAAATAAACATTAAAAGAAATTTAAAAAATATGAGCAATCTTATATTCAAAGTCTGGTATATGCTCATTATTTATAAGAAAATAGTTTCAGTGAGGAAGTAATTTAAGAATTAATTAGGTAGAATATTTCATACTTTTTAATAAAGAATCTTAAATGCTAGCAGGTATTAATATTGAGAAAGGCAAGAATATTAGGCATGTTCACTGACATCACTACAAACGAGTACATAAGGTTATCTTAATGATTGGGGGCGCCCGGGTGGCTCAGTCGGTTGGGTGTCCGACTTCAGTTCAGGTCATGATCTCCTGGTTGGTGAGTTCGAGCCCCACGTTGGGCCCTGTGCTGACAGCTCAAAGCCTGGAGCCTGCTTCAAGCTGTGTCACCCTTTCTCTCTGTCCCTCCCTCGCTCATGCTCTGTCTCTATTTCCTTCAAAAGTAAATAAACATTAAAAAAATTATTTTATTTAATTTATTTTTTTTTAATTTTTTTTTAACGTTTATTTATTTTTGAGACAGAGAGAGACAGAGCATGAACAGGGGAGAGCAGAGAGAGAGGGAGACACAGAATCTGAAACAGGCTCCAGGCTCTGAGCTGTCAGCACAGAGCCTGACGCGGGGCTCGAACTCACGGACCGTGAGATCATGACCTGAGCTGAAGTCGGACGCTTAACCGACGAGCCACCCAGGGGCCCCTAAAAAAATTATTTTAAAGACTGTTTTCCTCCTAAGGCAATATATAAATAAGCAGAATAGAATATTCTAAGGATTGACAAAGAGGAAAATGGTATCCTGAAGTATATAGCACAACAAAACTCTTGATTATGGGCGTCGCAACTTGGGAAAGGCAAGACAAAGCCTGTTCATTCATTTATATAATTAGAGACAAATAAAATACGAATTTTTGATATTTATTGCCTCAACCTTTCCAAAGAGAATTGAGAAACATTTCTAATATAGTGTTAAAGTTTGACACAATAATCCATAAATTATTGCTACAAGGACAGCTATAGTTAATTTTTCTCTCCATATACCATTTTCTCTAGTATTGTCTCTGCCACCATCAAACTGTGTCTGTTAGCCAAAACAGTTAGCCTGTCTGGGCCTTCATGCCTAACTACTTCATAGGCATTCTGTAATAAAAGACATAACAAGTGGAAAATCTCCAAAAAGTTAAAAGCAGTCTGCAACAGTAACCTACCACTGTTGAGTTCTCAAAGGCAGTTAATTCCCACTGAATAAGGAGGGAAGGCTGAAAAGATTGTTTTTGAAAAGAATGCACCTTGAAAATGTAGAATGAACTTGCCATCTTTTACAGCTCAGCACATTGTTCCAGGGCTGGCGCTACCCTAAAATAGCACATGGCTCAGCACTGAGCTCTCCCTTTTATGTGCCCTTCTTGCCAACTCACACTCTGCATTAGAAAACATCAAACTTTTCTGTTCCGTGCTTTTAAATTTGTTTTCATTAACAACAGTGGTCCTCAGGAACAAAGAAATGAAAATGCAGAAGGCAAAGAAGTGCTGGAATTTGCCCAAAGCTTACATTTGAGCTCTTTCTCGATACTTTTACTTTTGACAGTAATGGAACTAAAACCAAAATGATAGTTTTTCATACCTTGTTATATAAAAGATATTTAGGAAATGCAAAAATTGAGCATATCTTGGTGTTATAGTTAGTTGATGCTACAGTGGTATCTGTAACAAAGAACCAATCATTTTCTTTTCTTTAAGAGAAAGTGTAGGCTATGTTGAACTTATGGAGACTACTCTGATTAATTTGCACAGTGAGGCGAAGGGAATGAATAATAAATTTTTCTACAGTCATCCTTTGTCTGAGCTCAAACTTGTTTCCACAGCCACAAAAGAAGACCTTACCCCCAGCAACGAAATAAGCATGTTCCACAGTTGTAATTCCCTTATCCTCACCTGGGTGAATCTGAAATTAAAGGGGCGATTGGGGGCAGTGTAGAGAATGAATTTTATCTCCTTTATTTTCAGGAAGGATGGATGTTCTAAAAGAAAAGCAGAAGTCTACTGTGACACCTTTAACATGATAAAGTGAGTTTACAGAATGCCTGAGAAAAATGTTCTTTTCTTTTAATTGTGATTTTGTGAATCTTAAAACCAATTCTAGCAACATCTACCAAAATGGCTCTGGCTCTGGCGTCTGACTGCTTGTGTTTTAATTGTGTCCTTTTCCATCCCTGTGACCTCAGGCAAGTTCCTCTTGCGGAATCTCCATTTTATGAGGATAAAAATAGCACCTAACTCAACAGTGTTGTTAAGAAAATTAAAAATAATGCCTGGCACAAAGGCAATATTAATGTTAGTGATTATTATATAAATGCAAATACATAACCAAAATTATTTTGTAAAAACATAAGATAATATCCATGATATTATGGATATTATGGAATATCCAGGATATTATGGATATTATGGATATTATGGAAAAATGCATATCTTTATTTCTAAGTGTTCTTCTAAATCAAATTACAAAGAAAGGTATGTAACATACACTTTCAATCTACATATGTGAGTAACACATCAAAATATTTAATCAACATGTGAATGAGTATAAACCAGGTTATCTAAAATAAGCAATCTATAGATTCAATGTAATCCCTATCAAAATACTAATATTTTTTCTTTATCAAGATACCAATAGTATTTTTCACAGAACTACAGCAACAAATCCTAAAATTTGTATGGAACCACAAAAGACCCTGGATAACCAGAGCAATTCTGAAAAAGAAGAAGGAAACTGGAATTATCACAATCCCAGATTTCAAGATATACTACAAAGCCATACTAATCAAAATAGTATGGTACTGGCAAACAACAGATACAAAGATCAATGGGACAACATAGACAATGCAGAAATAAACCCATACTTATATGGTCAGAAAGAAAACAAGAATACAATGGGGAAAAGACAATCTCTTCAATATATGGTGTTAGGAAAACTAGATGACACATGCAAAAGAATGACACTGGACCACTATCTTATACCATAAACAAAAATAAATTCAAAATGGATTAGGGACCTAAATGTGAGACCTGAAACCATAAAACTCCTAGAAGAAAATATGGGCAGTAATCAGTCTTAGCAATATTTTTCTGTATCTTTCTCCACAACCAAGGGAAACAAAAGAAAAAATAAATAGGATCAAATCAAACTCAAAAGATTTTGCACAACAAAGGAAACGTTCAACAAAATGAAAAAGCAATCTACCAGACAGGAGAATATATTTGCAAATGACATGTCCAATTAGAGATTAATATCCAAAATATATAAAGAACTTACACAACTCAACACCAAATAAATAATCCAATAAAAAGTGAGCAGAGGGGATCTAGATAGACATTTCTCCAAAGACATACAGATGGCCAACAAACACATGAAAATATGCTCGACATTACTAATCATCAGGGAAATACCAACCAAAGTTACAATGAACTATTACCTCATAACAACCGGAATGGCTAGCATTAAAAAGACAAGATAGAAGTGTTGTGCACTGCTGAGAGGAATGTAAATTGGTGCAGCCGTTAGGGAAAACAGTAGAAGGGTTCCTCAAAAAATTAAAAATAAAAATACCATATGACCCAGTAATTCCATTTCTGGGTATTTACCCAAAGAAAACAAAAACACTAATTCGAAAAGATACAGGTACTCCTATGTTTATTGCAACATTATGCACAATAGCCAAAATATGGAAACTACCTAAGTGCCCCATCAATAAATGAATGGATAAAGAAGATGCGGTATAGACACACACACACACACACACACACACACACACACACACACACACACAGACTGGAATATTACTTAGCCATAAAAAGGAATGAAATCTTACCATTTGCAACAACATAAATAGACTTAGAGGGCATTATGCTAAGTGAAATAAGTCAGACAGAAAAAGACAAATTCTGTATTACTTCACTTATACACAGAATGTATAAAGCAAAACAAACCAACAAACAAAAAAACAGAGACAGACTCATAAATACAGAGAACTCTCCTCCAGAGAGGAGGGTGGGGGGGGATGGGCAAAACAGGTGAAAGAGATTAAGAGGTGCAAACTTCCGGTTATAAAATAAACAAGTTACAGAGATGAAAAGTACAGCATAGGGAATAATATCATAAATAACATTGTAATAATGTTTTATGATGACAACCGTTCACTACATTTACCATGGTGAGCACTGAGTAATGTATAGAATTACTGAATCATTATGTCACACACCTGAAATTAATATAACATTGTATATCAATTATATTTCAATAACATTAATTAGTTAAACCACCTAGCATCTCTTGATAGCTCAAGAGTTCAGTCATAATTGTTTCCACATATCTATGGATAATCATGGACTACGACACATTTTCTCATGGAATTGTTTTGATCAGATGACTGAATAAACATAGCACAAAACACTCACTCTAAATTTCAGGTCATTGGAGCATCTCAGCTTTGTTCTCAATTTCAGGACCCTTGTACGTTTTTAAATGGCTTAATATCACAGCATCGTCTTTTGGCAACAGATTTAAGCTTATTAGAATGTAACAAAACTCACCCAGAATAAGAATTACTTTTTTATGCCAGGAAAATAGGAGTTTCCAACTTTTTTCTAAGAATCTTTAAAAGAAGACATCATTGTAACATATTTCTATCCTAATACTTCTCAAGGGACATTCTTTGCACTACTTAAAACTTCCCCAATTCAAGGCTGTAAAAGATATTTCATTTTATTTTGACTACTAAGAGTCCTGAATCAATATATATTACAGGGGAAAACAGACATGAAATTTCTCAGCAATTTCTTCTCATCTTCTGTTCTCAATGTGTTTAGAACAGTTTTAACTTGCTCTTGTATCATAAATTTAGTGCTGCTCTACTTAAGACTCTTTATGATTTAGGTAATGTCCCGCTCATAATTGTATTTATCAATCCCTTCCTGATTTTAAAGACACTCTCACAGGGGAAAAATGCAGAGTTTTATTCACAGAGCATTCCTTGTTGAGTCTGAGTTTATTAAAACATAAATAGTTTATGTTATTAAAGATGTTTAATTGGCATTTAACTGAAACCGTCAGAAGGGGAATTAAACTGTATTAACACAAGTTTTCCCAAGAACTAAATATTTCAGAAGATTCAATACAATCAGAAGGAGCGTTCTCCAAGATTAATGGAAAAATCAAGAACAATTGGCTTTATTTTTATCTCTTGGGCAACCATAGACAAACTGTTTTCAACAAATGTGCCTTGTAATGTTAATGCTACCAGAGTTCATAAAGACACAATTTATTATTTTGAGTTTATTGTCCAACAACAATTCATTTAGCTCACTAGTTCCCAGGGGTCCTTTTATTTGTTGTTTAATTATTATGCTTCTTGTCAAATGAGGCAGGTATTAAAAGATAAAAGGTGTTTTGTAAAATTTCGTCATCTTTCATTTATATACTATCGATGACCTGGAGACTTTGACAATTATATTAATGAAAATTTCAGCACTGAAAGAAGGCAAAAAAGCATCAAAGTAAATAACTGAAAGAACTTATAATCCTATGCAAGCTAAGTCCCTACACTTAATATACTTGTTTCCCAATATAACTCAGACTGACATTTTTATGTTTTTAAAACACTGTTGTGCACATGTAAATGTAAAAGTCAACCTTGAGCTGAAAAACAGGCCAATATTAGCTAAAGAAAAATGTATCCAAATGGTAGAATCTTTAATTTTTTAATTATCATTTTCCTTTTGAGTTTAAAGCCATGAGTCATAGGCTTCACTGGGGTGGAAAGCAGTTTAGTAGTAGGGGATCTTTACTGTTCTAGTGAACACCAGCAAAGAATTAATAGCAGTCACAAATAATCGACTTTTTTGCCATGTATTTATCAGTCAATTTATTTTTGAGTTTTCACTGCCTTAAATATTTCCATGGGCATCTTGATAACTCATAAGAGTTTCAAGCCAAGAGAAAACCTAAAGTAGAGCCAGACTGCTGTCTATTCAATAAAATGATATTCAGGTTTTTTGAAGCCTGTGGAATATTGAGTGCATCCTACTTCTTTATTTTATATTGTGTTTTGAGTGTGTGTGTGTGTGTGTGTGTGTGTGTGTGTGTGTCCCAGGCTTCTTTATTTAAGAGCAAAGTGATGAGTGATGTGGGGATATACTACTTCTTTATTTCTGGATATTATGTTTCTAGATCTAAAAGCATGCAAATAAAAATCATAATCTAATATTCATCAGGATTACTTAAAAATGTCTGATATCTTAGACATTTGTAGTAGAGAGACAAAACATGCACATGACTGAATTATTGCCTTTATGACAACAGAGGTGGAACTGTGTAATTTTGGGTAACTCCTGAATTACAGTTGATACCCAATCTTATAAACAAACAAGAAGTTTTGCTATTTCAGTAACTTAATAATATAAATACTCATTAGATAATATAAGATAAACGACTTCAGTAAATAATTCTCAACTGAAGTAGTGAATTTTGCGGTGCCTGGGTGGCTCAGTCGGTTAAGTGTCTGACTCTTGACTTCAGCTCAGGTCGTCATGATCTTGTGGTTTGTGAGTTCCAGCCCCAAATCTGATTCCAAACTGACAGTGCAGAGCCTGCTTGGGATTCTCTTTCTCTTTCTTTCTCTCTGCCCCTCCCCGGCTCTCTCTCTCTTAAGATAAATAAATAACCTTAAAAAAATTAAATAACAAAATAGTGAATTCAGGTTCTGTTAATTTGTTCACATAGAAAGTATTCCAAAAAGCAAATATTCCTGAATAATTTTCAATTTATTCATCAAAAGAAAAAGGGTAAAAAATAAAATATAATATTTAACAGCCATTACTTTAGGAGCATGTATATAACCTATACTTGGTATTTATATGGATATATTTACATTTGTATTTTATTTTGTGGGTCTATTTATACAGATATATTTCATATCAAGGTACAGAAGTGGATCAGAAATTATCCTGATTTAATTATCATGACTCCCTGCCTTCCTGAGGTTTTATGGTACTCTTTTTTTTTTTAAAGCTTATTTCTTTCTTTCTTTCTTTCTCTCTCTTTCTTTCTTTCTTTCTTTCTTTCTTTCTTTCTTTCTTTCTTTCTTTCATTTATTTTTGAGACAGAGAGAGACAGAGCATGAACGGGGGCAGGGCAGAGAGAGAGGGAGACACAGAATGGGAAGCAGGCTCCAGGCTCTGAGCCATCAGCCCAGAGCCCAACGCGGGGCTCGAACTCACGGACCGTGAGATCATGACCTGAGCTGAAGTCGGACGGTTAACCGACTGAGCCACCCAGGCGCCCATTTATGGTACTCTTAAATGTCCCAAGAGTGGCAAATAGTTAAATGCAATTTCAAGCCATCCACTATGCCATGATAATCATAAGAAGTAAACTAAGTAGATGGAGTTCTTATTAAGTTCAAGCTTATCATGAAAAATTGGACTTTCAAAAAAACCAAATCTTAAAAAAAATAATGCATTTGTGCATTACTTTAAAAGTCTAGACATATCTAGACATGCTAGACATACTAGCTTATATATATGCCAACAGTATTAAGATTTAAGGCAACATCCCTGACAGGCCACCAATCAAGGCCCTTTGGAAGGCTGTGTATATATGAGATCTCTTCCTTTTAATATAAAACACTATGCTTCCAATCAAAACACACACAAAAAAACTCAGGGGTGCCTGGGTGGCTCAGTCAGTTAAGCGTCTGACTCTTGATTTCAGCTCAGGTCATGATCTCATGGTTGGTGAGTTCAAGCTCCTTCTCGGCTCCTCACTGATAGTGTGGAGTCTGCTGGGGATTCTCTCTAGGCCTCTCTGCTACTTGTGCTCTCTCTCTCAAAAATAAATAAAATTTAAACACACACTCAACAACTTTCTGGAAGAAAATATCTAACATCTATAGAGAAGAAGGTCTATTAGGGAAGAAAATACAATAATTAGGAGATTTGAGAATTAACTGGAAAGGGTAAATATAAACGTTGAATTCCCAGACAACATTGAATCTCCGTATAATGTATAATGTAGGAAAAGGTTGTAACTAGATGGAAAATATTTGACCATCAGCAATGTACCAGGATATGAGTCTAAAGTTATTCATCCACAAATTAACCAAAATTTTTCTCCCATGATGCTTTTACCTTAATGCTATGATGAAGAAATTTTGTGTTCTACCTAGTCTCTATCATTATTTTTAAATTAACTAAGATTCACGGAAGCGTGTTTATAGTGTACCAAGGCTCTACTGGTTGGGGAGGTACAGTGGTTAAGAAGTATCAAAATTTATGTTAATTCAACATTTATTGAACAATAACAAATGGCAGTCTCTATGCTAATTGGGTGGGACTAATTGTAGTACAAAAGAAGACCATATTTGTACCCTAAAGGTACAAATTGTTAACTCAATTAGAGTAATTCTTTGTGTATTTTAACAAGATGCACACTATAACCACACAATACATTTTACAAATTTAATTCATTTCATTTTCAAAATAGTTCTATGAAGTGTGTGTCATTCCCATTTTACAGATGATAAAATTCTGGATTAGGGAGATTAAGTAACTACCCCAATGTAGCATTCCCCAGAAAGTAGCAAGCAACTATGATTTAAAATCAGCTCTGTAGGACTTCAAAATCTGTGAACTTTTATAAATTGTTTAGTTTTGTTCTGTCCCTTGCCCAAGTCCTTCAAACAAAATGTTCTTGAAAGCAATGAGAGGAATTACTATAGAAGCCTTCCTTAAAGAAGATGATATTATAAAAAAAAAAAAAAAAAAACAAAAAAAAAAAAACAAAAAAACTAAGCTTAAACATCATAAAAATTTAGGGCAATAAAGAGTCTTAGAGTTTAGTTAGCCCCCAAATTTTTTAACTGGTTGGGAGAACTGAGGTCCTGACAAAGTTTCAGAATTAATTACTGAGGAACCAAAGCTTGAAAACTCTGTTATTTTTTCCACATAAATGCTGTTCTCACTATACTGCACTGCCAATCAAATGTCCATACTTTTACATACATCAAAAAATATATGTTTAGACATGTTTCCTAATATTTTAACAAAAACTTCCCAGAGGTCACTGGAATCATGACAAACATTTTCCCTACTTAATTGTAACTAAAATTTTGTTGGTATTTTTCCTTATACAAAAAAGACAGAAGTTTTATGTATAAAATTAATTTCAGAACAATAATTATTACCAAAAATAATTGGTGATATTTTGTAATGGAAAAGAGGTCAGTTCATCAGAAGGCATAAATAGGTCTTAATAAATAGGACCTCTTAAATAGGTCAGTATTAAAAACAGAAATTCAAAAACATGAAGTAAAAACTGATAGACCTGAAAAGAGAAATAGACAAATCCATAATTATAGTTGGAAAGTTCAACTTCTTCTGTAAGTAATTCAAAGAATAAGTAGACAGAAAATCAGTAAGGATATAGAAAACATAACAAACCATAACTGACTGAATCTAACTGGCATTAATAAAACATTCATGCAATAAAAGCAGAATACAGATTCTTTTCTATGTAGGCTACATTCAGTGTCATAAAATGATTTTTAATAGTTTTTTAGAAAATCAGAAGCATATTATGTATGTTCTTTGACAACAAGAAACTGAATCAAAGATCTACAACAGAAAGATACATAAGAAATACACAAATATCTTCAAATTATACAACATATTTCTGAGTAATTTGTGAGTAAAGAAAAAGTAAGAGGAGCAATTAGAAGACATTTTGAACTGACTACAAAACAAATTTTATCAAAATATGTGGAGCACTGCTAAACAGTGTTTCAAGGGAAATTTATAGCACAACTGGTTACATTAGGAAAAAGTTCTCAAATCAGTGATCTAAGTTTCCATGTTAAGAATTTCCAAAAAGAAGAGTAAATTAAACACAAGACAAGAATAAGATAATTTCATTTTAGAGCATAAACCAAGGAAATATTAAACAGAAAAACAATAAGAAAAAAAACACAACAAATCCAAAAGCTGATTATCTAAAGAGATCAATAAAAAGAAAAAAAATGATTTCTACAGCAGTCAGAACATAAAGGAAGTAGATGTAAATTAATAATATCAGAAATGAAGAAAAAGACATTACTACAGATCCTACAGGCACAGTGAGGATAATAAGGTAATATTATAGATGACTTTATGTCAACAAATTTAACATTTTAGATTCACAACCTAATTACTAGGTGAAAAATAATCTTATTTTGAATCTACCTCATTTTTAAACAGAAACAATGTTAACATATTTAACTCAGTAATCATGTTTTATATCAATTCAAATATAGACAATATGTCCATTTTTCTCAACCTTAGAACCTTTTTGTAAAATGACATGTAACTGATGCTTTTTGTCAAACTATAGTATCAATTCCTGGCTATGTAAAATACTACAGGTTAAAGTCTCTACTGGATAAAGGCAGAACCATTTCAACAATGCTTTCCCTTTTATATTAACAAGCAAAACAAATTTGTCTATTGAATATATGTAGCCTTGACTTATCTTATGACCCTTATAGATTCCAAAGATTTTCTGAGAAAAAAATTACAATGACAATAATGCTATGAAATGTGAATCTGTTAAACCACCAGATTTTTTTAAACAAAAATTCAACTTAATCAAAAGGTATTTCATGAACTTTGTATTTATTTGAAAAGCTATTTGGCATAAAATTAGAATGATAACAATTATAAAGTGTAATATCTAATAGGAACCACAGTTTTTTTTTAACATGCAAGATTTAGTTTGTACAAATGTAACTAATTAATAACATCTGAAATACATTCTCCCACAGGACTGATGACCATCTGGTTGACCTTACACTAGATCAATAGGGAAGGCAAATGTGTAAATCAATGTTTCCCAAATGTTATCTCTGCATCATTCTACTACAAGAAGGGATAAAACTTGGATGTAAGAAGAGATCTCATTTCACACATTTTAAAATTGACTTTGTTAATTGGACTGTAAGGCAAGACTGAGAGGATTCTTCTAAAGTTCCATCCAGAAAGAGACTGGCAGAAGACCAAGTAATGGTGAAGGAAAATAATTCAAGACAAAAGAGTCAGGAGGCAAGGAAATTCTGAGAATATAAAGACACAGATGATATAATTTGATGTTATTTGAATTTCCTCAGAATCATTTTCCAACTCATAATATTTGGCTGAAAAATAGTGATAGAAATTTTGAAATAAATAAAAGTATACACCATATGTATTTTAATTAATATATGTTCATATATGTGTCACCCTTACAAAGTTCTATATTTTGATGTAAAGAGTAAACCACTTTGGAAGAAATTTAGTAACTTATTGTGATATACAGAAAAGTTGTAATAAAATGAGAAACTTTAAATAATAAGAAATTTGGAAAAGGTACACTGAAACAGGTGCACTGTCTAATCTATTAAGAAGAGGATGATGAGCTGATTACAATTTATACCTTTTAACAATTTTTTTGTCCAAGGTATTTTTCCTATGATAATATGTCTAAAATATAGTTCACTTCAGGAGTTTTTTGTATTAATTTAGAAATTATGGAGTTTCATTATTTGTTCTCCCTGTTGATATATATCTCTAACACAAATAAAGTGATACTCTGTATCTCTGGTTATTTCCTAGCACGACTCTTCAGAAAAATAAAATATCAGGAATTGGTAGAAATCTCAGATCAAAAGCTTATCGCATCATGCTGTACTCTACATATGCTATAAATTAAGGTAGTCTCATTCTGCAAGAATCTGTTTTGACTTTGAGAGCATTTAAAATATTAGACATGGAGTATTTTAAAAATCCCATCACAACTTCTAGTCACTTTATATATAGTAGTTACTGTCCTACTTAGTATTAGTTTGGTTTTAAAAGATTATACTAATTAATTTCTTCTGTAAAAGATAAACTGTAAAGTCTTTCAAATATGAACTTGATGGATTATCTCTGGTGATACACATGCTTTTACAGTTTACAAATTTTGGGTTAAGTTTGGGTTAAAAAAAAAGTTTGGTCAGTTTTGATGTATTAGAGAGAACAGGTTCAGATAACTAACCTGTGGGACCACTCCATCTTTCTACATATTGGGAGACATATAGAAAAGAGAAATTGCACTACACCCTAATGCCTTTATTTTTCATTTGATTAGATATTTCATAGTTCTCAACTTGGAAGAAAAGGTATAAGTAGACTACAAGATGTTACAGTAATCAAAAAAAAAAAAAGACACTTCAAAGGGTCTGTTTTCCCTTTCTTCATAACTTAACTGGACAGCCATGGGTTTTTAGTGGAATGACTGGCTTAGAAGCTAAAGAAGCAATTAGAAGGTCACACACTCTAAGTTCTAAATAAAGCTCTTTCAGTGCTTATCATAACCTTGGGGAAAGCCCTTAGTGACTTAAGAAGGAAAGAAAAAAAATAAGATATCCATGTGACTGATAAGTGTCAGTCATACTGCTGTTTGAAATTCAAGATAATAGAGTGTTTCAAAGACACTGCTATAGAAAGTTCTGAGAGTTTACTGTTTCTCAAGTAAAATAAAATATGCTCAATGACACCAATGTTTATGAAGAACTTAAGTTGAAAAAAGTAATAAAAATATAAATAACCCTTATTGGCGAGATGATCTTCCTGATCTATTTCTTATCCCATATGTCCAACTAGTATGGGTTATGTGACTGACCAAAATCATCCATCTGTAAGTTGTTTGAACTATATACATCAAAGCTCATGGATACATTTGGCAAACCATTTCCTCAGAGGATCTTACACCTTTTACATTTGTGCAAATTTGAAATCACGCCAATTTTCCCAAACTTCTGAAGAAAACATTTGTACACAACAGCAGTCAAAAACATATTTCCAACTATTCTTTTAGATCCTTTTCAATTAATTAGGAGATTTTGCCAACCTCAGGAATGCCTTTTGGAAATGGAAAAAAAAAACAACACCATTAGAACAACATATGGAGAAACAAGTTTGGAGGCCAAGACCAAAACTTATGAAGAAAAATTTTAAGTAATTAAACTTGCATAGACTTCTCTGCTGATGAGCATTAGCACATTGAGGGTGTTTCTCAAACACCAGGTGACTATTAAGAAGAAACTTCAAAAAGGGTAGAATATACTTCAAGCATTTTCATAAACACATGTAGTAGAGAGCTTTTGCCTATGAACACATAATTTAAAATAGCCATGTCCTCCAAAAAGCAGTCCAGTAAATATTTTTAAAATTAATCAACATTCAATAATATTTTACTGTGTTTTATTATTAATGTTTGAATCTGGATGTGAAATTTTTAAAAAGACTTCAAATAACATTTTTCCAGAGTATTTATCTTACCATCAAATGTTAAATAAACTCTTGCTTGGGGCTGAGACGATCCTTTTACACTGATAGAACAAACAAATACTCCAACCAACACGAAAATTGCCTGGACTGCCATTTCTTCAGATTTGCAAATTAATATCCAAGAGAAAATACCTTTAAAAGAGAGGTAACAAGTTTGTTATATTTCATTTCACATTTTAGGAGCATACACGTACGTGTGTGTGTGTGTGTGTGTGTGTGCGCGCGCGCACACACACACACACACATATAACTAGTGATCTAGACAGAGCACCTTATTCATAAAAGATATATCTGAACTTTTACAGTCATGCAAACAGTAGGAGGTGCTCTGATTTTGTTGCTTCGATGTGAAAAGTTGGATTTAATTCATTTATGTCTGCAAGTCTTTGCAAAAAGAGAAACTGTTTCTTTTTCCAGGAAATAATGCTAATCTTAAAGCAGAACAAAGCAGCTAGGAAAAAGGTATTGATTCCCAAAGGAAACTCCATATTTAAACTTGATCTAATAATCACATAACATTGAAAAGACTTGAGAATGGTACCAGTGGGTATTAGATGAAAACTTGTCTTTCTACCATAAATATTGTAGTAGCAAGAAAAAGTCACATGAAAAATCATGTATAACCACTTGCTTCCACCCTCATTAGCTCTTTTGGAGTAATATCTCTGAAATGATGTTTCTACACATAAATCTATGTGTGCTCAATCCCTGACCACTGAAATCACTCAAATTAGTTATCTGCCAATTTATACAGATGACCATGCAGCTGTTAAATGATGCAGATGAGGTAACCATGGACTAGTGCCAAGTTCAAACCAATGACTTAGTGGTGAGCAATCCACTGAACCATGTATCCCTCAATGCATATTTAAAATAAATCAACCAGAAAGCAAGCTGTCAAAATTCCAAAAGATAAATCAGAGACAGAAGCATTACCTTTTGAAGCTGTAGCTATAAAATTGATACATGCTATTAACTAATGTCTGAATACTAAGGAAGATCTGGTAATGGGTAACTAGAGATCTATTTACAGCAGCTCTAGTGGCCACAATATGCAAAACAAACTCAGGACCATGAAAGAAATCCTGTCATTTTGAGTCTAATATAATTATACAATAAAATGACAGAGTTTAATCAAGAAATGTTTTACAGGTTACAACAATGCTAATCTTCAGTATTATATGGTTATTTACATTAAAATCTTAACACTATTTTATTTAAGAAAGAAATGCCACTAAAAATTGAAAAGACTACTTCACTAGTACAGAAGAAAAAAAGTATTATATTAATTAAACAATTAAACTGAACACGCCATGTTGAACAATTGAAACATTTTAAACAGTGGATTTCCTAGGTGGTACATATGTCATAAGACTTAGAAACAAAACTGTCTGCCTCTTTTGCCACACAGATGGGAGGAAACCTTAGAGATGTTTGTACTGGTAATTTTCAAATGAAACAGTTTCTTCCTGCTTCCACAACCTCTTCACCTTGTCATACCTAAATTAACTTACAAGAAAACTGATTTTATAGGATAACTTTCCCTTAATGATTTGCTCCCTGGTTTTGTTGACTTTATAATTAAACAAACAAACAAACAAACAAACAAAAAAAGCTATAAATATGCCTAACCTTCCTCACTTCATTAAGCAGGCAGATAATTACACATTTTTACGTATTGCTATTATCAGTGTCTTATCTGACATGTCTCACCAAAAGCGACATGTGCTAAAAAGTGAGAAGAATAATAGTGGAGATGAAATGACAGGTCATATGAAGTAAGTATACAGAGCAATGTGATTTCAAGTCTACCTAGCGATGAGAAGTGACTGAAAGCCAAGTGTCTTACATGTGCCCGCCCCCCTCCCCCCATATAACTTCCCTTTAACTCAGACACTTAGACATGCTGTTTGTAGTTTTCACTTCTGATGGAACACTAACAACATGTAAGAAAAGGAATCTTTTATGTCCTCTGGAGCAGTTCTACATCAGAAGGCACGGAAATACTCCACTTTAAACTCTCCGCAGGTGTCATAATCTAACGAAAACTCAAGCAGGGCTCTCAGCAAGGGAAACACTTCCCTGACAAACTGCATGTGCTCTTCAGAAAATGTCCAGACTCAAGCACACCGATGTGTAAAAAGTCGATACGCAGAACCAAAAGTTATGCTTGGTATTTTGCTAAATGTGTAATGCTGACAATAAGGAACCCAGCTTACCGAGATGGGAAGAGATCAGCACGGAAAAGTCATCAATTTGCTACCGGTGTGGCTCCGCGAGTGCCTCTCTAGTCTTTTTCCCAGAAGACCTTAATTTCTAGGGCGTCCCAGCGGTGAAATTCTTTCTTCCCGGTCGTCTGAGTTTCTTTGTAAAGGAATCCTCAGCGTAGCAGTGCCGCGGCACCGGGAGCTCGACTCCGCGTCGCTCAATCAAGCACCTCGGAGTGAATGGAAAGTGGCCGGGCACCGGGGGCGAGCGCTCGGGTGTCCGATTACAGCGACGCGGCGCGCGGCTCGGGCTGCCCGGGCGCGCCGCCCAGCCGGCTAGCCTCACCCGCCCAGCACACCCGCCGCATCTCCGCCGCCGCGAGGCCCCACCCAGAGCGCGCCCGCGAGAGGGTGGCAGGGAGCCGCAAGGGCGGTCGGCGGGCGAGCGGCCGGCAGGGCGGGGCGGGGCCCAGCCGGGACCCGCTGCCGGGAGACGCAGGAATGCGTCGCTGCAGGCTAGAGGTCCAGCTGCCCGAGTCCGCTCCTCTCGCGGTCCGCGGCGGAGTGAGCAACTCACAGGGTGCGCTCTAAAGCTTTGGTTTGTTACCGGCAGCTCTTGGAAGGCATACAGGATTTGCTTAGCCATAAATATCAAAGTGCAAAGCAGCTTTCTTGCCAGAAAAGGATCACTGCATCCTTTTAAGGCAAAGAGATGCGTTTTTAAAAGGGCACGGGTGTTATCCTTTTCCTGCTGAAGATTTTCTAAAACCGGTAGAGATAAACCAACTATCTCGTCGCAGTTTATCCTTTTAATGGGTATTGTTTCCCATTGCGTTTCCTTAATATCCCTAAGGCAGTAATTCTGTTGACCTCTCCACATTGACTCCTGTCCAGTACTCTTCCCTCCTGGATAGACGTTCCCTCAAAACATAATTACAAGAAATTCCTTAACAATTTTGTGGAAGAAGGCTGTTCTGAACCATGCCAAGAGAATAGTTTACAAACTCAAAGGTATATTTCCAGCACTACTTTCAGGAAAACTGGTTACAGTCTGGAACTGGCTTTAATGTTTAAGTGAAAATTATTTCTACGGACCACAACGGACTACATAGTTGAACAGCGGTAGAAATGAGCTTTGACCCCCATAAAATGAGCAGGTGGTTGTTTAAAAACCACTTTGGGCTACAGCAGCCCACAGATGTCACTGTATGTAGAAAATATGGAATATGATTTCTCCAACTTGTTCTTTATATATATATATATTTTTTTTTTCATTTATGAAATAAAGCAGATCACTAAATTCTTAAAAATTGTATCACAGAAAATACTTCTGGGGGTGAAAAATCATTGCTGGTGTGGGACAGTTGAATTAAATCTCAGGTAAGAGGAAGTGAACAGGTGATTAAGGCGTTTCTTCCTTGTGTCTAAGCACCACCTGTCATGTCCTGTCGACATAAACATGCCTAACTCTTTCTGTATAGATGAGCTATGAAGGGATGACATCAAATGCCATTTTAAGAGTTCAAAAGAATGTAAGTTTAGAAGTTCAAAATTATATTCCAGGGCAAATATTATCTTCAAATGTCTATGTTTATGAAGGAAATTACTGATTCAATGGATGGGGTGTTTAAAAGTTTAACACAGTTGAACTGTTTTTGTGATGATTAGTGCAATAAAAATATGAGCAGCTCCTTAACATAAGTTTTAGTAATGAATTTCATCCACCAAACATCTGACAGTTTTAAAAGGCAGATGCAAACATGAATAAGCACCAAGCACATTTATCTGAAGTACTTCTAAAACTGATTAAGACACCATATACCGAGCACTATTATCTTGCCAGTGATGTCTGAGTCATAAATTAAGGAAGGAGAAGAAGAAATCATTAGAGAAGATTGCTGTGAACCTTCACACAAAGTATATATTTGTTAATTTGGAAATGTGTAGCCACAAGACACTGATTAATTTGTAAATCGATGTAAGGTAGAATATATTTATACATTTTATCTTTAAGTTCCAGGGAACCAAGATAAAGAAATGCAAAGTGGAATGCATGTCAAATGCTGTTTTTACAAGGAAGTTTACTACCTATCTCAGTTTACAAAAATCCAAAGAATTAACTCCATGTTTCACACATATTTACAAAGCTTTGGAAACGATGACAAATAGCTTAGGTTTAGTCGCAGACGATGCAATTTGTGTTGTGATTCTGTCTTGTGTAAATAAACTTCTTTTCAATGTACTTAACTGAATGCATTTTGTTTAATACTGAGACATTTAATAGTATTTGCTTAGTACTGAGATATTTACCATTGGCCTCACCTCAAAATAAGTCATGAAATTATTGATAAGCATTAAGCCAAGGCACATTTAATTAGTGCTCATGCCTGCCTGAAACTTGGGCCATACAGTGAAATTTTAAGAGTGGCAATAGGTGCCCCTAATAAGATTTCTCTCTGCCCCCATTTCTCCAAACTACTCAGAAACCTAAAACACCTTAATAAAACAGGACCTTTATATAAGAAATATTGATGGCCAATGCCACTTGCCTAGGCTGGGTCTTTGACTCTTTCCCTAGACATGGGAAACAAAATGAGCTAATTCAGTGAGATAGTTTGGGAAAGGAGGACACTGAATAGATCCATAGGAGTAATGACACAATTCAATTTAGAGGCCATAAAGTTTGCCCTCATCAAAGTATCTTGGGAAAAAACATCCAAGTTAACACATTTAGAATCAGTCTCATTAAGATGTTAAAGAAATGGTGTGGTGTCTTATACACTGAAGTTTCTCTGCTGTAGTGGCCTTATTTTTAATATTTTATATTTTTGATGGTCCTGAAAGAAGCCATTTAACTGTTGGACTGATTTTGAGTGATGTTCCCATCTTTTGTTTATGAGTTGTGCAGCTGTGAATTCTCGTTTCAAATTTACAGAACGTAGACTGTTTTCGGATTTTTCTCCATCATGTAGATGAGCTATATGAATCAACTTTATCTAACAAAAGAATCTCAATCCTCCAGAGATGGAAAGTTGTCTTCTTATTGTCATAAGTAATATTTGTCTCAAGAGATTAGAGACTACATTTTTCCAAGCACTTTGTGTATTACATGAATAGCATTCTTTAATGACGTTACTATCTCCAAAAGAGAACACTGAAGCTTTGTCCAAAGTCACACACAGATAGTAAATATTGGAATAGAGTTACTTAAGCATGACTGACTCACTGCCTTGAGTTCTTGAATATGAACCTGAGCAAGAATTATTCTCCTTCCTTCTCTTCTCTATCTTCTTCCTCTTCTCAACTTCCAGATACTAGCACTTTAAATTTCCTGAGCTTTATCTTTGGAAAGTCTCTGCCTCAAATGGTTATTTACTTTGTTTACATCAGCCTTTCTTCTCCTTAGGTACATTAGCTGCTCTGAGACCAAGCCGGTCAAACAGGTCTGGTCTAGAAATCTGTGTGTGCAATTACTCTCTGTACAGTTGATAGGCTTTAGTATTTCCTTCATTAAAACCATTCTTTATTTTTCAATAAGATGAGTGTACCTCTACTTTCATTCTTAACACATTGCTAATGTATATCCCTGACCCTTGATCTCTTCCTCAGTTGGTTAAGTGTCAGACTCTTGATTTCAGGTCAGCCTACATTCTAGGCTTCTCAAACTACAGGGCCACTGGCATTAAACAAACAAAACAGTTACAGTGGTTTGTTCTGGAGAGGAAAACTGGCCAGAAAGGGAATTTTCACTGTTTTCTTCTTTTTACCTTTGTAATTTTAAGCCAGGTAAATGTACAAACTCTTAACAAAATTCAGAGTTTAATTCTTCACCATTTGTTAAATATCTTTCAACATCTCAAACATAATAAAGTGCCATATTTTCCAACTCAACCAAAATAAGAACACATTATCTCTAATGTCTACAAATTAAAATATTTCAAATGTAAAAGTAGAATATTAAAGAATTTCAGTAAAAGAGTCTGCTGGTGACTTTGCTTTTTTAGTACTTGCACCTGATAAAGTTGTAAGAGTGTTGTGATCATTCACACTTGTATCACAGGGGTGAAATGCAAACTCTGTTTTGTCTTTATTCTAATATTTCATGTAAAATCTCTGTGAGGGGACTACATGACTTTAAGATGAATTTGATACAACTGCCATTGCAAAGCAATCCACCATTATTTCAAAGATAATGCTCATTAGTTGAATATACATATATACATGCATCCACAATCATATTTCTTTGAAGTAAGGCAAACTGTTTTTATAGACCTATTGTATCTAATGCTCTCTTTCTCTTCACCTGGGAGTACAAAACCCTTTCCATATTTATTCTCATGGGAGAGCCAGGAGAGGGTTGCATAAGTGCCTCTGATTGTCAGATGTGTGTAATGAGGCTCAAAAATAATAACCAGCTGGAGTAATGAATTCAGGACTGTTAGTTACGGCTAATTGACTCCAATCTACAGCCCTTTAACATGATCAGAGGCCTTTTCCATGTAATCTTCAGATTTCACCATTTTTCTACTCTTTATGGATTTTAAATGGTTGACTAGAAAGTAGAGAATCGAATTGTGTAAACAACTTTCACAACCTAGTAGAGACATTCTCATGATGAAAATCATATGCTGAACTCAAGTTGTCCTCTATTACCAGTGACTTCCAGAAGATGGAGAGGGGCATAGAGTAAACTTAAAAAGCATCAACTCCTTATTGTCCTTCCTTATTTTTTGTCATGATACTTAATGCTTTGAAATTTCAAGGGACATTTAATAACTTTAAAGAAGGACATATAATTTTTATTTTTTAACAAACAGACTTAAGTTAAAATATGCAACTCTAAGGGTACATTTCAGTGAAAGACTTCTTGTTGATGGATTGTATCCATTGCAATGGGCTCACTGAACTTTAGACCACAAGTGTACCAGAGGGGGGTATGCTTGAAAGAGCATGTATTATTTACTAAATATTTTACAAAGAGTACTTCTTTTAGTCTCCAAAGAGAAGATAGAAGTATCTCCATTGTGCACACAAGAAAGCTTATTCAGAAATTTGAGGTATCCTTTCCCTACCTGGGCCCCACCCCGAGGCAATAAATTCAGATCTGCCTGTTCCAGAGTCCATGTGCTTCCTGTTTTTCACTGCTATTGGTGCATCAATCTAATACTCCAATAAATAGGAAAAAGGGAGTGGAGACCCTCACCTCTCTTTGTAGGCTATTTAGGTTCTGAAGAAGGTTTTCTGCTCTTGTTGGATACTAAATATTTCATCCCATAGATTTGTATTATAAATGCAGACATCCTATCTTCATCATGAACCCACAGCTTGAGAGCAGAATCACTGTCTAATCTTCCTGTACATCTCTTAGAACAGTTAGACCTGTAGTGATTAATGAACAACTTGACATGTAGACGGAGGAGGATTTTAGGGAATATGGGGGGAGAAGAGGCAACCAATAACAATTGGCTAGGTAATGGACCACCCAGTTACAAAACAAAAATTCATGCAAATTCTTTCATCATCCATCCAAATACCTTTATAAAATTATATAAATTGGCTTTATTCCTTTAAAATATTTAGTTTGTAAATTATGTGAATTTAGTAAATGTTAACCCAGAAACAAATTTACACAGTGGATTCAAGCCTAAGTAACATGAAACCAATCAATATCAGGGAAGATCAAGTCTGATTTTAAAATTACGGGTCACAGGGGCACCTGGGTGGCTCAGTTGGTTAAGCGTCAGACTCTTGATGTCAGGTCAGGTCATGATCTCATGGCCACTGTGGTTTTGATTTGCATTTTCCTGATGATGAATGATGTTGAATACCTTCTTATATGTCAATTGGCCATTTGTATGTCTTCTTTGGAGAAATATCTGTCCATGCCTTCTACCCACTTTTTAATTGGTTTATTTGTTTTTTGGGTGTTGAGTTGTATAAGTTCTTTATGTATTTTGGATACTAACCTTTACTGGATATGTCATTTGCAAATATCGTCTCTCATTCAGTTGGTTGCTTTTTAGTTTTATTTATTTCCTTTGCTGTGAAGAAACTTTTTATTTTGATGAAGTCACAATAGTTTATTTTTGCTTTTGTTTCCCTTGCCTCAGGAGACATATCTAGAAAAATGTTGTTATGGCCAATGTCATATTGTCCATTCAGTGTCCATATGTCCACTCAGTGTGGAGCCTGATGTGGGGCTTGATCCCAAGACTCTGGGATCATGACCTGAGCCAAAATCAAGAGTCAGACACTCAACCAACTGAGCCACCCAGGCTCCCTGGTCTTTAATCCATTTTGAGTGTATTTTTTGTGTATGGTGTAAGAAAGTAATCCAGTTTTATTCTTTCACATGTAGTTTTCACAGCACCATGTGTCAGAGACTGTCTTTTCCCCATTGCATATTCTTACCCCCTTTGTTGAACAGTAATTGACTATACAGTGGGTTTCTTTCTGGGTTTTCAATCCTGTTCCATTGATGGACATGTCTATTTTTGTGCTAGTACCATACTGCTTTTCTAAAAAATACTGTTTTGATTACTACAGCTTGGTAGTATAACTTGAAATCTGGAATATGATATCTCCAGCTTTATTTTTCTTTTTCAAGATTGCTTTGGCTATTCAGGGTCTTTTTTGGTTCTATACAAATTTTAGGATTGTTTATTCTGGCTCTGTGAAAAATACTGTTGGTATTTTGACAGAGATTGCATTATATCTATAGATTGCTTTGGGTAGAATAGATTTTTAAACAATATTTGTTCTTCCATCATGAGAAAACCATGTCTGTTCTATTCTGTGCTGAGCATGGAGCCTGCTTAAGATACTCTCCCTCTCTCTCCCTCTGCTCCTCCCCTGCCTTCCAGTGCATGTGCACGCACTTACTCTCTCTTTCTATCTCTCAAAATAAAAATAAAATAAAATAAAATAAAATAAAATAAAATAAAATAAAATAAATAAAATAAAATTACAAGTCACAGATTACCTGTTATGCCAACTGTCACAAGGGTTACCAAAAAATCTTTTGTTCATTTACTGAAGGATAAGGTTCCAGTTTATTTTAGTAGCTCTTACATTCCCTTTCACTCCTTTGTTAACATTAATCCCTCACTCCCTCTTACCCATTCCTTCCTCTGTCACTTTAAGCTACATATGTATCAAATGCCATACCTTAAATTCTTTGATCACACTGTGCCTCATCACACTTCTGTGGTTTTGCACATGCTATTTCCCCTATTTTTTTCCATCTCATCCACCTAGAAAATTCTCTTATTAATTGAAACTCACCTCAAATAAATCTTCTCTGTAGAAAATTCCTTTTTCTATAATTCTAGGCAAAAGCAGTAATCAAGTCCTGGATGTTATGTATCGATTGGTAACCTTATCAGTTTTGATGTCAAATAAATTTTTATTTACATCTCTAATACCTAACTGTGAGTTCTGCTTGCTTGCCAGTGTTAGTTTTGTTATTTGCAAAATAAGAATTACAACTACCGTTGGGTTGATTGGTTAATTGGATAGTATAATGTGTGTTAACACCTTCTCTCTCATTTCTGTATTCCCATAAATTTGTTTATTCCTTTGCTGTATCACTTAATGTTACAGTTGCATGAACATTTTCTCCATTGATGCCCAACTGCTACAGAACAAGACCCAGGAATCTTAGATATTTTTCAGCCAGCAGCAAAGCCAAGTCTTGTTGGATAAATGGTCATCCAATTAATTAAACCAAACTTTCCTTTCAGTGATGTTCTGTGGACCTTAAAAAGCCTAAATAAAATATTTTATTGTCACTGTTGGTGTTGCATTCAAACACGTGCAATTTCTTACAGGCTTCTTAAGTAACCATTTTCCAAGGTTCATAACTTTACTCTCAATGGTAATTATGTTGTATTTTTCCCTTTAGGCCATATTTGAACTTTAATTTGAGTTTGTAAAAACTGTGGGAACATTTGAACTGGCTGATTCTTGATCATCAACTACTATAGGAACAGGTGGTATGAATTAATCTTAAATTCTTTTTCCATTTAAGTTTCAAAATTAAAACTTGGAAAATATGTTTTGAGTTCTCTGTGTAAAATTTAAAACAAGATTCTCTGAAAATCTTGTTGCATTAAACATAAAAATAAGAGCAGATTAAAAAGAAACTAGTAGCAGAAATTCTTGGCATAGAAAGAGAAAAAAATATCTGTTTCCAGAAATTGGATATAATTTTGTTTCTCTTTATGTTTTATTCCAGCTTTCTTCTACCAAGGTCTTAATCTGAAGCAACAAGAATATAATCTTTTAAGAAATCAATTTTCTAATTTTATTTTCATATTTTAATCTATCAACTTTTAGATTTCCATCTCCACTTCTTTCTTTATTTTTAAGGTATATATCATTTACAATAATCTCAGATACTAAACATCTGGAGTAATCTAATGCATTAATAATAGCATGGTGTTTAAAAACTTGCTTTACCAAAAGATTCTGCAGTTTATCCAAAAGATTCCTTTAATCAGCATATTCCCCTAATATATCCAAGTTAAAAATATACATACATGCGTTGGTTTTCAAAAATAGCTATGATTGAAATAGTAATAATACATGTCATCATAATACCAAATATTCAGTTTTAAGATACAGTGAGGAAATTAATGCAAAACTTTTGTAATTATTAGCATATTATTTCAGGAATATATGGTATACTCTGTATTTATCTACAGCAAACCCATATTAACTAGGAAAAACAAGCATTTGTACCTCATGATTATAGAAGCTTTGAAAATTTTATAAAAGTAAACTTTATTGAGAAGCATGGAGCTGTGACCAGGGAATCAAGTGTTATTACTGGATATTTTTCTCCTTGATACCTTAGAAAACATAAATGTGCACCTATAACTCCAGAAAATCACTGGGTGAGATTTTATCTAGACAACTTTTCTTTTCAATATGAACAATTTGTCTTCCTTATTTTAAAAAGCCTACCCCCTAACTTCTAACACACATGCATATATTTTGAAAAAGTGTCCTATTAAAATGTTTTAGGAATATTCCGACCCTGGGTCTGCAGTGTTTAAGAACAAACACTAAAATATACTGTAATTCTATTATAACATAGGTATACTGAAGACATAACCTTAATTTTTCCAGTACAAATTAGTTCTGTGCATCCATTTATCAATGTTGTTACTGTCTATGTGTGTGTATAGAGACCAAATTGAAAAGGTTTCTACAGTGCAACAGTCTAATATTAGGAAATACTTCATTATTTGAGTTCCACTTAATTTAAATCTCTTGAGTGTGTTATAAGCTCTTTGGTAATAATATATTGTTTCTCCATGGGATTTATCTTCTTTACATACCTTACCTTATGTATCTCCTGAGGTACAATTTGATTATATGACACATTTATACAAGATATGCATATTTGATTTGTTTTGTTTTCCATTTTAAGGCTCTCTAAACCCATAATCATCTGTTGTTTTTATTCTTTTTTGCACTCCCTCCCTTATCAGCCTTTTAAAAAATTTATTTGGGATAATGATTTGAATGAAAGCAAAATATGGTGGGAGTATCTACAAATTAAACACAAGAAATTACTTTTAATGGAGGAAGTAACCTTGAAACAATGAGTCATTAAACAATGCACTGCTTAACACTCAGTGAAGTTTTGAATGTGCCGTGTTTAATTTTCTCTGGTTTGGAAAGGCAAACACGTGTCCTTTGCTTTTAAAGTTTAACATTTTCCCCATATTTAGACTTGAAAGAGATAATCTATTCACTGTGCAGTTTCATCATTTTTAAGCTAAGATTTTACAGGTTGACATAGCTCAAATATGAATCTCCTTTTCTCAGGCATCATAACCTGGTGACTAACCAAATCATATTGATGATCCATATTTTATTAACATGCCAGTTTACACAATAGTTTAACCCAAATAATGTACGGTCTTTTAGAATTTTTTGAAATGTTTCTTACATGGTGTTACAAATCAATACAGTAAGCCACCCTGGTACCTACAACCACTGTCCCTTTCCTCTTGTACTGTCAACTCCTCACTGTCATCTCTGAGACAAAAAGCCCATGCCTGCTGCTGAAATATGGAAGCATTTAGGGAATCAAAATTTTGCTTTCTACAATTCCAAAGAAAGTTGGAGGTGGAGGGAAATACTTTATTTCCCATTTCTTATAATTTCTAACAATTGAGTTTGCATCCTACTGTCTTAAGGAATTTTGCAAGGAACAACTCTGTTAGCATTTACAGCTTATATTTTTAGCATATCCTATCTTCTACACCTCAACCAAGATTTGAAAACAATGAAAGGTAAGGACATAAGTCTGAGTGAAACATAGGAAAGACAGAATGCTGTACTCAGAATCTCCATCTCTTCCTACTTTTTTTGGGTCATCACCATTTAGCCCTGCCACATCCCCTGGAATGCTCTCCCTCTATGTAGGCCATGACTACATTGTCTCAACTACAATTTCCTCAGCTTTCTGAATTATATCAGCGTTACTCAGGAGGAATTATGGGTTCAATTGTGTTTCTCAAAAATATATGTTGAAGTCCTAACCCCCTGTGCCTGTGAATGTGACCTTTTGGAAACAGTCCTTGCAGATAACCAAATTAGGAGGTCATTAGAGTAGGCACTTAATCCAATATGAGTGGTATCTTTCAAAGAAGAAGGCCTTGAGGTGTCTGGGTAGTTCAGTCACTTAAGTGTCAAGATCTTGATTTCAGCTCAGGTCATGATCTCACAGGTCATGGGTTCGAGCCTAGTATAGGGCTCTGCACTGACAGTGCAGAGCCTGCTTGGGATTTTCTCTCTCCCTCTCTCTCTGCCCCTCCCCCACTTGCACACACGCTCTCTCTCTCTCTCTCACAAAACAATTAAACATTTAAAAAATAATAAGAAAGTTAAAAGAAGAAGGCCTTGTGAATATGGTGGTAGAGATTTGAGTTACATTGCCACAAGCTAAGGAATATCTGAGGGCTACCAGAAGCTGGAAGAGACAAGGAAGGATTGTCAGAGAGGGCTCAAAGGAAGCATGGTACTGCTGATACCACTGAGTTTGGACTTCTAACCTCAGAACTGTAAGAGAATAAATTTCTGTTGTTTTAAGCCACCCAGTTTGTGGCATTTTCCATGGCAGCAATAGGAGCTTAAGTAATACTAATTTATTTTCTGCTCCTGCTGCCCACACTGTGCTATCTTCTTTTCTCTGGATCATACTATTTGCTGCAAATTAACATTGTGTGAGAACTTGGACAAGTTCTCTATTCTCTTTCAGCTTCAGAATCCTGACTTGTCCAATGATGTTTCCTTCCCACAACCGTGTAGCTTAAACCAAGTAACAATATAAAATATCTGACATGTATCGGGAATCATTGATCATTTCCCTGTTTCACTAGAAGTTATAGATATGTATGTGTGATGATTAATTTTATGTGTCTGCGTGGCTGGGCCACAGTGTTCAGATATTTGGTCAAACATTATTCTGGTTATTTCTGTGAGAATCTTTTTGGATGGAATTAACATTTAAATAAGTGGCCTTTGAGTAAAGTACACTACCCACTATAATGAGGGTGAGCCTCAGTCAATCAGTTGAAAGTCTGAATAGAAAAAGACTGACCTCTCTTAAGCACAGAGGAATTCTGCAACAGATGTCCTTCAAATCTAAACTGAAACATTGGCTCTTCTTTGGATCTCCTACTTGCTAGCCCATCCTGAAGATTTGGTACTTACCAGCCTACATAACCACATGAACCAATTCCTTAACATAAATCTCTTTCTATAATGCACATATTCTACTGGTTCTTTTCTTCTGGAGAACCTTAATACAGTATGTATACATGGATCAGCATGCATGCATATAATACCTAGCAGTATACACTGAGAAATCCTAGAAGCAATGACACCATCACAACAAGCACAGCCAATACCTAGCTAGACCTTGTCTCTGAATACCATTCTCCAATTAAAAGGAATCAGGGCGCTTTGGAGAAATGGCTGGTTCTCGGACTGGGGCAAAAATAAATAAATAAATAGGTGCACCTGGGTGGCTCAGTCAGTTAAGCAACTGATGTCAGCTCAGGGCATGATCTCATGGTTCATGGGTTCAAGCCCCATGTCGGACTCTGTGCTGACAGCTCAGAGCCTGGAGCCTGCTTCAGATTCTGTGTGTGTGTGTCTCTCTCTACCTCTCCCCCCGCTCTCGTTCTGTTTCTCTCCGTCTTTCAAAAAATAAATAAACGTTTAAAAAAATTAAATAACAAACAAACAAACAAAGAGTCTGGATTGTCTTGTATTTCCAAAAAGCAAAGAACTGTTAAAAATGAAACACTTCAAAGAAACACAACTTAAAAAGAGTTCTCAAGGGCAAATTTGGAACAATTTCAGGAACAAAATAAGTAACATAGTACTAGGTTTAACTAAAGTATAAAATAAGTATACTTGAGTCCATACTGATGTAAATGACAAAATGAATAAATAATTGAAGGAGAAGAGACAAATGTTTCTCCCCAGAAGAATTCCACATAAGAGGTGTAGTCACTACCCCCTACAGCAGGTGAAGATTAATTTCTGTCTCCATACATGCTTGTGGCCTAGACTTAATGACTCACTTCCAAAGAATAGAGCTACACAAGGGGAAATAGCAACTATATCGTGGAGAACCACAGAAAACACTAACATAACCAAGTAATTAAGATTAATATCATGAGTGATATAATTTAGATAGCATGTACTTCTGATAATGTGAAGAGAAGGGCACTTCACCGGTTGTATTCTTTCCAAAATCCATGACCATGGTGTAATACTGAGAAAACAACCAACAAAGCAAAAATTAGAAGGCATTATGCAGAATACCTGTCCAGTACTCCTCGGGATTGTCAAGGTCATGAAAAACAAAGAAAGACAGAGAAACTGCCACAGATCAAAGAAGAGTAGGGAGGCCTGAAAACTATGTGCAAAATATGACCCTGGATTCTAGATCTGGAACATGGAGGACATTATGAAAAACTTGGTGAAATCCAGATAAAGTCGAATTCAGTTAATAGTAATAGTAATATTATTACTATTACAGTAATAGTAATAAATTACTATTTATTACAATACTATTTATTACAAATACTATTTGTTTATTTATTTATTTATTTATTTATTACAAATATATAAACAAATAAATAGTATTTATTACAAATACTATTTATTACAATAAAATACTATTACAGTAATAGTAATGAATCAATGTCAGTTTCTTAGTTCTTTCTTTTTTTTTTTTTAGCTAATTTTTTAAAGTTTATTTATTTTGAGAGAGAAAAAAAGTGCAAGTGGGGGAGGGGCAGAGAGAGAGGGAGGGGCAGAATCCCAAGCAGACTCCACACTGTCAGCCCAGAGTCCAATGCAGGGCTCTAACCCATGAATGAACCATGAGATCATGGACTGAGCCGAAGTCTGACGCTTCACTGACTGAGCCACTCAGGCATCCCAGTTTCTTAGTTCTGAGAAATGTACCACAGTAATGTAAAATGTTAACACTGGAAGGAATTGAATGAAGGTATATGAGAACTCTATACTATCTTTGTCACTTTTCTCTAAATCTAAAATATTACAAAAGAGAAAGATTTTTTTAAAGTAGCGCTGATTTTAAAAAGCAAATCGTAGAGACGGACTTAATAATAAAAAATAGCAGTTCTCTGGCTAATTCCTGTTTTCCTCCAGTCCCACACTCTAATTTTAAACATGTGTAAAGGTATATTAACATTTCTTACTGAATTTCAGAGGTGATCTTTTGTGTCCGTGGAATGATAGGTGGAAGCAGAGAATTCATAAAATATATCATTTGTTTTCAATTTTCTCTTCCTGTAAGAGTGAGATTATGATTATTGTTACTTTCACTTTTGTTTATGTTGTAAATTATATTCTTACACTTTTATTCATTATTCCGTTAACACTTGCCAGTGTCTCTCAAAATCTCATTTCGTAAAATCTGTATGTTATTACTACCCAAAACTTTTTCTTCAATTCTTCTCCAATGTCTTCTCTTCAGTCATGTGGGCATTTTCTTACATGTTGTTAAGGTTGGTTACATTTTAGTCTGTTCTAAATAATAAATAACACTTCTGGTCTTCATGTATAGATTACTTTTTTTTTAATGTTTATTCATTTTTGTGAGAGAGAGAGAGCAAGTATGTGCTTGCATGAGTGGGGGAGGGGTAAAAACAGGGGGACAGAGGATATGAAGCAGGCCTTGCACTGTCAGCATAGAGCCTGATGCAGGGCTGGAACTCATGAACCATGAGATTATGATCTTAGCTAAAGTCTGACACTTAACAGATTGAGCCACTCAGGCGTCCCTAGCTTACTTTTTAAAATTGAAAGGCAGTATGAGGCCTTTCTTATTCATACCCACCTAAATAGTATTGCCATGGAACCTGTGATGACATTTTCTATTCTATACTTTTAGTCATTTATTCCATTATTTATATCTATCCTGGAGTTTAAAGTTTAAGGTGACTTTTTTTTTTTTTTTTTTTTTTAGAGACACACACAGAAAGTGAGAACAGGGAGAGGGGCAGAGAGAAAGAATCTTAAGCAGGCTCTGCCCTCAGCACAGAGCCCGACATGGGGCTTGATCCCACGACCCTGATATCATGACCTCAGCCGAAATCAAGAGTCTGATGTTCAATTGACTGAGTCGCTAAGGTGAACTTTTTTTTTTGTAGTCTTTATCATGTTTTATGTTCTTCAAAGTTCTCAAAGTAACAAACCTATGAAATTCTCTTTTCTTCCTCATGAAATAACTCCCTTCTCCACCGTTCATTGTCCTGCTGCAGTCGAGGCTGATTATAAAATACTCTGGTACATATCTGTATGACTCTCTCAAGGTTTCAATTCTTTTTTTTCTACATTCCATTATGTTCATCTTCCTCTTTTGGGGCTAGTTTGCCCATTTACACTTTAATTTTTCTGCAACCTATACTTAAGGAACTCCCTTTAAAAAGACTATGTGGAGGGGCACCTGGGTGGCTCAGTCGGTTAAGCATCCGACTTCAGCTCAGGTCATGAACTCATGGTTCATGGGTTTGAACCTGCATCCAGCTCTGTGTTGACAGCTCAGAGCCTGGAGTCAGCTTCAGATTTTGTGTCTCCCTCTCTGCCCCTCCCCAACTTGCGCTGTCTCTCGCACTCTGTCTCAAAAATAAATAAAACTTAAAAAAAATTAAAAAGACTATGTGGAAAGTAATATTCTCACACCTTAATTGTGTGGAGATGATTTTCCATCCATCGTTCTCTTAATATGTTCCAGTATGAAGACTGGTCAACTCTGAGGGCACTATACCACTTTCTTCCAGGATTCAATTTTGTTAAGAAGTCTCATACCAGTTTGATTATTATTCCTTTGTAGTTAACCTGTTTCATCTTTTTCTTTGCCATACTGAAATTTTATGATATTTTACTAAATGTATATCTTTTTCACATCCTTCCCTAAGTACTCAGCTCTTTTTTATTTTTAACTTTTTTTAACATCTATTTATTTTTAAGAGAGAGAGAGTTGAGGAGGGGTGAAGAGAGGGGGACAGAGGATCTGAAACAGAATCTGTGCTGACAGCAGACAGCCCAATGCAGAGTTCAAACTCACAAACTGAGCCACCCAGGCACCCCAGTACTCAGCCCTTTTAATCTGTAAACTTATGCCTTTAAGTTTCAGAAGTGATTGTCTATTAATTTATTTTTAATTCTCTTCCTTGTATTTTCTCTCTTCATGCGTCCTAGAAATTTTTATTAGTTTGACCTATGTCCCCAGGACTGATCTTCTATCTTTTTTAACTTCTTGAGAAATTTCTTTGACTTTATATTCTAAACTTCTTAGTGAATTAATTGCAGGCAATAAATTGTTAATTGCTAGGAGATCACTTTTGTTCTCTGATTATTCCTTTATTATAGAATCCTATTCTTATATGATGGGTACAGTATATTCTTTAGAAAAGCCTAATGAGCCTATTATATTTTTTATGTTTTATTCTCTTTTATGAATTATCTGTTCCCTTAGGGTCATTTTTGGTTTGTTCACTTTGGCTTTTTCATGTTTCATACTCTTCTAAACTTTCCTGTGAACTTCAGTCTTCCATTTATGTGGACTCATGGTTATCAGTCTTTATGTGTGTGAGATATTTGCTGATTGCCAGACTGCTTGGAATGAGGTCAGGAAATTGGATTGCTATGTACTTGGATCCCTAACTATCAAAATATAGGTGGTCTTATGATAGCTGGTCTTACGATGACTATTTCCAGACATACAACAACTCTTAAAGGTTCATTTTTGATCTTAGAGTTAAAAAGCTGCCTGCCAAGTGTTCTACATTGAGTTGCAATAAACAGAGTAGGCCAATTATTCCAACTACAACTTTAAATTAATCTTCCATCTTTTATGGTTACTGCTACCCCCAGTTCTTAACCTTCTTGTAGTTTTGTAGCACATACTGATTCTTTCCTCACCAACTGCTGCCTTCTCCCCATATTCTCTAGGTCACACATTCTTTTTCTTTCTTGCTCTTTCTCTTTCTTTCTTTCTTTCTTTCTTTCTTTCTTTCTTTCTTTCTTTCTTTCTTTCATTTTGAGTGAGAGAAAGAAGGAGCAGAAGCGGGGGATGGGTCAAGAGAGAGGGAAAGAGAATCCCTGTTAGGCTCCCTGTTAGGGCAGAGCCCAGTGTGGGGTTCGAACCCACAAACCATGAGATCATGACCTGAGCAGAATCAAGTGTTGGATGCTTAACTGACTGAGCCACCCAAGTGCTTCTCTATCCTTTTTCAATAGTATCACTTTATGATATGCTTTCCATCTTCTAGAAATATGTCAAAATCTCATGAATAGCCCCATTCTGCTCACCTGGTTGTTACATTTCCTTTAATATCCCTTTACCACAAAGTTAACTGGGAAAGATATAAATACAAATGCTCCATCTACTCATTAGATAATATCTCTTCTAATTTAATAAATTAATATATATATATATTAAATAAGTAAAAATATATGTACTAAACATATTCATGTAAAATTGTTTATGTATTCACTAGTCTTAAGGACTTTGCAAGTCTCTGCATCTCCTTGTAAGGATATTTTTATCACCAGACAGTAAAATTGCCTTCTGATGTGTGGTGGAACAGTGACTTCAATGACATTTTAATGGATTTTAAGTGGATCCTGACCCTGACCATATCTTATTTGAATGTGGCTTTCTGTAAACCACTAGACCCATGTTCTTTATTCAGTGAACTTATGTGGAACAAAGCCAGTACCTTCCTCACTTGTCATTAATTTCTTTTGTTATATGATGAACCAATATTTGTAAATCATTTTACTGATATGATAAATTAGTGATAAAGTTATTTTTAATTATGGTATAAAAGGAATATTGATGCACCAAATTTTGGATTTGTGCATCTGGGTTAAACATTCCATGTGATGCCATTTCCAGTGTCAGAAATGGCCTCTGTTTAATGTACGGCCATTACAATGATATCTAGGCCAACTTGTGTTTCTCCACTGCAGGTATTTATAGAATTTCCTTATGTGCCTGCCTCGTCTCTTTAAACTACTTATTGTAAAAACCTGGCCTTTTTCACTTCTGCATATAAAGTTAAATTAAAAGCAAATGCATTACAACAAAAAGTTTATAACCACTATATTTTGGTTGTGATAATTAATATAATTTTATGGAGGGGCACCTCGGTGGCTCAGTCAGTTGAGCATCCAGTTTTGGCACAGGTCATGATTTCACCATTCATGAGTTCGAGACCCACGTGGGCTCTGTGCTGACAACTCAGAGCTTGGAGTCCACTTCAGATTCTGTGTCTCCCTCTCTCTCTGTCCTCCCTTGTTCACACTCTGTTTCTTTCTCTATCACAAAAATAAACATTAAAAAATTAATATAACTTTATATAAGTTATTAATACACACTTCCCTTAATATAGAATATTCCTTTAGTTTTTCTTTTGGGAATAGTATTTTTATCTAAAAACTAGTTTTATACTTGATTAGATTAAAATCTCGTCAAGCTGCCTTTTATTCCTAAATTATCTGTAATACTATTATCCTAGAATTAGAAGGAATCTTTGAAATCATGTTGCCTAATTCATTCTTAATACCTATAGAAAATGATGCTTGAGTTGGTTGGTGAATAGTTAGAATAATAAAACTAATATTCATTAAAGCCTAAGATAGAATCAATACCTGTTAGTTACCAGTCCAGACCTCTTTCTGTTGTCACCTTGTGTTCACCATATTCTCATACCTCAGTAAACTAGATATTCATTCTTCATGGGTTCGGAGAACTTGGTTCTCAGGAAATCAGTTCATTTACTACCGTACAGTAATTTGTCATTTACTGTTATACAGGAATCCAGAGTCCTGGTATCAACAGATAAGATCTTAGAGGTCATTCAATCTATTATACTTATACCTTCTGTACCCTTATAATGTGTATCATGTTTAATATTGTATAGGCTTAATATATGCATATTTTTGTATTCAGTTTATATCCTATGCATATGTTTAAATCTTGATTTTTTTATTCAATTAAAACTATTTATTGAGTACTTACTACATAAAAAGCATATAGCACTTTACATATATTATCTGATTTAATTCTCATAATGACCCTGAGAAGTTTTCTTGTCCCCAGTTACAGATGAGGAAGCAATGCTGACAAAACAGTCTTTGAGCGCATGAACATCTCACTTTGTATCTCATGGAGCAGGAATTCCACTTCAAATCTATTTTTCCCACAGTCTATATTGTTAACAGTACTTTTCTTTGGATCCTCACCTTTATGTTCTTCAAAAGTGCCAAACTTGGTCTCACTTTGGGGTCTTCTGCCTGGGAATGCTCTCCCTTCTTGCATGCTTCACAACTACTAGTATTTAAGATCTAAGTAGAAATGTCAGCTCTTCAGAGAATCCTTGTTCATTTACTTGTTTATATTTTAGTTATTTATTATTTTAATTATGCAGGCATTTACTTTTTATTCTTATTTTTAGTGAGTAAATTTTTCATAACTTCTTTTTATCAATCTATGTATCTATGTATCTATCTATCTATCATCTTCCCATGGCTCTTTCTCCTCACTAGAATGTAAATTCATGATAGCAATACATGTATCTCTTTCACAACTATAATCTCCCTAGTCCAATGCCTGGCATGAAGTAGCTCTCAAAAATTATGACTTGAATAAATGAATTGCACAATTACAGACTCTTAGCACTTTTTATGTTATTATAATCTCATCATAGGAATCAATGAATATCTTTAACAAAATAATTTATTTTCAGTTATAGCACATCATCTAGAAGATGTGTTATAACTTACTTAATAATTCTCTATTTTTCATTGTTTTAAATATTTAGTTTGCTTTTAACTTCTTATTGCTCCAAATTAAAGTTTCTCAATCTTGGCACTATTGGAATTTTGGTCCAAATATTTCCTTACTGGGGATGGAAGTGGAATGCTGTCTCTTGCATTGTAAGATGTATAGCATCTTGGGCCTTTACCCACTAGAAACTGGTAACTTCCCCATCCCCAAATTGTGAAAAAAAATCCCCCCAAATATGGCCAAATGTGCCAACCTCCAGTTGGGAACCACATCTCTAAATCATGCTGCAATAAATACCTTTAGGTATAAAGCTTCTTTCCATATGTAAAAGTATTTCCAAGGGTTAACATTCAGATTCATTTTATAGATGGAAAAATAGAAGCTTAGAGAGTAAAACACCTTGCCAAAGTTTACACAGTTATGAAGTGGCGAAGTTGGAATTTTATCCCCAATCAATATGAGTTCAAGGATCATGTTTAATCATGTTTCAGAACCCCTAAATGAAGGACCAACATACTGTGGCCCCAGACTACAGTAACTTGCTTTTCTGTCCCCTGCTTCACCCTACTTCTACTCCTTTTTTTCCAGATTATCTTGCTCTCTTCCATCCTGCCTTCTGGTAATCTATTCTCTTATCTCACACTTGGAGATTCCTATTTTCCCTTTTTCTCCTTTTTCACTTACCTCTCCTTTTGTCTTGGTCAGGTTCCAAAGAAGCAGACCCTGAGCCAAGGACATATGTGTAAGTGATTTATTAAGGAAGTGCCCCCAGGGGATACTGGTTAGGGAGTTGGAGGAAGCGGGAGAGAGAAGGGAAGGAAGCCAAGCAACAGTGCAGATGTAGACTCAAGCCTAAGTCTTCAGCCTGCAGGGAGCTCTGAAGTATACACTATGTCTTAGAAGCACCCCGATTGGAGGCAAGAGAGCTGTTTTCACAGCATCTGACAGGCTTCCGTCATTGTTGAGAGGTAGGAGAGAGATTGCTGAATACACATCAAACCATTAACAGCCCAGAACCCCCACACCAGAACGGTAAAGAGAATCCAAATGGATCTGTGAAGAGCCCCTACACTGTCCACTACATATTTCTCAGATGTTGAGTCAACTCTACCATAAAATTTACCATCTGCTCCCTGTGTCCTGTTCTTTGACCACTCTACTAGGTCCTGGCTAATAAAGCAGTAACATGTAAGCCAGATTTGAGTAATGGGTTTGGGATAGCCTCCTTTGGGAATCTTTGGTCTTTACTACAAAAAAAAAAAAAAAAAAAAAAAAGGAGGAAAGAAAAGAAAGAAAGAAAGAAAGAAAGAAAGAAAGAAAGAAAGAAAGAAAGAAAGAAAGAAAGAAACTGTGTGTGAGAATTCATTGATACTCTGATAAGAGATTGCTGAATCAAAAGTGGCCTCTTGAGGGGCTCCCATTTCAAGGCTCTGTCTTAGATAGAACTGGACTTTTTGGTCTGAGAATAATGGCAATTATCTAACCTGGGGACAGCTGGTGCCTTCAGGGGTAGGGGATTAATTTTGTAGTTAGAAGCTAGTCATCTTCTGATTCATAAATACAAATTCATTGTTATAAGCAATACACCAAGGACAGGCAGGAAGGACACAGCAAAGACAATTACAGTCTTCTTTCTGTGCCATAAAGAAATTGTCACATGAGCCTGGACAAACAAATTCCTACAAATGAGGATCATGCAACTATTGCCCAATAAGTTCAACAGAATGATTGCACTTAGTCTTAATTGCCCAGTTTCTGTCATAAAAAATTAAACACTGGAAAACACAGCGATACATAATATAAAGAGAAATTCTTAAATTTCTTCTTATCAGAGACTGAACACAATCCCCAAAACAAATATCAAGCCATAAAACCCCAATGCAAAATACATTTCTATATGGATATCATATCACTTACAAGAAAAATTTATGTAAGTACTGTTTTTTCAACACTCCTGTTCAACAGAATCTTTTATCCTTTCTGTTCTGTTGTTTGGTCACCTTTCTTCTCTCTCTTCTCTTTCCTCTCCCCTTTCTTCCATTTCCAATTTAGTGTTTATTTCTTAAGAAACAAGTTTATAGATCACTTGGTTATTTCCTTGCCAACAGAGACTTTCTTCACTTTTCAGCTGTAAAAACAACATATTTTACTAACAAATCCATTCCAAAGATAAGTTCTAATATCTGCTGATTAAATAATAATTGTTTTCAATGTGCTTCAAATACATTAATAATATTTGAAAAAGTTATGGTAAGGAGATAGAAGACGTCTTAATATTGCAGTGCTGAAAAAAACTTCCTTTGTATAATCAGATTGTGATTTAGGAACGCTGATTCTAAATAGAAGGCTCAGTTTTCTCTTCTACATCCAGGAAACACCGGCTGATCCATAGCCCTTGCCAGACTTTCATAGCTGCCCCAGACAGCCCACTGCAGAAACTCTGGCTGAGTCATGTCTCTGCTCAGCTACTCAGTAATGAGCCATCTCTAGGGACATTCCTGAGACGTGCCAGAGATGTACTTCTGGTCCCCACCTATTTATTTGTCATGCCCCAAGCCATGCCCACATTAGTGGAATTTCCAGTGCATTGCCCACTCACAAGGACAAAGAGAAAGTTTACAGAATTGCTACTTAATATTACTCAATAAATCAGTAACAGAAGCAATGAATGGAATGGAATGCAAGATTTTTGGCTGTTAGCCCTAGATGGAACCACTTCCTTCCTATGAACACACAGTGGTTAATAGGTTGGCTTGGAGGGCTCTAGGAGAGGGATAGTTTCTAAGTAGTTGATTTTACTCTGAAAATATGGAAAACGTTAACCCCTTCCATAGGGAGGGACTATGCTACTTTTTTTTTTTCCTTTTTATTCCCCCTGGATTAATGAGTATGTACTCAGGTAATACAGAGTCAGTGAACAAATGTTTACTGATTTTAATAATTAAACAAGATGATTCAAAAGATTTACTGAACAAACATTTGCTGCTTTAATAAATAACATTGTGATTCATATATGAAGTATATTAGTTAGGTTCTATGAATGCTATACTCTTTCCTTTCAACCAATATTCTAGTTTTGTCCCAAGAGAGCCTCCAAAAGAAAATTGCTCCTGCAAATCTAGAAAGATAGTCATCTGAAAACAAACAAACAAAAACTTAATATAATACAACAAAAATATGTGGGAGACATCAGACGTAGAGATTGCAGAAGCCTCTCTTCGTTTCATCCCTACTTTATTAGTAGTTCCATCTGTGCCAAAACCAAAGTACAGGAATGGACAAACTTTCTTTTAGACTCCAGAAAACTGCTTCCTATCCCTGTTTCTTAATTATCTTTTTTGAGATGCCATGCTGCTGTCAACTTCTAAAATATCTCTTCAGTTCCAACACTCCATTTGGTTCCCATTGCAAAAGTCTCAGTGCTATTGGCACTGCTCCCTCAGGAACCTCACCCTCTACCCAGTGTGTCGATGTTCCTGTATTCGCGAGCCACACCCTTTCCCCACAGATGGTAGACATTGCTGTTGGATCAACAACATTTTCTGCAGAAATTTCACTTGAGACATGTATCTAAGTGCTTGTGATTTACAGGAATGGGCAAAAAAAGATAAAATCTATTTGCTCCAGTAAATGTAGTCATTCATCTTTTTTGTCCATGCTTCAAAATATCAATAATGTTGCTTTAAAAAAATAAATCTGCATAATCCACTTCCATGTTGAATCTTGGGTGGCACATAGTTTCCTAGAAGATTAAAGGTAAACTCTTTAGTATGGTAGGGTTATAAAAGCAAAGACTAGGCATTTTCTCTTTCCTTTAAGGGGAAAAAAATAGAATATTTATCTCATCAGATTTTCTGGCTGAGGAATTATAGCTTGGAGGTGGATAATGTAGATGTGTGGATCCAGTTAGTGTATGAAAATTGAAAATATTTGAAATAGATTTGATATAAACTGACAGGACTTGATGCTAGATTGGACAGAAAATTTAAGAAAGAGGGAGGTATCAAAGATGATTATCTGCTTTCTGGCTTAAGCAACTAAGTGGATTTTAAAGTCACTTTTTGACAATGGAACACAGGAGGAGGCAGCTGGCCATGAGAAAATCATGTGTTCCCTGAATGTGATACACTGAATATGAGGTAGTTATAGTACACCTGGGTGGAGCTGTCCAGTAGGCAAATGATTATTACATTAGTGTGATGCTCAGACGACAGTTACAGGATTCAGATTTCTATCTTAAAATCTCCCACACACAGAGGGTAATTGAAGATAATAAAGTCCAAGTAAAAAGTGCAGTGTGGTAAAGGAAGAAAGCTTAGGAGAGAGCCATAAGGAGCTTCAGCATTTTAAAGTGTTTTAATAAAGAAGGAGTGTCAGTTAATCAGACCGAAAGTGTGTGTGAAATACTTTACCAGCTATTAGCAAGCTAGCGATTTAAGAAGACAAACTAATTTTACAAGATTTACCAAAGTGAATTTTGTCAAGGTCCAACAAAAAGTTTTGTTTCACATTCAGGTAATTCAAGTTAAAATTAAGTAACTTAAGAAGAAAAACTGTTAGTAGAGATCTAATAGATGTAAAAATAATATTGGTCCAAATACTATAAAATCTAACATGGATGGGTGGCATTGTATTATAATTTTTTTTCTGAAGAGAAGCCCCCAAACTTTTCCCCACGTGAATTATTCAGGTGAATATTAGCATTATGTTATTAGAAAAATAATATAATCAGAAGTGCCCACAATTATTAGAAGAGTTAAAAAGTGTAAAAAGTTAGCCTTGGATTTATCCCATGGATAAAATCTCTGGACTAAAAAATCAAACCTCTGTGCTATTTGTCACAATTTTCACATTCTTTATTGCATTTAGAGAATTTAATTGATATTGTTTTACCAAATACTGACATCATACATCATCTCATTTACCTAAAAGTAAGAGTTGGCTTTCTAAAAAAAAAAAAAAAATTAAGTTTATTTATTTATTGTGAAAGAGAGAGAGAGTAGGGGAGGAGCAGAAAGAGAGGGAGGGAGAGAATTCCAAGCAGGCTCTGCACTGTGAGCACAGAGCCTGATGCAGGCCTTAAACTCACAAACCATGAGATCATGACCTAAGCTGAAATCAAGAGCCAGATGCTTAGCTGACTGAGCCAACCTGACGCCCAAGAGTTGGCTTTTTAATTTGCTTCCCCATAATGAGAACAAAACCTTTTTCTCAGAACCTTTTTCTGAGAACACAGTAATGTGTTGGTCTTAGAACTCCCTGTTAGAGCAGTGAACTGATGTTCATGAATATGCTTAAGACAAATTTCATTTTATACAAAAATAAGATATGATGAAGCATATGCCAAGACACTATTTTTTTTAGATTTTTATGTCAGAATTTAATCATTATTTTATAAAGTAATTCCTAGTAAAATCTAATTTTGATTCAATGACTTCTTTTCTGATACAAAACATACCCTTTGAGTATTAAATCTCCCTTTGCACAAATAAGTCAAATGGCCTGAAGGTGTGGCATTGTCATTATTTTCTATTAGAGCTGTAGGAAAAGAGATTTGAACTAGCAAGTAAACTTGGCATTCATAAATCACTCAAAAGCAAAATCAAATATCTTGGACTTTTGGAAAGCATTTGCAATAACTCTTAAAGCAGAGGACAATACAAGGACAGGCAGACAAATACAAATGAATTTTTCCAAGTTAAGAGTTAAGAGGGTTTCTGAAACATTCAAGCAATGAGAAAGGATAATATTTGCTTTCATAATAATGGCAATATTATTGTTAAATCTTTTATATGGCATTAGATGGTTTGAATATTTGAGAACTAAGCGGTTCCAGAAATCCACCTCTCTTCTAAACTAGTATCTGAAGTGTAATTAGAAGAATGAAGATTGCCATAGGCAGAGAATGACAGGAAGGCTGTACCATCTGAGAGGAGATATGAAGAGCTGTAGGAAAATGAAAGGCAGTTGGAAGAACCAGCTAGTATAATGGTATGCCTAGAACACTCTGTGCCTTAAAGAAGTAGCAGAAGGCCAGGATGAAAAGGCTGTACACTGGGCCAGCCACTGTTTGATCTGCCTAGTACCTTTCCTTCCTTCTGAGAAAAGCCGTCTTTTCTTTTCAATCATGTCTTGCTCATGTCACTAAAAATACAGGACTCTATTTGGGACTGCCAATTATGATATATTGTCTGGCTCCCAATCCCATCCTTGCCACAAAAATGGGCAGGTGGCTTTTGCCAGACTGAGTGGAACTCTTCTCTAGATTTTTAAATTTTTTTTTAATTGAAATGAAGGACAGCTATAGTGTGTCTACAGTTTGGTCCTTGGGGTAGGCAGAAAAATGGCCCCCAAGAGACGTCCATGTCCTAATACACAGAGCCCGTGAATACGTGAGGTTACATGGCAAAGGGAAACTAAGGCTGCACGTGGAGTAAAGGTTGCTAGTATTTGACTTTAAAATAGAGAGACTATCCTGAATATCCAATTAAGCTCAATGTAATCACAGTATCCTTCATTATGGAAAGGAAGGCAGAAAAGGATGTCAGAGTAGTGAATACCAGTGTATGCAGAAATTTAGAGAAACTGCATGGTCTTCAAGTAATTTAGAATTTCAGTTTCTCATTCTCCCTTACAGCTTGCACTTCCTGATACAGACTTTCTTCCTTTGGTGTTCTTGTTAACACAGGCATTAATGCACCATATTTCTTTGGTCTTCTACCATAACCTCTATGTTTTAAAATATTTATTAAATTAAGATGTATATCTTAAATCTATCTTCAGTCTCTATATATCTTCAATCTATATGACATTTAACATAGTACATGTCATGCTACTATTTCTCCTTGAATGGTGGCGTCAGGCCAATAGTGTGTCTACAGTCCATAATATCTTAGAATTGAGGCAATGTGCTAACTAATGCACAGTTGTCACGAGGATTAGATGAGTCACTACAAATAAAGTGCTCAGAACAGAACTTAGTATAAAAGTATCACTCAAAAAATGTCAGTCATTATTATCATAAACATCATCATGATTACCTTATGCAGGATAGTGGGATTGTTAGAAGCACAGTTTCTGAAGCCTAAGTTCAGATCTTACCCTGTCATTTATTACCTGTGGGTCCTGGAAAGTTATATAATTTCTCCAAGCCTAGTTTCTTATTAAAAATGGAAATATAAGACTTCTATTAAAAAAGTAATGAGATCTGGGGTGCCTGGGTGGCTCAGTCACTTAAGTATCCAACTTCAGCTCAGGTCATGATCTCAAGGCTTGTGGGTTCGAGCCCTGCATCCGTCTCTGTACTGACAGCTCAGAGCCTGAAGCCTGCTTCAGATTCTGTCTCCCTCTCTCTCCCCGTCCCCGATCGTGCTCTGTCTCTCTCTCTCTCAAAAATAAACAAACATTAAAAAAAATTAAAAATAAGCAATGAGATTAAATGAGAACATCTATTTTACGAGTTTATCATAGTGCTTGGAGCACTTGGAGCAGAGCAAAATCTTTGCTGAGGAGATATTAATCTGCTCTCAGCTGCAGGCAATCATTAGAGCATTTAGCATTCTGAATCTCAGGCTCTGTTCACAGGACTAACTAGCATTTGTCAGCAGGTGTTTTCAGGAAAAGGAGAGACAAAAGAGAGCAGAATGTATCTGATGTGACTGGTCTTGGCTACCTCCCTACTCCTATACCCAGTACATTACTTTTGGATTTAAACTTGATGACATCTCTGGGCCTAAAATGACAGATGATCACGGCTTTGTTGCTGTTGTTTATAGAAAGGGATAGGAAACTATCATAGGATATCCTGGTAGTGACCTTGGGTACAAGTTTTGGCAGATTCATGCAGTGATACTTTGGCTTCTTTCTGTGTAGAGGTCTCAGTTTGGTGGGAGGCTCCAAGTCTTTTACATGATTGTCAGGGAGGCAGGTGGGTGGTAAGAGGTAGTGGCATCCCGAGTAGGCTTGTATTGGCCTTGTAGAATGGATTATTATATTTTCAGGAGTTTGGGAAGCCAATTGTCCAACATAGTCAGTATTAAAATTTTAATTATATACTTTTACAACTTAATTATATTAAAAACAAATGTAATAACCATCTAGAACGTATGACTTCATAATTATCTTACTACATACTTCTATTGTTAATGCTTCGAGGCTATTTAAATGTATTGTCTTTCTATGGTAAAAATACTATCTAATGGTTAAATCTAATCTAATGGTTATTGCTATTACTGCACTTTACTTTTTAACTCTGCTCATTGACAGCAGGTTAGTAATTTTAAATCAGCCATGATAGGAGTATATGCTACAGAAATGTGTCCTCTCACCAAACTGGTTCTTAAACGTTTCCCAGGATACTACTTGAGTTAGCATAGAGTCAGACACATAAGAACATAAGGAAAATGTTAAGTAACCATTATGCATAAGGACTCTGCTAGACTTCTTCGAATACATTTAATGTCAAAATATGGTAATTTAAATAATTGCTTTCTGTCTCTGTCTCTCTGTGTGTAGGTGTGTGTTTTCTTTTTTTTCCTTTTCTTTTCTTTTCCTCTCCTCTCCTCTCCTCTCCTCTCCTCTCCTCTCCTCTCCTCTCCTCTCCTCTCCTCTCCTCTCCTCTCCTCTCCTCTCCTCTCCTCCCCTCCCCTCCCTCCCCTCCCCTCCCTTCCCCTTCCCTCCCCTCCCCTCCCCTCTCCTCCCCTCCCATCTCCTCCCCTCCTCTTCTCTCCTTTCTGTAAGACAAACTAGTGAGTTCAGGGCAGAGGCAGGTTGTGCCCAGAAGAACATGGTTGTTAAATATTCAGGAATTGTGATAGCCAGTTGGTAAACTGTTGGTAGCTTGAAATTGTCTATGATGTAAGAATATCTGCACTTCAACTCAGGATGGTTTCCTTGTTGTTTTAAAGAGCTTTACCAATCCCACACCTAAAAACCTAATTTTTGCCTAGAGCTCCAAGAAAATGTTACCTGGTTTATTACTGTGCTGTCATTTTAGGGTCATTCTTACTCAGTCTTTGCACAATATTTAGTCGCAGTCTCTGAATGATGTAAAGATAAATTCTATCAAACATTCATAAAATATATTAAACCCGAACCCACAAAACCAGTAAAAAGATTACAACCATGTATTGACATAATACATGTATATGGTATAATTTTTTTATAATTTTTCTATTTTTAAAATATTATTCTCTGAATTCCTCTAGCATTTATTTCATTTGAATTCTGTCTCCTATTATGTACCTGAAAACATAATGGAATCCCTTTTGCTTTGTTAATGGTTTTAGCCAATAAGTAACTTTCTTTAGTGGGAGTAAAAATATACAGTAATAAGCTTTTTGCTCAATTTTCTAGACACTACTGTTAACTCTACATTTTATGGAATTTGAAATAGAACACTTTACATTCCAATACATATAATGAGGGTCAAATTCCAGAAAATAATTATAAAAGCAAGTGCTCATAAATTAATTGCTAGAAGTTTTTGCCTGGTTGTGTTTGGCCTGGGTAATTAACTAATGATTTATTAATTATTGGAGATCTAAATATTCACTCATGGCTAGTGTAGAGGTGCAAAGTAATTTATCATTCTTTAATTACTACTCCATTTATAACACTGAAAATGCTAAAGTAAGTTCTCACAGAAATAGTGTTAAGTCCAATAGTTGTAACTGATAATGAACTATTTAATAAAAATGTCATTTACTAAAAGGTATTTGTATAGAAAGATTTTTAGAGGACTTTGTGGAGAATCTCTCTTAGAACAGCTAAAAGGGAAGACAGAGAGATGGTTTGATAATACAGATCATCAGAACTCTGGTACTGGTATCCTCCTAAGTCTCCAGTATAAGTGGTTCTGCCTTTCCTATTCTGAGTATGGTGCATCATTGCCAAGAATTGCCAGAGCATGCATGAAGCTTTTGGAACTTGATCCTCAAATTCCAAAGGGTCTATCACATCACAAAACCCTCTTTGATTTTGTAGATCTACTAATCCAATGCCTGTCCAGATGATGCTCCCAGGATAGAACCAGAAGGCCCCACAGCTTGGCACTTAGTTTATATGACATGGCATAAAGAATCATAAAACAGAGCAAAGCTATATATCATTATCCAGGAGAATTTGCTGAACTTATTTCAATGACAAAATGGGTGTTATTTCTATACTCTAGACATTTCATATGATTTTAAAATTTTCTCAATTTTTGAGATTAAATTCTATTTTAAGGTCCAAGAGCAAGTGCCTTGCATAGTAGCTGAACTAATTTTGAGTGATGAAGCAAAATTGTAAAAAGTTATGAAAGTGATGATTTATTACTTATGCCACCTTATTTATTCAGTATCTATTGTTCAAGTAACTAGAATGTGTTTGGTATTGAATAAACTCTAGGGATCAGTGATTTTTTAAGACACACATTTCTTGTTCTCAGGGAACTATGCAGTGTTATGGAGAAGAGAGGTATTAGGGAATAATTATATGAACATTTTAAGTGTTTTTAAGAAGCACAAAGTAAACTGGGAACCAAGAACATAGGACTTATAGTTTTGGGAACTCAGAGGATGCTTTTCAAAGAAAGGGATGTTTCTGCTCAAGATAGAGGGAATCAAAAGACTTAAGTAAAAAAAGAAGGGAGCAGTATCACTAGGCTACAGGAATCTATTTTTCATCTGTATGCTATGCAGTTGTCCTCTTACCACTGTCTCAGTCTGTTTAAGCTGCTATAACAAAATACCATAGACTAAATGGTTTATGAACAACAAACATTTGTCACAGTTCTGGAGTCTGAAAAGGCTAAGATCAAGGCACAGACAGATTTGCTGTCTGCTAAGGGTCTGCTCCTGGTTCACAGACAGATTTTCTTGCTGTGTCCTCACATGGCAGAAGGGGGAAGGGAGCTCTCTAAGGTCTCTTTTATAAGGACACTAATCTTATTCATAAAGGGTCCAACCCCATCATATAATTATCTTCCAAAGGCCCCACCTTCTCATACCATCACACTTTGCTTAGTATTTTGCTGAGTTCTGGGAAGACACAAATATTCAGTCTGTAGCAACACTTTTTTTTTCTTTTTTATAGTTTCAAGTTTTTATTTAAATTTCAGTTAGTTAACATATAGTGTAATATTAGTTTCAGAAGTATAATTTAGTGACTCATCACTTACATTTAACACCCAGTGCTCATCACAAGTGTTCTTAATCCCATCACACATTTAGCCCATCCCTCCACCAACCTGCCCTCCAGTAACCCTTAGTTTATTCTCTATAGTTAAGAGTCTGTTTTATGGCTTGCCTCTGTCTTTTTTCCACCTTTGTTCATCAGCTTTTTCTTAAATTCCACCTATGAGTGAAATCATATGGTATTTGTCTTTCTCCGACTGATTTATTTTGCTTTGCATAATACTCTCTAGCTCCATCTATGTTGTTGTAAATGGTAGATTTCATTCTTTTGATGGTTGAGTAATATTCCATTGTACATTTATATTTATATTTATTTATATTATTCATACCACATATTCTTTATTTATTCATCTGTCAATGTACATTTGAGCTTTCTCCATAATTTGGCTATTATTGATAATGCTGCTATAAACATTGGGGTGCATATATCCCTTTGAATTAGTATTTTTGTATCCTTTGGGTAAATACCTAGTAGTGCAATTGCTGGATCATCAGGTAGTTCTATTTTTAACTTTTTGAAAAACCTCTATACAGTTTTCCAGAGTGGCTGCACCAGTTTGCATTCCCACCAATAGTGTTTATTTGTCAAGGGAAGTAAAGAGAATACACTGACACCTGAAACTCTTCCTCCCCCATACCACCTCATAATCATAATCTTGTCTTCTCTTATCCCAAAACTTAAGCAGGATTCAATTTAATTCAGGAATCCAGTGGGACTACCTAAAAGAAAGTTGATTTTTGAGGGATGGAATGACAGTAGTCATAAATGATTTACTGCTTCTCTTTATCCTCTACCCATATATCTCCTCTCCAATATTTATGAATTATCTGTAATTATATGCAGGATTTTCTATATGTGCATATATATATTTCCCTTTCTTCCCCCAGAGGGAGGCTTCATAACCATCATTCACTTAATTTTCAAATCAATCTGGGCCTAGAATAATAGAATTGTCACAAGAAAATGGTCCAACTTACTAATATAAATTAAATCTTTACCTATATTTCTTCTTGTTCTTTTATGGCTTAATTATAAATTTAATTATTTAAATACAAATAATTTAATTTGACATATAGCACAAAGACTCAATAAAGATAAATGCCCTCATTATCAATTGCAAGGCATCTTTTATTAAGTGTTATGCTCCCATATGTTACAAGATCTATTTCAGGGCTACTCATAATAATCTTCTAATCTATATGCTGCTTTTTTATACCAACCCCTTGGGATGTTTTTAATTCTTGTAATTTCATACTCAACTTGCATAGCTAAACTCATTCTCTATTTCACATTTTCCTTGTTTTTAATGTACATTTTGAAACTATTTTGTCAAGTTACCAAAAACAGCCCATTGAGATAGTGACTTGAAGAGCATTAAATCTATACAATCATGAAGAAAATGAATTGCGTTACAAAATCAGCCTTTTCAAGTTTATTTATTTATTTATTTTGAGAGAGAGTGCATATGTGCATGCAGGTGGGGGAGGAGCAGATAGAGAGGGCAGTGCGAATCTCAGGCAGGCTCCACGCTGCCAGCCCAGAGTCAGGAGATCACGACCTGAACTGAAACCAGGAGTTAGATGCTTAACCAACTGAGCCACCCAGCTGCCCCCAGAATCAGACTTTTCATTGAATGACATAGCATGTTTCTCTTTCTTTGATGTAAATATTTTTTCCTGTATGTTCTATACACTTCTTACTTATTTCTAATACCATATAGAGAGGCTATCACAAATGTAGTCTTCCCTAACTACCATTTAAACAGGTCAAGTTTGGCTATTTATTTATTTAGCTTTCTTCAGTTTATCAAACTCTAGTTTTCATTCTAAAAGATATAAAGTTGATTCTTTTGGGTTTTCTGTATAACCACAAATAACACAAATGTAGATTATCCTTCTCTAAATCTCTTACTGTTTTGTTTTGCTTTTTATCCTATTGTATTTTCTAGAACTTCTAATGTAATATTACAGTCTTAGTAACAGTGGACATCCTTGCCGTTGTCCTAATTGTAAAGGAAAGTAATTTATAAGTGTTTGGTGAATAATTCTCCACATGTGATTTAAGGAAAATGATATTCTCATTGAAATAGAACACTTCCTTTCGAATCATGTAACAATCTGTGTTTATGCTCAAGGTTAAAATATTCATTCTAGCATAGACTCACATCCTGTGCTCTTTATTAACAGAGTTATCCACCGTACTTCATGACCCTAAATATAGGTGCATTCATTCTTATTCAATTGTTGCTTCTTATATACTTCCAAGAAATGCTACATCTCACTTAAAACACTTCAACTCTAGAGTAGCTACTATGCAAAGCTTAAATAAGGTGTTTTGTGTATGTGCATGAATTTCCATGCATAATATTGGAAACAGTCCGGGAATACAGCTCAAATTTCACTTCCTCCACGAACCCTCTCTTGAGCTCTTGGTCATAAATAATTCTTCCCTTCTAAACCTCTAAAATAATTTGTTTCCAACACTCATATGTCACATATGACATATGATTAACAAGAATATGTATTTTTAAATAGTTTTATCCTTTCTAAGTTATAGTGGTAACAATCACAGGGTCAGAAATTACACTAACGGGTTTCAAACCGCAGTTCTGCCTCTTAACCTAATTTGTGAGCTTCAGCAGGTTTCTAGGGCAAATTATTTGACCTCTCTGCATGACAATTTCCTCATATGTAAAATAAGACCAAATAATATTTATAATTTATTTAAAATTTTATTTTAGAATGTTCTTCTGCAAACCAGTGAACTTTATAATTACTTGAGATTGGAGAGTTTTGTTTTTTTTTTAATTTCAATGCCCATGGTACTCCTATACCACTTAAATATGAGTTTCTGAGGGTGAGGTTGAAGCATTAATATATTTAAAATTTTCTAGATGGTCTCAATGTGTAGCGAAGATTGAGAACCAGTGGGTTAGAACAGCAGTTCCAATTGAAACCAATTAGAATTTGGAGAAATAAATTCCCAAGTCTCCAAATGGGTCAGGAAGGTCTTCAAAGAAGAGGTCTTTCTTGATATTTAAAGGTGAAAAGTATGCCAAGGAATCATGGGGAAAAGAATAAGTAGGGAAGGGGTGTAAATATGAACAAATAAAATGTGCAAATGCACAACAGAGGAGAAAGAGCGCATGGTACACTGGGGCAATGCAAGAATTTTGCACTCCTCGACATCTTGTACCATCCTGTGATCTTATCTGTATAATTTTGCTTGCAATTCTTCATCGATCATCATCTTTTATTCTAAACATATGGCTTTCTTTCTTCTTCCTTCCCACTGGTTCTCTGATAAACCATCCAGAGGGTATTTTCTTTGACTATCCAAAACAATACTATTTTGATCACTTACATTTTGCTTATTATTTATTTGTAGTCAGTTTTAACTAAAATATTTATTGTAATATTTAACTTTTAGAGTCTACTGACAAAATATTGGATAATAGATGGTTTCTATTAAATTATGCACACTGTAAGGGTAGAGTCATTTATTTTTTAAGTAATATGTCTAATTCTATATGTAGTATGAACACAGTATACCATTCTTACTTAAAATAATGTTTTTCTATTGTGTAATTTGTTGCAAATAACCTGATTCTTTTTACTTTTCAAGAATTTAGGTATTGTCACCTATATTTCATATTTCTAAAAGTATTAATAGGTATCATTTTATTGAAAAACAATAGAAACTCTAATGCCTTAAAATTATATGTGTGCAAGTAAATATATATATATATATATATATATATATATATATATATATATATATATTATAAGGTAAAGTGCCAAATTGAAAATACATGCTATTTCAAAAATGCATTAAAATTGAAGTCTATGATAAGACATTCTTTTAAAATAATGTATCTATGTACCTCAAATTGCCTTATTAGTAAAAAATTAGATATTTTATTTTATTTAATATAATTTATTGTCAAATTCACTTACATACAACACCCAGTGCTCCTCCCAACAAGTGCCATCCTCAATGCCCATCACCCCTTCTCCCCTCTCCCCTGCCCCCATCCACCCTCAGCTTCTTCTCTGTTTTTAAGTCTCTTGTGGTTTGCCTCCCTCCCTCTCTGTTTGTTAACTATTTTTTTCTCCTTTCCTTCCCCCATGGACTTCTGTTAAGTTTCTCAAGATATGAGTGAATACTGGTGCAACCTCTTTGGAGAAATTAGAGATTAAAAAAAATAGCTACAGATGGGAAAACAAGTTGGGTATAACAGGGATTTTTGTAAAACCTATTCTTTTCCCTCAAACCATGTAAAAACTACTTCCAGGAAATAATTGGTCAGAATGTGACATGAGTCATAAAATTCCAAAGACTATAATAAAAGCAAATTAAAATGCTATGTAAGTCTGAGGGGGAAAAAGTTGTTTACTATAAATCCAAAGTAGAAAATACAAAATATAAAAAATTAAGATATTTCCTTTTCGCAGGACTTGGTAGCAAAACACAACATATGGCTTGAAAATACACTGATGACAGTTTTGGGAAACTATTCAGTGGTATCCAATATGAAATCAAAAAATAAATATCATACTGTCTTTAAAATGTAATAAATTAACCTGTGTCTGAACTGTTTAATGAAATCTTCAAGTACTAACTGCCCTGTGAGAGAAACATAATACATAAGTTAAATTGATAGGTTAGAAAGTTAATTGACCAATTTGAACTGGTATCTTCACAATCATGTGCCTGACAGTGTTACACATTCAAAAAGAATGGCTGTTGACAAGACATTTCAGATAATATGAGAAATTTTACAGGCCTCTAGAAAATGTACATGAAGCTTTGGAATCACCCTTTGGATGACACTATTAGAGAATATGTGAAGTAAGGGCTCTGAAACAGTATTCCCCTATTCCCTGGGACCATAGCTAGTAATTACCAAATCCACTGTTACCAATATATCATGTTCTACAGAATATGATACAATTGATTGGTTCTACTGTTACCAATATATCATGTTCTACAGAATATGATACAATTGATTTTTTTGATTGTATTTTTATCTCCATAATATAGGTCAAAAGCTGAAAAAGTGGGATTCAATGAATACAGTTTTAGTCTTTTAAACATCTCCACAACTGAAAACATGTTTTGCTAAGACTTCAAAAATGATGTCATTTTCACAAATAGCCCTCTAGAAATTTACAACTTATAGTGACATTAAGAGATAATGTTGATATTGGGGTGCCTGGGTGGCCTAGTCGGTCAAGCATCTGACTTCGGCTCAGGTCATGATATCATGGGTCTGTGAGTTCGAGCCCCGTGTTGGTCCCTGTGCTGACAGCTCAGAGCCTGGAGGCTGCTCCAGATTCTGTGTCTCCCCCTCTCTTTGCCATTCCCCTGCTCATGCTTTCTCTCTCAAAAATAGACAAGTATTTTTTTAAAAAGGAGATAAGTTGATATTAACCCCTTATCAGATATACCATTTGCAAATATCTTTTCCCATTTAATAGGCTGCCTTTTTGGTGTTTTTTGTTTGTTTGTTCTTTGTAGTTTCTTTCACTGTGTATAAGCTTTTTATTTTGGTGTAGTCCCAATAGTTTGATTTTGCTTTTCTTTCCCTTGCCTGAGGAGACATTTCTAGGAAAATGTTTCCACAGCTAATGTCAAAGGAATTATTGCCTATGTTTTCTAGGAATTTTATGGTTTCAGGTCTCACATTTACATCCTTGATCCATTTTGAGTTTAATTCTATGTTTGTGTTAGAAAGTGGTTTCATTCTTTTGCATCTAGCTGTACAGTTTTCCCAACATCATTTGTTGAAGAGACTGTCTTTTCCCAATGGTATATTCTTGCTTTCTTTGCCATAGATTAATTGACCATATAAGGAAATTTATTTCTGGAATTTTTATTCTGTTCCATTGACCTATGTGTTTATTTTTGTGCCAGTACCATACTGCTTTGATGATTACAGCTTTGTAGCATATCTTGAAATCTGGTATTGTGATATATCCAGTTTTGTTCTTACTCAAAATTGCTTTAGCTATTCAGGTTTTTTGTGTTTCCATATAAATTTTAGGATTATTTGTTCTAGTTCTATGAATAAATGCTGGTGGTATTTTGATATGGATAGTGTTAAATCTGTAGATTGCTTTGAGTACTATGGACACTTTAATTTTTTTTTTTATTATTATTTGAGAGAGAGAGCAGGAGAAAGCAGAGAGAGAGAGAGAGAGAGAGAGAGAGAGAGAGAGAGAGAGAATCTTAAGCAGACTCTATTCTCAGTGCAGAGACTGACATGAGGTTCAATCCTTCAGCCCTGGGATCATGACATGAGCCGAAATCAAGAGTTAGACACTCAACTGACTGAGCCATCCAGGCATCCCAAGCATGGACATTTCAATAATATTCTTTCTTCCAATTCCAATGATCATGGGGTGTCTTTCCATTTGTTTGTGTCATCTTCTAATTCTTTCATCACTGTTTTACAGTATTTGAAGTAAGGTCTTTCACCTCCTTGGTTAAGTTTGTTCATAGGCATTTTATCATTTATGGTACAACTGTCAAAGGGATTAATTTCTGTTTCTCCTATTTCATTATTACTGTATAGGGATGCAACAGATTTCTGTATATTAATTTTATATTTTGTGACTTCATTGAATTCATTTATCAACTCTAGTAGTCTTTTTTTTTTTTTTGGTAAATCTTTAGGGTTTTCTATGTAGAGTATGATATCATCTGCAAATAGTGAAAGTTTTACTTCTTCCTTACCAATATGGATGCCTTTTATTCCTTTTTCTTGTCTAATTGCTGTAGCTAGGGCTTCCAGGACTATGTTGAATTAAAGTGATGACAGTGAATATCTTTTTCTTGTTCCTGATCTTACAGAAAAATCTCTCCGTTTTTCACCATTGAGCATTACGTTAGTTGTGGGTTTTTCATATGATGGCCTTTATTATTCTAAGATACATTCCCTCTGAACCTACTTTGTTGATAGTATTTATCATGAATGAATGTTATCTTTTGTCAGATGCTTATTCTGCATTTTTTGAGGTGATCATATGGTTCTTATCCTTTCTCTTGTTAATGGGATGTGTCACACTGATTGAATTGCAAATATTGATTCACCCTTTCATCCCTGGAATAATTACTACTTGAAAGTGGTGAATGCTTTTTTAATGTACTGTTAGATTAGGTTTGCTAATATTTTGTTGAGAATTTTTGCTTTTATGTTCATCAGAGATCTTGGCCTATAGTTTGTTTGTTTGTGGTGTCTTTATCTAGTTTTGGTATCAGGGTAATGCTGGTTTCATAGAATAAATTTGGAAGCTTTACCTCCTCTTCTATTTTATGGAATAATTTGAGAAGAATAGGTAGTAACTTTTCTTTAATACTTGGTAGAATTCACCTGTGAAGCCTTCATGTCTTAGACTTGTTCGTTGGGGGTTTTTAAATTACTGATTCACTTTTGGTGCTAGTAAAAGGTCTGTTCAGATTTTTGATTTCCTCTTGATTAACTTTGGAAAGTTATATGTTTCCAAATATGCATCCATTTCTTCTCGGTTGTCCAATTTGTTCGCATGTAACTTTTCATAATTCTCTTATAATTCTTTGCATCTGTGTGATGTGAGTTGTCATTTCTCCTCTTTCATTTCTGATTATTTATTTATTTATTTATTTATTTAATTAATTATATATCTGATAAGGAGTTAATATCCAAAATATATAAAGAACTTATACAGCTCAACACACAAAACCCAAACAATCCAATTTAAAAATGGGCAGAAAACATGAACAGACATTTCTCCAAAGAAAACATACAGATGGCCAACAGACATATGAAAAGATGCTCAACATCAGTAATCATCAGAGAAATGCAAGTTAAAACCCAGCGAGATATCACTTTATGCCTGTCAGATGGCTAAAATAAAAAATACAAGCAATTATAAGTGCTGACAAGAATACAGAGAAAAAGGAACTGTCATGCACTGTTGGCAGGAATTGGCACAGCCAATGTGGAAAACAGTATGGAGGTTCCTTAAAAAATTAAAAATAGAAATACCATATGATTCAGTAATTCCACTAGTGAATAAAACAAAACATTAATTGAAAAGACATATGCACCCCTTTGTTTACTGCAGCATTACTTACAACTGCCAAGATATGGAAGAATTTAAGTTCCCATTCACAGATGGATAGAGAAGTAGTAGTATATATACATATAGTATATATACGTATGTGTGGGTGTATAATATACTTTATATATATAATATAAATATATATTTATATGTAAATATAAATATATATAAATAAATATAAGTATATAATATACTTTATATATACATATTTATACGTTACATATATATGTATATATATATATATATATATATATATATATATACATATAAAATGGAATATTAGTCATAGAAAGGAATGGAATCTTGCCATTTACAACAACATGGATGAAACTAGAGGGCATAGTGCTAAGTGAAGTAAGTCAATCAGGGAAAGACAAATACCATATAATTTCACTCATATGTGAAGTTTAAGAAACAAAACAAATAAATAAAAAAGAAGACAAACAAAAAATCAGACTCTTAAATACAGAAAGCAAACTGGTGGTTGCCAGAAGGGAGGTGGGTGGAGGGATAGGTAAAATAGATATAGGTTAAGAGTATACTTATCATGATGAGCACTGAGAAATGTATATAAATGTGGAATTAAATATTCTACATATGAAAGTAATGTAACACTATATTTTAATCACACTTCAATAAAAATCTATCAATTAATTAATTTACAAAAGAGAGATGAGCCAAGTGTTTTTAAAGGTAACATAACACACTGGCAAAAACAAAGATGTGGGGATCAGGAAATTTGTGTGTGTTTTCATAGCTTTATGACCTCAGGTATGACACTGTATGTTTTTAAACCTTTTACTTCTGCAAACTGACAATTACACTAGATTCAGTGGTTTTCCAATATTTTGGGTTGTTGTTTATTTGTAGTGAAATGTTTTTTTAATCTGAAATCAGATGTGGAACATTAGATTTCAGAATATGTCAGTATGTCTACCAACGTACCTGTCTATCATAAACTAGTCAGGGAATGAAATCTGAAGCTCATGTAAATAATGATTGGGAAGGTATATAAAATCATGTTTGTTCTTTGAGAATCACATAGTTATTACTGAAATCCAAAAATAATTTTGATAAAAGTAGGGTTCAATCAATGGTTGCAAAAGGAAAACAATGATATCTACTGAGGCATTCTAGTATTTCTACAAACCCGAGAGTATAATATTATTTCTTACTACATAGTTTTAACCTTTTGAAAAACTGCTAAAAGATAACTTTTATTTACCAATTGCTAAGTGTCTGGTGCTATTCTAAGCATTCTATGGATAATACTTCTTGTTGGTCTCATTCAACTTGAATTACAGAAGAGGAAACCAAGGCACTGAGGTGTGTGGGTACTTGCCTATGACCATGCAGGGATCAGGTGCTGGAACCGGAATTTTGAACCCAGGAGCTTAGGACCATAATCTATGCTTTTCACCCTCTGGTGACTTATAATATAAGTTGATACAGACTAGAGCAATCAAGGAATTAAGCTATTCTGGCTGGTTAACTCATTATATAGGCCATGGATTAATGCAGCTTCTAGTTTCACTGTGCATCTTACTCATCTTTCTGTAAATGTAGAATTCCATACCCTTTGCTAAAAATAGCATATGGTTTTATATTTACATTTATATGTATAAAAAATAGTTTTATGGAGCATAAACATCTTTTGTTAATGCTTCTTTATTTTTTTAATATGAAATTTATTGACAAATTGGTTTCCATACAACACCCAGTGCTCATCCCAACAGGTGCCCTCCTCAATACCCATCACCCACCCTCCCCTCCCTCCCACCCCCCATCAACCAGTTTGTTCTCAGTTTTTAAGAATCTCTTATGCTTTGGCTCCCTCCCTCTCTAACTTTTTTTCCCCCTTCTCCTCCCCCAGGGTCTTCTGTTAAGTTTCTCAGGATCCACATAAGAGTGAAAACATGTGGTATCTGTCATTCTCGGTATGACTTATTTCACTTAGCATAACAGTCTCCAGTTCCATCCACGTTGCTACAAAAGGCCATATTTCATTCTTTCTCATTGCCACGTAGTATTCCATTGTGTATATAAACCACAATTTCTTTCTCCATTCATCAGTTGATGGACATTTAGGCTCTTTCCATAATTTGGCTATTGTTGAAAGTACTGCTATAAACATTGGGGTACAAGTGCCCCTATGCATCAGCACTCCTGTATCCCTTGGGTGAATTCCTAGAGTGCTATTGCTGGGTCATAGGGTAGATGTATTTTTAATTTTTTGAGGAACCTCCACACTGTTTTCCAGAGAGGCTACACCAGTTTGCATTCCCACCAACAGTGCGAGAGGGTTCCCGTTTCTCCACATCCTCATCAGCATCTATAGTCTCCTGATTTGTTCACTTTAGCCACTCTGACTGGCATGAGGTGGTATCTGTGTGGTTTTGATACGTGTTTCTCTGATGAGGAGTGACATTGAGCATCTTTTCATGTGCCTGTTGGCCATCCAGATGTCTTCTTTGGAGAAGTGTCTATTCATGTTTTCTGCCCATTTCCTCACTGGGTTATTTGTTTCTCGGGTGTGGAGTTTGGTTAGTTCTTTATAGGTTTTGAGATAGGCCTGGATTGCAAAGGACTATAGCCCTTAGTCCAATATGTCATTTGTAAATATCCTCTCCCATTCCGTTGGTTGCCTTTTAGTTTTGTTGGTTGTTTCCTTTGCTGTGCAGAAGCCTTTTATCTTCATGAGATCCCAATAGTTCATTTTTGCTTTAAATCCCTTGTCTTTGGGGATGTGTCAAGTAAGAAATTGCTGCGGCTGAGGTCAGAGAGGTGTTTTCCTGCTTTCTCCTCTAGGGTTTTGATGGTTTCCTGTCTCACATTCAGGTCCTTTATCCATTTTGAGTTTATTTTTGTGAATGGTGTAAGAAAGTGGTCTAGTTTCATCCTTCTGCATGTTGCTGTCCAGTTCTCCCAGAACCATTTGTTAAAGAGACTGTCTTTTTTCTGTTGGATATTCTTTCCTGCTTTGTCAAAGATTAGTTGGCCATACGTTTGTGGGTCCAATTCTTGAGTCTCTGTTCTATTCCATTGGTCTGTGTGTCTGTTTTTGTGCCAACATCATGCTGTCTTGATGATCACAGCTTTGTAGTAGAGGCTAAAGTCTGGGATTGTGACGCCTCCTGCTTTGGTTTTCTTCTTCAAAATTACTTTGGCTACTTGGGGTCTTTTGTGGTTCCATACAAATTTTAGGATTGCTTGTTCTAGCTTCAAGAAGAATGCTGGTGCCATTTTGATTGGGATTGCATTGAATGTATAGATAGCTTTGGGTAGTATTGACATTTTAAAAATATTTATTCTTCCAATCCATGAGCATGGAATGTTTTTCCATTTCTTTAAATCTTCTTCAATTTCCTTCATAACCTTTCTACAGTTTTCAGCATACAGATCTTTTACATATTTGGTTAGGTTTATTCCTAGGTATTTTATGCTTCTTGGTGCAGTTGTGAATGGGATCAGTTTATTTGTCTTTCTGTTGCTTCATTATTAGTATATAAGGATGCAACTGATGTCTGTACATTGATTTTGTATCCTGCACCTTTGCTGAATTCATGTATCTGTTCTAGTAGACTTTCAGTGGAGTCTATCGGGTTTTCCATGTATAATATCATGTCATCTGCAAAAAGTGAAAGCTTAACTTCATCTTTGCCAATTTTGATGCCTCTGATTTCCTTTTGTTGTCTGATTGCTGATGCTAGCACTTCCAACACTATGTTAAACAACAGCGGTGAGAGTGGACATCCCTGTCGTGTTCCTGATCTCAGGGGGAAAGCTCTCAGTTTCTCCCCATTGAGGATGATATTAGCTGTGGGCTTTTAATAAATGGCTTTTATGATGTTTAAGTATGTTCCTTCTATCCCGACTTTCTCGAGGGCTTTTATTAAGAAAGGATGCTGAATTTTGTCAAATGCTTTTTCTGCATCAATTGACAGGATCATATGGTTCTTATCTTATCTTTTATTAATGTAATGTATCACACTGATTGATTTGTGAATGTTGAACCAGCCCTGCATCCCAGGAATGAATCCCACTTGATCATGGTGAATAATTCTCTTTATATGCTGTTGAATTCGATTTGCTAATATCTTATTGAGAATTTTTGCATCCATATTCATCAGGGATATTGGCCTGTAGTTGTTTTTTTTTTTTTTTTTTTTTTTTTTTGCTGGGTCTCTGTCTGGTTTAGGAATCAAAGTAACGCTGGCTTCATAGAATGAGTCTGGAAGTTTTCCTTCCCTTTCTATTTCTTGGAATAGCTTGAGAAGGATAGGTACTATCTCTGCTTTAAATGTCTGGTAGAATTCCCCAAGGAAGCCATCTGGTCCTGGACTCTTATTTGTTGGGAGATTTTTTTTTTTAATATTTTTTTAACGTTTATTTATTTTTGAGACAGAGAGAGACAGAGCATGAACAGGGGAGGAGCAGAGAGAGAGGGAGACACAGAATCTGAAACAGGCTCCAGGCTCTGAGCTGTCAGCACAGAGCCCGACATGGGGCTCGAACTCACAGACCATGAGATCGTGACCTGAGCCGAAGTCGGACGATTAACCGACCAAGCCACCCAGGCACCCCTGTTGGGAGATTTTTGATAACTGATTCAATTTCTTCGCTGGTTATGGGTCTGTTCAAGTTTTCTGTTTCTTCCTATTTGAGTTTTGGAAGTGTGTGGGTGCTTAGGAATTTGTCCATTTCTTCCAGGTTGTCCAGTTTGTTGGCATATAATTTTTCATAGTATTCCCTGATAATTTCTTGCATTTCTGGGGGATTGGTTGTAATAATTCCATTTTCATTCATGAGTTTATCTATTTGGGTCATCTCCCTTTTCTTTTTGAGAACCCTGGCTAGAGGTTTATCAATTTTGTTTATTTTTTTCAAAAAACCAACTCTTGGTTTCATTGATATGCTCTACAGATTTTTTTAGATTCTATATTGTTCATTTCTGCTCTGATCTTTATTATTTCTCTTCTGCTGGGTTTGGGGTGTCTTTGCTGTTCTGCTTCTATTTCCTTTAGGTGTGCTGTTAGATTTTGTATTTGCGATTTTTCTTGTTTCTTGAGATAGGCCTGGATTGCAATGTATTTTCCTCTTAGGACTGCCTTTGCTGCATCCCAAAGCATTTGAATTGTTGTATTTTCATTTTCGTTTGTTTCCATATATTTTTTAATTTCTTCTCTAATTGCCTTGTTGACCCACTCATTCGTTAGTAGGGTGTTCTTTAACCTCCATGCTTTTGGAGGTTTTCCAGACTTTTTCCTGTAGTTGATTTCAAGTTTCATAAGCATTGTGGTCTGAAAGTGTGCATGGTATGATCTCAATTCTTTTATACTTATGAAGGGCTGTTTTGTGACCCAGCATGTCATCTATCTTGAAGAATGTTCCATGTGCACTCGAGAAGAAAGTATATTCTGTTGCTTTGGGATGCAGAGTTCTAAATATATATGTCAAGTCCATCTGATCCAATGTATTATTCAGAGCCCTTGTTTCTTTATTGATCCCGTGTCTAGATGATCTATCCATTGTTGTAAGTGGAGTATTAAAGTCCCCTGCAATTACCACATTCTTATCAATAAGGTCGCTTACGTTTGTATTTGTTTTATATATTTGGGGGCTCCCATATTTGGCACATAGACATAATTGTTAGTTCTTCCTGATGGATAGACCCTGTGATTATTATATAATGCCCTTCTTCATCTCCTGTTACAGCCTTTAATTTGAAGCCTAGTTCATCTGATATAAGTATGGCTACTCCAGCTTTCTTTTGACTTCCAGTAGCATGATAGATAGTTCTCCATCTCCTCACTTTCAATCTGAAGGTGTCCTCAGGTCTAAAATGAGTCTCTTGTAGACAGCAAATAGATGGGTCTTTTTTTTTTTTTTTTTTTTAATCCATTCTGATACCCTATGTCTTTTGGTTGGAGCATTTAGTCCATTTGCATTCAGCGTTATTATTGAAAGATATGGGTTTGGAGTCATTGTGATGTCTGTAGGTTTCATGCTTGTAGTGATGTCTCTGGTACTTTGTGGTCCTTGCAACAATTCACTCATAGAATCCCCCTTAGGACCTCTTGGAGGGCTGGTTTAGTGGTGATGAATTCCTTCAGTTTTTGTTTGTTTGGGAAGACCTTTATCTCTCCTTCTATTCTAAATTACAGACTTGCTGAATAAAGAATTCTCAGCTGCATATGTTTTCTGTTCATCACATTGAAGATATTCTGCAATTCCTTTCTGGCCTTCCAAGTTTCCGTAGATAGGTCTGCCACTAGTCTTATGGGTCTCCCTTTGTAGATTAGAGCCTGTTTATCCCTAGCTGCTTTCAGAATTTTCTCTTTATCCTTGTATTTTGCCAGTTTCACTGTGATGTGTCACACAGAAGATCGATTCAAGTTACGTCTGAAGGGAGTTCTCTGTGCCTCTTGGATTTCAACGCCTTTTTCCTTCCTCAGATCAGGGAAGTTCTCAGCTATGATTTGTTCAAGTACACCTTCAGCCCCTTTCTCTCTCTCTTCCTCTTCTGGAATTCCTACTATATGGATATTGTTCAGTTTGATTGCATTACTGAGTTCTCTAATTCTCCTCTCATACTCCTGGATTTTTTATCTTTTTCTCATCTTCCTCTTCTTCCATAATTTTATCTTCTAATTCACGTATTCTCTCCTCTGCCTCTTCAACTCATGCTGTGGTCACCTCCATTTTATTTTGCACCTCACTTATAGCATTTTTTGGCTCCTCGTGACTATTTCTTAGTCCCCTGATCTCTGTAGGAATAGATTCTCTGCTGTCCTCTATACTTTTTTCAAGCCCAGTGATTAATTTTATGACTATTATTTTAAATTCTTGTTTTGTTATATTGCTTAAATCGTTTTTGATCAATTCATTGGCTGTTGCTACTTCCTGGAGTTTCTTTTGAGGAGATTTCTTCCATTTCATCATTTTGGATAGTCCCTGGAGTGGTGCGGAACAGCAGGGCTCTTCCCCTGTGCGTTCTGGAGTAACTTGTGTTGGTGGGCAGGACCACAGTCACACCTGATGTCTGCCCCCAGCCCACCACTGGGGCCATAGTCAGACTGGTGTGTGTACCTTCTCTTCCTCTCTCCCAGGGGCAGGACTCACTGTGGAGTGGTGTGGCCCCTGTCTGGGCTACTTGCACACTGCCAGGCTTGTGGTGCTGCTTTGATGGGATCTGGCGTATTAGCCGGGGTGGATCTGCAAGGTGCACAGGGGCGGGAGGGGCAGGCTCAGCTTGCTTTGCCATTGGTGGTCCCCTGCGGGAGGGGCCCTGCAGCACTGGGAGGGAGGCCGAACCTTTGGAGGGATGGATCCACAGAAGCACAGCATTGGGTGTTTGCGCGGTGCAAGCAAGTTCCCTGACGGGAACTGGTTCCCTTTGGGATTTCGGCTGGGGGATAGGAGAGGGAGATGGCACTGGCCAGTGCCTTTGTTCCCCACCAAGCTGATCTCTGTCTTCTGGGGCTCAATACCTCTCCCTCCTGGTGTCTTCTCACCCTCCTGCTCTCTGAGCAGAGCTATTGACTTATAACATTCCAGATGTTAAGTACTGCTGGCTGTCAACACACACTCTGTCTGGCCCCTCTGCTTTTGCAAGCCAGACTCGGGGGCTCTGCCTTGTCGGGCGGGCTGCCCCTCCACCGCCCTGGCTCCCTTCTGCCAGTCCGCGTAGCACGCACCCCCTCTCTGCTCTTCCTACCCTCTTCTGTGGGCCTTTCGTCTATGCTTGGCTCCAGAGAGTCTGTTCTGCTAGTCTTCTGGCGGTTTTCTGGGTTCTTTAGGCAGGTGTGGGTGGAATCTAAGTGATCAGCAGGATGAGGTGAGCCCAGCGTCCTCCTATGCCGCCATCTTCCAGTCTCTCTGCACATACCCATCTTCTAACATAAAACTCTAAAAGCAGGAGTGTTTGACTGTAACCCTTGCACATATTTTGTTTTTAAGTTATCCTTTTTTTTTTTTCCAGCTAAAACTCCAAAGTAAATCACAGGGTGAACCTCAATGCACATGTAAAGCTTTTACTTATTTAATGTGTGTCAATGAGAGTAATTTTGTTGTCTTAAAGATGTTAAAAATTGAAATCAAGGGCTTGAAAATACAGTTGTAGGTAATATCTGTCATCGCTCTATTTTGGTTTGATTGTACCATATGCGGATCATCTTGATTGACACAGATTTGTAGTTGCAAAGATAACTTTTTTCCCAGACATTACCTTGCAATTTCAGGACAATCTTTCAAGGCCTGGTGGATAAGCAGATGGTGGGAAGTATTGAAGTTGAAGCACTGTTATCATAAATATAAAATGAGGAAAAGAAAACCCAAAAGTGGTAATACTCTACAATAAAGTGTTGTTCATTTGTTATTTATCCATTTGCACTTTTATTCTGACATGTGGAACTACTGAGAAAATGCATCTGAGCCTCACTAATGGGGCTTGATAACAGGTACATTTGGTTGAATAATATACTCACTTATACTGATTTACAATAATGAATAGGCTCAGAGGCCTAAATTTTTTTTTTTAATGGGGAAACACAGTACTGAACTGTACTTTCTTAATTCATGGTAAGATTTACAAGAAATTCAAGTACGTGCACAGAAATCGCTGGAAATGCTTTAAGAGCTGCACGCGATGAGTTAACCCTGAAGAACACATTGATGTGTTAGTGATTCTGAAGGGTTGCAACTTAATACAAAATATATTTGCTATGGATGTTGTCTCTCATCATAACTTTTAAAGAGTTAAAATATATTAAAAATTTTTTAAATTATAAGTAATTGGTTATAGAGCCTCCCAAACACCACCACAGGACTTGTTTACATTTTGAAAACAATTAAACATTGATTCTAAAACATGAATCAATGTGTGATGCTACAAATTTAAAAATTACTATTGGCTATTAAAGTTGTGGCTGCATTGGTTTGTTGTTGGCAGATATTTTGACAGATGTACTTTGCTTATCCTCTGTCAGACTTTGAATGGGGAACACATATAAAAAGACGTACAATATTTTAGGTTTGATACTTTCATGCTATATTGTTTAATTTTTATCAGGAAAATCTGGAATAATCTGGATTTACACGACGAACTACTATGGGGATTAAAACTCATTCCGAGGCCAAAGTGGTAACACCAATGCAAAAATGCCTTCCTTCATTCCTAAAAATGTTTGCATTCCTATGTGTATGTGGGCACCAAGAATGTAAATGGAGATTTAGTACAGTCAAAAGGTAAAAGCAATTCTTACACTTGTCAGAATGGCTAAGATAAAAAACACAAGAAATAACAAGTGTTGGTGAGGATGTGGAGAAAAAGAAACCCTGTGCGCTTCTGGTGGAAAGGCAAATTGGTGAAGCCACTGTAGAAAGCAGCGTGGAGGTTCCTCAAAAATTTAAAAATCAAAACATCATATGATCCAATAATTCCACTACTGGGTATTTATCCAAAGAAAACAAAAACACTAATTCAAAGAGATGTATGTACCTCTATGCTTACTGCGTTATAAGTTACAATAGCTAAAGTATGGAAGCAACCTAAGTGTCCACTGATGAACAAATGGAGAAGGGACATGTGGTATATACACAATGGGATATCACCCGGCCACAAAAAGAATGAGATATTCCATTTGTGAAAACATGGATGGACCCAGTGGATATTATGCTAAATGAAGTAATTCAGATTGAGAAAGACAGATACCATATAATTCCACTCATATGTGGAATCTAACAACATAACAAATGAATAAACAAACAAAATGCAGAATCACACCTATGAATACAAAGAACAAACTGAGGGTTGCCAGAGGGAAAGGGATAACAAGATGGGCAAAATAATTGAAAGGGAGTGGGAGACACAGACTTCCAGGTATGGAATGAATAAGTTAAGGGAGTAAAAGACACAGCATAGGGAAGAGAGGCAATGATACTGTAATAGCATTGTATGGTGACAGATGGTAGCTACACTTGTGAATATAGCACAATACATAGAGGAGTCACATAATTATGTTGTACACCTAAAACTAATGTAACATTGTGTGTCAACCATTCTCAAATACAAATTAAAAGTATTACACAGGTATGAAAATAAGTATGTTGGCCAAGACTAATAGTATCTCTCTTTTGAATGTGTTTGTAAAGAAATTAGCCTTTCAACAAGCCTTGAATATGTACCATTTTGTTCTTTTCCCTCTCCTTTAACTGTGTAAATTATCAGCCTCTGCAATTACTCTTTCAACATGTCATGTATCTGTCCCCTATGTTCATTCTCCTTGTAAGCCATATAGTCCCGGCTATCTGTGTGCATTACTGCAAAATATGGTCTCTGTGCTTCTAAAAATTCTGCCTCTTTTCTCCAGATTAATCGTGAAAATGATTTTATATTGTCAAACCTTTTATCAAAAAATACTACAAAGATTCCACATTTCTTCCATGATAAGTTCCAAACAATTCAGCATGAAATTCACAACATACAATGCACATACACACAGCTTTTCAATCTAATCCGCTCATTCCTAGTGTAAACCCACTACTCTATATATGCCAGTCTCCTTACTGTTTCAACTATCCTTTCTTGTTATTTAAAAATTCTTGAGTTTGCTTAAGATTTAGGAAGACCTATCCTTCCTCATTTTAACAGAATTTTCCTATTCTTTAAAAACATTTTTTTTAACATTTATTCATTTTTGAGAGCTAGAGAGAGCACAAGCAGGCGAAGGGCAGAGGGAGAGGGAGATACAGAATCTGAAGCAGGCTCCAGGCTCTGAGCTGTCAGCACAGAGCTGGATGTGGGGTTTGAACTCACAGATGGCAACATCATGACCTCAGGCTAAGTCGTAAGCTTAACTGACTGAGCCACACAGGTGCCCCCAGAATTTTACTGTTCTTGATAGTAATAAGGAATTATCATGTCATTGTGATAATATTTTGTTTTCCATTTTATTATTTTATTTTATTTTTATTTTAATTATTTTATTTTTTCTTTTGAAGGGTGTGGTGATTTCACCTGAGAAGTAACTTTTGCTTTGTTGATTTTGCTTCCCTGTTTCTTTTCAAGCTTCTTCTATTTTTTAAAATATTTTTAAATGTTTATTGAGAGAGAGAGAGAGACAGAGAGAGACAGCAGGGAGTGGGGTAGAAAGGGAAGGAGAGGGAGAGAGAGAATCCCAAGCAGGGGCTTGAACCCACAAACCATGAGATCATGACCTAAGTAAAATCAAGAGTCAGATGCTTAGCCGGCTGAGCCACCCAGGCACCTCATAAACTTATTGTATTTTCATTTCATGATATAGGACATACAGTTGTCCATAAACAGCAATAGCAGGGCATTAGCCAGATGATGTGAGAGAAACTGAAGCTGATCATATTGGCTAAAACTTATCTAAAAATGATGACCTTGTAATTTACTGACACATACCATTTGCTTGCCCTAACAATGTTCAATTACTTACTTCCCTGTAATTCATTTGTTTAACAAGTATGTATTGTGCACTGTTCTGGGTGCTAATGACATAATGGTGAACAAAGGAGAGAGAGTCCCCTAGTCTCCCTGAGTGTACCTTCTAGTGGGGCAGAAAGGCACTAATCTGCAATAGTCCAAGCGAATATGACAAGGGATAAAAAAGCACTGTATCAGCCTACAATAGGGCACTGACCTAGGGAGAAAACTCTGGGAACTTTTCTTGAAGGAGTGATCTTGCACGAACTCAAAGAGGGGACGGAGGAGTATTCTAGCAGTGGGAACAGCACGGTTAAAGATCTTGCAGTAGAAGGGAACATGCTGGTTCAGAACATGAAAGAAGAGCAGAGTGACTGAAAAAGAGAAAGCAAATGTGAAGGAAAAAATAAGGGAAATGTAATAGAAGATGAAGCTGGAGAGATAAAGCTGGAGGCAACTGCCAGACTTGTGTTAAGCCCACGTAATGAGATTTCTTATTACCTTAAGAGCACAGGGAAGCCAAAGAGAGGCTTTAATCTGGGGGAATGATATATGTAGGACAAGACTTACTACTAATTGGTGATTAAAATATACAATTTGCAGGTTTAAAGCACAGACAATAAGAGTAAACCCTTGGGAATTGTTAAGAGGCCCATTAAATGCTATGCTATTTTGTTTATATAAAGCACTTTAAGTTATAATTCAAAAGCATATTCTATGTGCTGACATTTGGAGACTATATGATGTCTGATTAAACGGCAACTAGAGTCCTTTTATAAATAATCCATAAAGACTAGGAATGACCCAATGTTTTTATTTTTTTAATCTTTATTTTTTGAGAGAGAGACAGAGTGTGAGCAGGGGAGGAGCAGAGAGAGAGGGAGACACAGAATCTGAAGCAGGCTCCAGGCCCTGAGCTGGCAGCCCAGAGCCCGATGCGGGACTCGAACTCACGAACCATGAGATCATGACCTGAGCCGAAAGCTGGACACTCAACCGACTGAGCCACCCAGGTGCCCCGACCCAATGTTTTTAAATTAAAACAGTGGAACTGAAGAAGTGACCAAAATGTTTATGTAATAGGAATTTGATGTATCCAAGGATTCCTAAGCAACTTTACCCGTGTGCTCCTGGTTTGCTCCCAGCTGAGGTTAGAAATGACTTGAAATTGTTACCACCTGACAGCTGCTGACATATTTGAAATTAATCAACTCTCGCCTTAGCTATTAGAGCAGGTGTCTATATAGTAAGCCAACATCCTAATTGCTACCAATTGGTTTTTTCTTTAGCAAAGTCAGTAAAAAGGTCAGAGATCAAGTTGTCTAATCACATAAATAAGAAATGGAAAAGACCACCTTCAGTCACTTTTCCTCTTCCCTTGAGACCAGAACAAATTTGTTTCCTATCATTTTTCCTTAAGTGTTTTGCCCAGTCTGATTTAAATGTATCAAATCATATGAATTCTTTGCTTTCCTCATAAAACCTTTAAACCACTTTACTTTTTTTCCTCACTTGTTTTCTTCTTTGCTACCTTAGTAAACATCTTAAAGAATTCCTGTTTCATCTCTGTATTCCCAGGATTCAGAGAGTAAACTGAGATGTTCACTTAAGTCATGAAGAAGGAATGAGCTGGAAAACAACTTCCTAATTACCTCAGTGGGTGGTCCTTGTATAAAGGAATAAAATGTATCAGAAGGCAGGGATTTTAGTAACTATGAACTATCCATAATACCATACCATAGTCCTAAAGATGATTTGCTATTACAATGAAATATTATTGAAAACAAAAAAATCACCATAATTTGTAAATAAAATACGTTAAAGGATGGAGGGAAAATAGGAATCTGTGATCTGAAATATTTTGTTTTATTTTTTAAGGCTGAGTAGAGTGAATGCAGTTTATGCCTGTAACAAATACTCAACAACCAGACCTTGAGATGTAGGTAGTTGAAAGGAGTTATCATCTGTGCTATAGACTGAACGCTTGTATCCTCCCCAAATTGGTATGTTAAATCCTAACTCCCACTGTGATGGTATTTGGAGGTGGGGCCTTTGTATAGTAATTAGGTCAAGAGGGCAGAGCCCTCATAAATGGGATTAGTGCCCTTATAAATGAGACCCCAGAGAGCTTCGTTCCCCATTCCCATTCTACCTTGTGAGAACACAGGGAGAACACTGCTGTCTGTGTGAACCAGGAAACAAGCTCTTACTAGACACCAAATGTGCTGGTGCCTTGATGTTGGACTTTCCAGACTCCAGAACAATTAGAAATGAGTATCTGTTGCTTATAAGCCATCCAATCTATGGTATTCTATTCTAGCAGCCCAAATAGACTAAGACAACATGTGTTTGGAATTATCAGAAAAGCATTTCTACTAGTAAGTTCTTTTTTACATTATCAGAAAATATCTTTTAAAGGTATTCTTTTCATGTCCTTATAATATGACCTTATAATATTTCTTATTTCACAGTGTAGGGAAGTGAAATTAAGTAGTGTAGTGAGAAGCAAAAATAAAACCCCTCAATCAGAATTGAGGGGTTTTATTTTTCAGAGCCTACTTATTTCCCCATTACCATCTGTTAGGTTTTTCCTTTTATAGTGTTCTTTTTTTTTAATCATATATGAGGGCCAAGTGGACTGCTTCTGAGTTATGACAAAGAAATCTTGTAGCTGTGGGGGTAGTGGTAAGGAGGGGAAAAACCTTGTGTTGAACAAAGCATTTAACAGTTTGGTGTTTCACACATGGAGAAACCATCTTGAGGTCATCTAACACCTGTTTTTCCAGATTCGGATATATCTGGCTTACATAAACTCCTTTATTCTCCTTTTTGAGTGAAGGATTTTACTGCTAATTAGCCATAGGGAAACAGAATGTCAATAGCAGAAATAATGTGGGAAATTAATAAAACTCATGATGTGTGATCCCTGATCATTATCTTGTAACTTCTTTATAGAATTTAATAGTAATTCTAAACAGATATTAATTGTGAATCTTCCAGAAAAATGAGAGAGAGGAAAATTTAAGAACTGATAATTTTCTACAGAAATTACTCATAGACCCTGGGGTTTCCCAATTGTTCACTTGTTGGAAGAACATTTACAGAAAACATCAGACAATGACTTTATAACCAGGCCATAAAATGGAAAGTCTACATTATTATTCTTTTGATTTAGGCTTTATCAGCATGACTCTACTAAAATTTATCTTCCACAGGGTGCCTGGCACATGGTGTGACCTCTTAATCTGTTTGTAGAATGAATTGTTTGGAAGCCAAACTCAGTTAATCGATAGAAACTGCAGGTCATTGAAGTGTAAGGGTAACTAGGAGGTACATCAAAGATAATGTGAACAATTAGGTCTTTCATTGGTAAAATGTATTGCTTATCTTCCATTACTGGGAGCACCATGACTTTCATTCAGATATCCCACACCCTCATGCAGCTAATGTAGATTTTATGTTGTTTCTTTCCCAAGTTAGATTTTTTTTTACTTTCTATAATTTATTTTTATAATTTACATCCAAGTTAGTTAGCACATGGTGCAACAGTGATTTCAAGAGCAGATTCCTTAAGCCCCTTACCCATATGCACACTTTGATTTTGAAATTTTCCTTGATCCGGAATAATTTTTTAAAAAAATAAATAGTTATATAAAAGTTAAAAATGAAGATTTGGTTCTTTATTCACACAGACTATTGTTATTGCTCTTGTGCCAACTGGTCAAATAACTACTGTAGGGCAGACCAGTATGCTAAGTATTAGGAATGGGACTGTGTTTTCCAAGCATTTGCTGAACAATTAATAATAACACTAATGCTAAAAAAATGTATAATTCCTATTGGCTGTGAAACTCAGTCATCTCTTCATAATTGTATGTATTTTAATACTTTATAAATCTGAATCCAATCAGGAAATAAAACCATATAGTAATTTGAGTGGGAAGAGTTTAATATAAAGAATTATTAGATATAACAGGGGATTGGAAAAACAAGGGGTTGCCTAGTAGGAATTAAGGGGAACTCTAACAAATCTGGAAATGGAACATACAAGGAACAGTCAGCACCCTAGAGATGAGATAAGGTATCCACAGAAGAGTCTCCCTTCCCCAAAGCCTGAGATCCAGAGTTTGTTGGAGAGAAAATAATACTGACTCACTGAAAGGGTAGTTGTTATGGTGCAACTTGCAGGAAATCTGTCCTTCAGAACTTGCCAACACTCACTCTTTTGGTGATTATCTAGGAAAAGCTATTCTTGGGGAGCTGTGTCATCAGAGGCACTGTCTTATGAAACCACCCAGGGGTATGCTGGGGAAGCTTTTGATACCTGAGTGGTACTGATTACTGCACTGCAGAAGCCTAGTGTTGAAGAAGCTACCTTTTTTTTTTTTTTTTTTTTTTTAGTGTTTGTTTTTGGGAGAGTGAGACAGAGTGTGAGCAGGGGAGGGGCAGAGAGAGAGAGAGAGAGAGAGAGAGAGAGAGAAAGAGAGAGAGAATCCAAAACAGGCTCCAAGGCTTTGACCTGTCAGCACAGTGCCCAATGCGGGGCTCCAACCTGAAAATAGCAAGATCATGACCTGAGCTGAAGTCAGACACTCATCTGACTGATCCACCCAGGAGCCCTGAAGCTACCTATTTTAAAATGTAGGTTTTATTATTCAGGTATGGTGAGGTCAGTGGATCAGGAGATGATTGCTATTGAAAAGACAGTTACATTCACACATCCCAAGAGGAGGGGGCATGACATCGGGGGAAGCACCAGTGTCAGCTGAGAGGCAAAGAGAGTGAGAAGAAAATGTGGCAAGAAACTTTATTGTTTCGGAGGGAAGAAAAAGGCAATTCAGTGTAAGCAGGCTTATGATTGGTTAGTTTGAATAATTTCAGTAGCTTCTGGGGCATAGGAACTGTCTCTAGTAGTCTGGTACCTGACTCAGGGACGACTGGGGCAAGAGTAGAGTGACTCAGAGTATGAGAACCCGGTAAAGGGAAATCCTTAGGGATTAGGCTCTGGATTGGTCAGTATGCTTATGAAAGAAGCTCTTGCAAGCAAGTTGTTTGCTTTCTATAGACATTAGCTAACACTGGGAAGGGCAATCCCTCCAGTATCAGCAAGGCCCCAGTGTGTCAAAGCATCAGAATAGAAAATAAAAGAATGGTTAATATACAACCCCCACTGCAAAAGGTGTGCATTAGGGAAGCTTTCTGCACTGTCAGAAGCAGACGATGGAGAGGCCGCCCTCGCTGTTGTAACCAGGTACTAGAGGAGCTGTGCATTTATAAAGTCTTCCAAGAGAGCACAATGGAAAACTAATCCTGCAATATCTTTCCAGCCCCCTTTACTGACAAAGCTTAACATCAATACAAGTAGAATCTTGTTAAAAGTAGGATCTTTAAAGGGTTCATCTACATTTTTGCAGAACAGGCAATAAAATGTGGATTTGGAGCTAAAAGGCAATCTATTTGATTTTGATAACTGAATGTCTCTATTCAAGTCAATTCAACACGTTGTTTTGAAATCTCACCCAGTGTATCAAAATGGAGTTAGAATCAATCCCAGGTTGGGCTGAGATAGTTGGTCCTTTATACCCTTGCATTATTCTGTCACTGGATATGGTTGCCTAAGAAGTGTCAAAACTGAGGCAGTGCCTGACATATAATAGGTGCTTGAGAAAAATGTTTTAAATTTGTGGTTATTATCATTTTTTTATAACTCAATGGGATTCTTGCTGTGTCCCATTATACCCTTTGGGAACCAGGACTTCTAAGCCTATGCTGGGTAGAACTGCAAGCCCAGGTAGCACAGACTCCCAAGTGGGTCACTGGAAGTAACGATAAGTCATTTTGTTGTTGTTGGATTAATCTATTCTTTCTATTGGGAGTAGAGTGTCACATAAAAGTCTTTGATGTAAAGTGTATACTTCTTTATTGCATCCTAGAGGATGGTGCCCCATTTTCATAATGTGTCATCTTCAAACTACCACTTTAGCTATGACTTTAAGAAGCTGTTCTACTGTTCTGTCAGGTCAGTAGATTTTGGATAGTGTAGAATGTAACACAGTCCTCACTCCTGGTTCCACTCTGGCATCTTCTTTGCTCTAAAATGTGTTCCCTTCTCTGATGTCATATTCATGTGGGGCCTTGGGCGAGAAAATCCTGTAGGCAAGACAGAAAATAACATACCAGAGTTCCTGTTTCTTCCCATCAGAGAGAATTTCTGGTTGTTCCCTTCAGGGCAGAAGAGGTCCAAAGTGGTCATCTTGACTCTCACTATCCTGTTATACAACCCTTGAGGGATTACCCTAAATAAGGAACCCAACATTATTAGTTTCTCTTTCTGGGGACTATGCATAAGTTTCATCTCTATCTCAATGGACACATTACAGTCAGGTGGAATGAAAAGGCTTAACTACAAATGGACAAATCATTTTGTCTGCTGAGTTGTTTTGTACTTCTTCTCTGGTGGATACTCCCTGTAGGTATGAGGGTGTGATACACGGATCTTCATACTTGATTCCCATTTCTTTTTTTTTTTTTTAACGTTTTTATTTATTTTTGAGACAGAGCATGAACGGGGGAGGGGCAGAGAGAGAGGGAGACACAGAATCGGAAGCAGGCTCCAGGCTCTGAGCCATCAGCCCAGAGCCCGATGCGGGGCTCGAACTCACGGACCGCGAGATCGTGACCTGAGCTGAAGTCGGACGCTTAACTGACTGAGCCACCCAGGCGCCCCTTGATTTCCATTTCTATGTGTACATTCATACATCTCTATTCCAGAATTTCTTGTCTCTGACACTGCTCTTTCTCTTTCTAGGCCCCTGACTAGCCAGGCAAACCATTGTCCCTGTCCATGATTTCATGTATATTCTAATCTAAAGCCACTTCTTGTTTCACACAAAGTAGATGACCAGGTGCACTGCACAAAGTTCTGTCCAATGGGAGGATCCCAACACACTTTATATGTTTTAAATCCATTTGAATATACTAGTTTATAAGCACCAGAAATAAAGTTACTTAAACTTCAGACTGGATCCCATGGAGAGCTTTCTCTTGCTCTGAGCCTCATGAGTTTGGCATTTCAGATTTATTTGAAATAGCCCCCAATGGATTCTGCTTTCAGTTAACCAAGTAGGCAAACAATTTAAATCAGTCCCAATTCTATATGTTAGCACTCTGAATCACAACCCTTAAGGGCACTGATACCAATAAATTCAGTCCAACTTAAAATTATGAATCTTCCATATTCATTCCAGCACCCTCAGGATCAAGTTCCTCCCACATTTCTCCAGCTTTGCTAGTATGGTGCAAACTTGAAACTGAATATTTGTAGAAGTAAGCATAAAGTTATGGCCCATGATATGTCAGCTTGCAATTATGGAATTGCCATAGCATCATAGTTCTTAACTGAGGATAATTCTGCTACTACTTTCTTCCCCAGGATTGATGAGATACTTTGGGTTGTCACAACTAGAGAGGTAGGTGTTAGTAGCATCAAGTAAGTAGAGGTCAGGGATGCTGCTAAACATCCTACAATACACATGGCAGCTTCAACACAAACACACAAAATTATCTGGCCAAAATATCAATAGTGCTTGCTGGTGGGAATGCAAACTGGTGCAGACACTTTGGAGAACAGTATGGAGATTCCTCAAAAACTACAAATAGAACTGCCCTATGGCCCAGCAATTGCACTACTAGGTATTTACCCAGAGGATACAAAAATGCACATTCATAGGGATACATACACCCCGGTGTTTATAGCAGTGTTATCAACAAGAGGCAAACTATGGAGAAAACTCAAATGTCCACCCACTAATGAATGGATAAACAAGATGTGGTATATATATGCAAGGGAATATTACTCAGCCATCAAAAAAAAATGAAATCTTGGCATTTGCAACGACGTGGGTAGAGCTAGAATGTATTATGCTAAGTGAAATAAGTCAGTCAGAGAAAGAAATATCCTACGATTTCATTCACATGTGGAATTTAAGAAACAAAACAGATGACCATACGGGGGAGAAAAGAGACAAAAGGAAAATAAACTACAAGAGACTCTTAATGATAGGAAGCAAACTGAGGGTTGATGAAGAAGGTGGGGGGAGTGGGAAGATGGGCTAGATGGGTGATAGGTATTAAGAAGGGTACTTGTGATGAGCACTGGGTGTTGTAGGTAAGTGATGAATCACTGAATTCTACTTCTGAAACTAAAATTGCACCATATATTAACCAACTAAAATATAAGAAGAGAGTCAATAGTGCTGACGTTGAGAGACCTGCTAGACTCAGAGAAGTGGTTATGCTGGAGTAAAGAAAACCTACTATGGGAAGAGACAGATGATGTACTTTTAGCAAAAGATGGGTTCACTGATGGCTCTGTAAGCCAGGGATGACAGAAAGAAAAGCCATTAAAGAACTAGGCTCTCTAATGGCAATGGGGATGATACAACCCAACTAATGGTTATTACCCAGTTCCTGAATGTATACTTAGAATAGAGTAGAAGAACTTAGTAGTTGGTACAAAGCCACATTTGGGTTTGTACATATGTGAGTTAAGAGCTATCATTATTCTGTATTTCTATAGCCATCCACTTCCCTTTACAAATCAGTTTGCTCTCCTGAAAAATCTAGATAACTAGTAGGGGATAATGATGTTCCTAGTTAGAAAAGAATCAACATTCAGCAACTATTATAGGGATGTAAGTAACTAAAATTTCCCACTAAAAATTTCAAAATGTTTCCCTTGAATCAGTAGAAATCATCAGCAGTAATGTAGCTTCACTATTTTTCCTTGTTCATAATGATCTGGATCTCTCATTTGGACGGATCCAGAAAAGTAAAGAGTTTGTTCTGTATTAGGTACAAATATGTCAAAATAACAATAGTGGAAATGACTATTTCCACAACAAGAGAACAATAGTGGAAATGACAACAACAAAAATGAACTTGGACTCTGCTTATGCATCTACCAAAACATGAAATATGTTTCCTTTGTTTCCTCTCTTTAAGTGCAGACTGAAAACACAAGCTTATATTTCCAATCTAAGTCACTTAGCTGCTATCTAGAGAGTTAAAGATTCAAATCTTTATACATAAAAGTGGTTTAAAGTTATATTATATGAATAAAGAAATTGAATCTCAGGAAACTGAAATTACTTCCCCAAGGTCAAACAGTGTTTTAATTGGCTGTACCCAGTATTTTAGTTTAGATTTCTGTGTTCCCATTTAATGCTATTGCCATGAAATAACAAAACTTGAACTCCAGGGATAGTCATAATAATTTTAGTTAATTAAAAATCATACTATGTAATTCTATTTTAAATGAACTTTATTTACTTGGGTCTAAACATATTTTTAGCCCCAAATGAAGACATCCATATTAAATATATCTTTATTAGAATACCCAGTTTATTTGACATCCCTAAAAGACTCATTTTGTTTCTAATGTAATTTCCAACTTTCAGCATAAGACCATGAGAATCTAAGGATTGATATCTAGGATTTATTTCCATTATTACTGATACTGTACATGCTCTTGATAAATTGCTTTGTTCTTTGTGCTTCTGTTTCCATACTAATAACTCTGCCTTTGTTCTCCACCTCATCTCAGTGGGATGCAGGTGGATAAAAGCACAAAAGAGTTGTTGTTGTGAAGACAAAGTGGTAAGAGAAAAAGATTTTAAATAGAAGTTTCCTGGTGTATAATTTAAGAGTAACAGCACTGGGCTACACAGTGACTAAGTATGTTTGAGCCAGATACTTGGTGGAGAAGAGGTAAAGGAAGAATAAAGAATAATAGAGTGTGTTGGAGAATTTCGAAGTCCTAGGGCTTATGTTACAATTCTTGTTTTCTACTTACAAAGAGAATTACTTTCGTATGTGGCTATTTGTCCTAAGGTTCAATTCTCATCCAATTCAGGAAAGACAAAATATTATTCTTTGAGTCTCACTGTACAAAGAAAATCAAGATGTGAATGCTAAAAATATAATTTCATAGATAATGTCTAAAAGTGACTTCATATTATAAATTTAAATCCTAAAATATAAGTAAAACAAATATTCTCATTTTTATCATAAACTTTTTCTAATACCATCCAAAATACTGTGGACTGGGACTTCAAATAGGATGAAGAAGCTCAGTAAAACCTATTATCTCACTTATTATAAGGTTGTATGTCAAAAGCTTTCTCTATTCTAGCTAATGCAGTTTAACTTATACTTTACATCTTATGCTATATTAGCTCTAAATTTCTTCCTGTGTTACTGTTTCATTTTCCTTTGATAAATGTTTATCATTTCCTGAACCAAATATATATTCATCTATTCAACAAATACTTATTGAATACCTTTAAGTCACAAAATTAACTCCTAAGGATCAGAAGAGAATGGTTCCCAACTTTGAGAATCTGACTGTATTAAATAGCACGAGTAAACTAAATGCACTTGGTTCAGCAGTAAAATCTATGCAATCAGGCGGTTGAATGGAAACTCAAAACCATTTACTAAATTATTTTCAAATATCCAGTTACTTTATCTAAAGAAAATATTTCACTCAAAATATTCAAAATCAGAATGACAAAACATCATTTAAGGAAATTCTATATTTTATTTTCCTCATAAAATATAAATACTGAATATTTATCTAGTTTTGAAAATCATTAATCCCATTCCTCAAATAAATTAAATTGAAAACTCATTTCATTTGTATTAAAATGTTTCTATTGAAAGAGTTATTATTTTAAAAATCACTTATGTTACTTTGTATATATCCTATTGTGACTGATTAAATTTTGTGACAGAAGAGACTTAAATCTTTGTAAACTCATTGATACATTTTATAGCTGAACATATTGCCTATTGTAGAGAACATTTCATGTGCACTTAAAAGAATGTTTATTCCACAACTTGAGGAGTATATGGTCAAAGGGATTGATAGTAGTATCAACATAGTCTGTTTAGTTAGGTAATTAGTTATTGTACCATCATTTACTCAGATGGTTGTTAAAAGCTCTAAATATGATTTTGGATTAGTCATGGTCTACCTTTAGTTCTGTCATATTTTGCTTTATTTTTGTAAAGAATGAACCCTTCTATCATTTTACATTCATTCTCTCTGTTATTCATATTTCAGGTATTTTTATAGACAAATGTAATTGAGTATTGTTTTTTTATTTATTTCTTTTTTGAATATTAGTTCTCACTTTTGAATCCAGTCTAACAAACAGATCAATTTGTCTAATGTACTTGAAGTTCAAAAAAGAGTGTAGAGAGACTGGGAAAGAAAAATATTTGAAAACAATGATATTGTCTCATAGATCACAGTTTCTCTATTTGTTCATTTTGTAAACACTTTTCCCCTCTCTCTTCTTCATATTAGACAGTTGCTATTGATTTTCTCTTCCTGTTTACTGCCCTTCCATTCTGTTCTCTCCAATATAATCCCAAGACCACACAATGGATTTTTACATTTCAGATACTGTAATTTTTAGTTCTAGAATTTCCAATTTGAGTCTTTTTAAACCAGTTCCAATTTATCCTCTGAGATTCCTCTCTGGTGCATTTCATATGATAGTTTTCTTTAAGCTAATCACTGAACATATTTATTAGCTGTTTTAAAGTCCAGGTCTGCTAATTCTAATATCTTAGTGATCTCATGGTCTGGATCTATTGAATGGCTTTTATCCTAATTGTGGGTCACTTGTTTTTCTGTTTCTTTGCACAAATCTTTCTTACTGTACACTGAACATTGTGGGTGACATATTGTACAGATATTGGATACTGTTATATTCCTCTGAAAACTGGTAATTAATCTCCTGGCATGGGGTTAAATTACTGACTGATGCCTTGATTTTACATTTTGTTAGAAAGGGTCAGTTTGTGTTTTGCCTTAAGGAAAATTCTTAGTTCTAAGGCACAGAACTATGTGAGGGTGTGGGCCTTCCTAGGTTTTAACAGAACCCACTAATCTAGTACATTTCAAATTTCAAAACCTAACTCCCGTATAGTGACTAGCCTTCGAAGTTCTACTCAACATTTTCTGCTTTACAGCTTTTGTTCCCTGCATGATTTCTTGTAGTCTTTCATATTCACGCAATTAAAAGTTCAGCCAAGGATATAAGGGAGTTATATGCAAATTTACAGGTTTCTATGTTTATGTCTTTCTCCTTTCCTGAATTAATCTTAATTTTCAGCGATCTGGTAACCCCAAACTCTATGCCTCTGACACTATACCTCAACCCAATAACACTGCAGCTTTCTGTTTGATCTCTAAAGTTTTCCTCAACACTGTGGCCTATGTAAGGCTCAAGAAAAACACAACAATGACAACAACAACAGTAACAAAAATATATAAGCATAGAACTCACCTAGTAAAATTCTTTTTTTCAAGGGTCAACTCTCCAGTTTCTGCCTGGTTTGTGTCAGTTTCCTGTGATTTCAAAATCTATTTTTTAATACCATTTGTCCATATTTAAGTGCTATGTGCAGAAGAGTTAGTTCTATCTAAGCCATTAGATATTATCGAAAATGACAGGTGAGTTTTGGAACTGTATTCCTTGGAGACACAGTGGGTCCCAGGTAGTTGCAAACAATGATAGAGAAGTTAGGCCAGTAGAGAAGCTCATCTTTCTAGTGCCGTTTCAAAAAGCCAGTCTCTTTTTTTATGTCTCATTTTACTCATCATTGTTTTTCCTTGTAGGATTTTGTTTGGAAAATAAAATCTGCTGAGGGTAATTTGGGGAATCACTAAAGTAAGGCCATTTACTCAACAGATTTTGAGGAATATAATGACATGTGGTGCACCAGACTTTGAATTTTAATTTTAGTCAATGACTAATGATAAGGTTTACTGTAAAATTTTTAGTACCTTAATATATACCATTTTTTAAAATATGCCAGGCTTCTTTATTCATACATTTATGAAACTGAAATGAGTAGCACATCTAGGTAGAAAAAAGTAACTTTTTATTTCAACATTTTACCATATTTAAGTTTTTGGCCATCAAAATTTTTGACTAAAAATAATTTTTTAAAGTGTACTTATTTAATTCAAGGGAGAGAGAAAGCATACGCAGAAGAGAGAGGAAGAGAGAGAGGGAGGGAGGGAGGGAGGGAGGGAGGGAGGGAGGGAGAGAGAGAGAGAGAGAGAGAGAGAGAGAGAGAGAGAGAGAATCCTAATCAGGCTCCGTGCCATCAGCACAGAGCCCAACTTGGCACTCAGTCTCACAAACTGTGACATCATGACCTGAGATGAAATCAAGAGTCACACACTGAACTGAGTCACCCAGGTACCCCTGACTGAAATTGTTAAATAGACTCCTCTCATTCCTGATTTCTAGTAATAGGGATAATTGAAGTATTTTGAATTTCCAGTCATTATGGAATAAGTCCAATAGATATTTTATTATATAATCACTTTAAGCATAATTACATAAGATACCAGTAAATACTATGTAGAAAACTTTGCTATTTAACTTTAAAGAGTGACATAGATGAATGTATCTAATTGCTTTTTCCAAATATTTGACAATGTACTATAATATTCTTATTTGCTTCTGAGACAGAGCATTCTTTTATATAATTTTATATACAATTTTACATAGCTTTTATAAAATTTCATAAAATACTTTTTATCAGGAGTTTATATAAATGAAAAAGATGAAGTTATTTCCAAATAAATGTAATTTTAACTTCTTAGTATAAAAATTAGCATGTTAGTTTCAATTTGAATGATAATTTTATAACACTTGTGTGTATTCCACCTGAAGGAAAAAATATGAAAGGGTACATGATTTGCCATCATTAGACAAAAATTTGTCTGAAATTTTAAGGAATCCTGGGAAGGATTCAGAGGAATCTCTCTGAACTCTGTTTCACCAAGTTGTTTAAAAATCTCTATTAGTGATTCACTTCTTTAATATTTATTTTACATTGAAAAAGCCTGGAAAAGTTTCTGTATAATTATTTATGCCTTTATGAGTCATTATTACTCCTTTTAGCTAATGTAAATAAAATATGAGTTAGAAAAACAGGACCAGAGATAAGATCTTAGGAAAAAATCTTGCAAAGTAAAGGTTTTAGTTTTATTTTTTTTTTAAATTTTTTTTTCAACGTTTTTTATTTAAAGGTTTTAGTTTTATAGAAGGTTGGAAGGGAGCTATTGTATTCCTAGACCAAGAGGAAAGTAAAGGATGAACAATTAGAAGCAGAGAGAGGAGAAATGGGATACTGAAAAATTGGGAGAGAAATTGAAAAAAGTCAAAGGTAGCCTAATTCTAAATTGGAAAGTTGCTAAAAGAGTAGAACTTGTATGAACAGACCTTCCTCCAAAGAAGGCATACATATGGCCAACAAACACATGAAAAGATGCTCAGCATCACTAATCATCAGGGAAATGCAAATAAAAACCACAAGGAGATACCACCTCACACCTGTCAGAATGGCTAACATCAAAAACACAAGAAACAACAGTTTTGGCAAGGATGTAGAGAAAAATGGAACACTCATGCACTGTCGGTGGGAATGCAAACTGGTGCAGCCACTATGAAATAGAATATGGAGTTTCCTCAAAAAGGTAAAAATAGAACTACCCTACTATCCAGCAATTGCACTACTGGGTATTTGAAAAACATGAATTCAAAGGGATACATTCACTCCTTTGTTTATTGCATCATTATTTGCAACAGCCAAATTATGGAAGCAGCCCAAATGTCTATTGATGGATGGATGGATGAATGGATATATATATAATATATATAAATAACATATAAAAAATATATATTTTTTTAAATTTTCTTTAATTTTTAAATTTTTTTTTTAGAGAGAGAGAGAGAGCGAGCGAGCAGGGGAAGGGGAGGGAGAGAAAGAGACACAGAATCCGAAGCGGGCTCTAGGCTCCAAGCTATCATCACAAAGCCTGAACCACAAGATCATGACCTGAGCCAAAGTTCGATGCGAAAATGACTGAGCCATCCAGATGCCCCTATACTCTTTAAATATATAAATATAACTTTAAAGAGTATATATTACACACACACACACACACATATATATATATACTATTTATAATATCTATAGTATTTGTATATAATTTTATTATATATAATAAATAACCTAAGTATATGTAATAATATACTATATATGTGTATGTATGTGTGTGTGTGTATATATACACACATATTATTCAGCTATAAAAAGAATGAAATCTTACCATCTGCAACAACATGGATGGAAATAAATGATAAAAGCCATAGGATTTCACTCATATGCAGAATTTAAGAAGCAAAACAAAGTAAAAAAAAAAAAAAAAAAGAGGGACAAACCAAGAAACAGACTCTTTCTTAACTATAGAGAACAAACAGTTGGTTACCAGAGGGGAGGTGGGTGAAGAGACGGTGAAATAGGTAAGGGGGATTAAGAGTATACTTATCTTGATGAACACTAGGTGATGTGTGGAACTATTGAATCAGTATATTGTATATTGTACACTTTATAAACTGTATGTTAACTATACTGGAATTAAAATAATAAAAATTAAAGAGTAGATCTTGAATGTTCTTATCACAAGAAACAAAATTTTAACTATATGTGGTGATGGGTATTAACTTAGGGTGATCACTTCACAATATATACAAATATCAAATTATTATGTTGTACACCTGAAACTAATATGTCAGTCAAACCTCAATTAAAAAAAAAAAGACAGCATAATTCTGTCCTTAAATGTAATCCCTTAGTTACTTCAACTAAACATAAAGAGAAATCATTTCATCTAACTTTGTCAATTTATATGTAATTTAAAATGAGACGAGTTTACACAAATTTTCTCAGGTTGAAATAGCTAGATACCGTAAGACACAGGACCAGGCACAGGCGACCAGAGTCTACTTGTTCTCATTTCAATTCACTTCACTACATTACAAAGTAAACAACTCAACCTGGTTTTCTTTAAATATGCTATTTTACAAAAAATGATTTTATACCAATATTGACTGTAAACTTGTTATTATGGAGAACATATTGTAATTGACCAAATGAGACTGAACAAAAATTGCAATATAGTTGGCTAGAGGTGAATTTAATCATCAAGATTAAATAGTTGAAACCTAACACACTAACAGGAAATTAAAGAATAGAAAAAAAATGTTGAGGATTTGTATGAACATTCCCAATTTCCCTTGGAATTATCTTGTCCTCAAAAGAACAGTGTCTTATTCCCCTTCATTTTTTCCTATAGTGCTTATTCAGCATTAAGACAAGAATTATGTTTGTATAGTAATATATCATCAAGACCAATGGATACCCATTTATTTAAAATTACATAAATACATACCTAAATACATTTTTCCAACTTTAAATTCTAAAACCACTTCCCCTAAGGGATTCATAATGGTGCAGAATTACTCAGAGTACACACCTAGATTAAAAGACAAACCACACATTCCATAGAGTCTAAATCGAAGAGTGCCTCATCATAATATCACTCCTGAATGTTGTTTTAGAAACTTCTGCCAGATCCGAGGTCTGGAACTTGTTACACATACAAGCATGATAAATAAGAAAAAAATAAACAAGTGAGATGAATTTTTAACCACGGCAAGGAACAAAAACTGCCAGCACAATTTCAACCCAAGAAGCATTGAAAGGCTCTTTTATGTCTAACCACCATCTAGGGGAAGGGAGGCAGAGGTAGAGGATGGAATAAATGCATCTTTGGGTCAGTTGCAAACATTAGCTTTTTTGGATAACTTATGCTTTCGTGGTGATGTGACCTGAGAAAACAGATTGACTCTAAATTCTGTAAACAGTCTTTTCTTTCAGAACACAGTGCTTATTCTACAAGGGCATTTTTGCATCATCACTTATTTGAACCAATTTTTTATCTTATAAACATCAGTAACAAAAAAGATGCTTATGTCTGGGTGGCTCAGTTGGTTAAGTGTTGGAGTCTTGATTTGGGTCAGGTCATGATCTCAATGTCTTATGATCAAGCCCCACATTGGTCTCTGAGCTGGGCATGGAGCCTGCTTAAGATTTTCTCCCTCCCTCTCCCTCTCCCCCTCCTCCCTTGCTCATTAAAAAAAAAAAAAAAAAAGGATGCTTGTGGATGTAGCCATGAAAATAATCAGTTTGAGGAAGAGTGATATAATTATTTAAGGAAGGATCTGTCTCTTCCTGAGTACTACTTCCATGAGCCCTGTTAGGCAAAGATAGACTTTGGGCCTCTTACAAGGGTGATGTGTGTTAAGATTGATTAAAACATACAAATGAACAAACAAACCACTAAATATCTCTCCATAATAAAGTTATAATAGTTCATGATTTCCCAAAGCTGCTCATAAAGAGAATGACATTGCCTGGGGACCTGAAGTAGTTGGAATTGGTGAGAAGCACAGGTAAGTGGAAGGTCCAGAAACATGGTAGGGAGGTGGGGCCTAAGAAAAAGAGTGAGCTGTGAGATAGTCACAGCTATGGATGTGGCACAAATATTTAAGACACATATGTCCAATTTCTAGTGTAAGTGTGGTAGATAGTTGTGTGCTATGCTTTGTGCATTTAAAAGTAACCACTTTACATACTCTTAGACCTCTACTCCTGATTTTTAATAAAATTCTTGTATATAAAATACCTTGTATAAATGTAACTTAAGAAATGTAAGAAAATATTCCATGACTGGATCTATGTAGCAAAGAGAGAAGAAAAGGTTGCTAAGACTATTTCAAACAAAGCAAGGAATGAGAGTAAGTCTTGACTAGAAGACACATAAGAACCATTTGGTGGGACCTGAGGGTAATATGTCCTACTATTTGCAGAAGGAGATTTTGATATCCCCTTCTTAAAATCAATCAAGGGCAATGAAAATAAAACAGGATATAAGAAATTCCAGAATGGGAGGAAGGTGCTTATTTAGGCTGGATGGGAAGGCTCTTATTTGAGCTGAGACATAAATGCCGAACAGGAGGCAGCTGATGAAGACACAGGAGAAGAGTGGTAGGAGATTAAGAAACAATTCTAGAACACAAATTAGCCAGTGCAGTTAGAATAAAATGGCTCAGGCCTATTGGTGGAGAATAAAACAGGGTAGGTAGGCTGTGGTCAATTATATTGGCCTTACACTCTGTGGTAGCCTGATTTCCTTAGAAAACAGAGCCTGAGGCAAGCTTAGATACTAACAGTATACTAGGAGGAGTATACTCTAAGGGTAGGAAATGTGAGGGGAGAAAGGAAATTAGGCAGGGAAGGAGTATATAGCAATACAAGGAGAGCTTTACTAAGCTAACTATAAACTGTTGCAAGGTCAGGAAACACAGTGCTATAGGGCCCATATGGAATCTCATTACAGTCTATAAGGGAAGATGGAAGAAGACAAAATCTATCTCTAAGCTCTTTTCATATTCTATCTCTCACTGGTCAAAAGTCAAAGTTTTCCATGTGGGATTTTACCTCCCTTATCTTCCTAGGTAGACAACTGCTGGTGGTACCAGACATTTTGTATGTGTGGTTGGGTGAGCGCTAAGCAGTGTAGTTGCAGTGGTTTCTGCCATAGGTAGCAGGATAGAGGTCATAAAGAAACCAGACTATTAACCCCAAGGGGAGGGTGAATTGGCCAGAGGAATTAGGAAATGATGCTGCAAACCACTGGTTGGAACTTTGAAGACAAAGTTTTAGGATTTCATTCTAATTTCAAAATCAACGCATTGTTATTTTTTTTTTAAAGCAAGTGATCAATATTGTTTTATTTACACATTTAAAAGATCACTATCTGCTGTGTGAAGTAAAATGAGGCATGGACAAGAGCTTGGTAGTAGGTAGGGATTTTAGAATTCTCAGCATAGCATTTTTTTTGTTTCTGTTTTCGATTTGTCAATTCCACTAAAAGTTTGAAAAAGATGAGAAAAGAGAAATTACAATTTATCTCAATATGGAGATATTAAACAGCCTTGATCTGAGTCATGATAGTGAAGTATGGGAACAAAAGCATGATCAGAGTGAGTAGAAAATAAAATGGAAGGTTATAAAGTGAAGGTATTAAAATAAGAATACATAACCCTTTGGAGAAGTTGTAGGGTGATTTCTGTCAAAGATAATACCTCATTTCTAAAGTGATAATTTTAAGGTGTTTCTATGTGTTGGGAATGATCCAATCATGATATAGAAATTTATGAAGTAGGACAAATTGGGGATAATTGCAGGACAACTTGCCAGAGTGAGATGACAGACAGCTGGGTTAGCCTTGCAGGATCAGAGGTCCCTCTTTAATTGCAACATTAAAATCCTAATCATGACTTACTTCACATCTATGTGAAAGGTCCATCACTAATTACTAAAATGTCCATCACTAATCAACTGATAATCACTCTATCAAGAATCCAAGAGTTAAGAGTTAAACTTTTAGAATCCAGGTCCAAGTTCCAAATATATGTCACAACTGATACTTGCCATCAAAGAAAAACTGGGGAATCTTACATTAAAATTTTTTCAACTGTTGCTATTATTTAAAAACAAATTATTCTGAAAACCATGCATTATTTCAAAAGTATGTAATGTGAACATTACATTTTGAATTTTGTGTTCAGTTAATTCAAGCCAATTCCTTTCCTGTCCATAACACTTTTCCCTATGAGGATTCACTGAATCCTCACAGTCATTATGATATCAATAGCACCAAATATGTACATGCCCTTTGATACAAAATGCTTTTTCTCAGAAGCTAATCTATGACAAAATACCTTAAAATACAGAACTGGGGGGAGGCTGTATGGCATAAAATGGTTATTGCAGTAGTGTTTCCAATAGCAAAATATAAGTGATGATGCAAATGTCTAATAATATCATAATGTTTTGATATTAAACAATTACAAAATGGAATATTACAAAGCCATTAAAAATGGTTTCCTCATGCTTATGTAAGAATATTAAAATACTTTGAATTCTAAGTAAAAAATGATATTAAGTGCACATATATTACTATTAAACATGCTTAAAATATATTAAAAATAGCTGAAGGATAATGCACAGAAATACACAATGTCCTTTGAAACACAGTGTTACTATCCCATTGCTATTTATTAATACTCCATGGGTCACCTTGGTTGCTCCGTTGGTTAAGCATCCAAGTCTTGATTTCGGTTCAGGTCAGGATCTCACAGTCCTGAGAACGAGCCTCTCCCTCAGGCTCTGTGCTGGGTGAGGAGCCTTACGTCTTTTCTCTCTTTCCCTCTGCTACTCTTTTCCCTCAAAAAAAAAAAAAAAAAAAAAGTATTCTACGAGTTTTTTTTTTTTGAAGAGACTTTAAAATCACATACACACATGCCTATAAATTGCTTTTGATCTTGCCATAAAGATCTAAAAAGGCATTTAGATTCTAGTTTCTCAGAAATCAAGTACACATTCTCTATAGTCTCCCTCTCTCTTTTTAATGAACATTAAATTTTAGAGTTTAATTTAAGGAACCAGCCTAGTTGAAGGGAGGGGGAACTAGAACAAACAAATGCATGATTCCCTTCTCACTAGCTAACTTTGGAAATAGCTATTATCCATTACAAGCTCTACTCTTATCCCACGCAAGTAGTAGGGAACAATGAATCCATTTGTTTTACTGCCGACATAATTTGGAGATGGAATCTTTATAATATTCCCTGAAGTATCTTTCTTGTTTTTTCCCTTTATGGGTCCAATTTTTCTAATTGTATATGAAAAAGGACGTCAGGACAATTACACTTTTTTTTCACATACATATAGTTATTTAAATACTATTTTCTTTCAACTATATTTCAATTATCATCATTGCTAGCTCATTTTCAGTTACCACATTGGATATTCTAAGATTCACTAAGGTTAGCCTTGGCATGCTTTTGAGGATGAGGGAAGAAAAAAAATTTATTAAGACAACAGGTACATTTTCTCAAGGATGTTGAGATATCAAAGTTTATTCATTATTCTGTATGGCTCCTTATAGCTCTTAAAAATAATAACATACTAAATTTTATATATCAACAATAAGAAGTGATGACAAAGTCAAACATTAAGCACTTTAAAGCCATGATATTAAAAAATTCCTTCACTGGGTGGGGTATAGATTGCTTTATAAACTGATTCTTCAGGGGTTTATGAGCCCATAGAAATGTAAAACCCAACAAAAATAATTGTTCTGTGAGAGGACAAGTAAAAATTGCCAAATAATCAATAAAATACAGAATACATCTGTTTTGAGCTATTATTAATGGTTGTATAAAACCAACAAATAAAAACAGTAACAGAAATGCCCTATGTTTATTTTATCTCATAAGATCTAATATTTAGGGCAACTAGGTGGCTCCATCAGTTAGGCAACTGGCTCTTGCCTAAAATTCTCTCTCTCTCTCTCTCTCTCTCTCTCTCTCTCTCCCTCCCTCCCTCCCCCATTCTGTGCACACTCTCTCTCTCAAAAAAAAATTCAATTTTTAGGTTCTTAATTGGGTTAGGAAATAAGTAAAAACTATTTTATTAGATATATGTATTGGAATATACTCTACCAAAATACGTTGTTATTGCTAACGATCCTTTGAAAATGCAATACTGCAAAATGTATGAGATTTTAAAATTACATAAATTATGAGAATGTATAGCCTCTATGGGTATAAATTAACTACTAAAAAAGGTAATGGCCCCATTCAATTATTATCTGGTCTTATCAATTACTATCTTGTCTCATGAATAAATATCACCTTTTTTTTTCTAAAAAGAGTAACTTAAAACACTAATTATGTGATTATATGTAATTTTCACCGCAGATAAATTGCATTCAGAATAAGACTTATAGAGCTGAATTGATGTTATTTATTAATAGTCCATTTTATTATTGCAATTAATGTATCAGAATTTTTATAACCTCAAGTAGTTAAAAATTTTTAAAAATTGTTTTTTTAAATATTTTATTTATTTTTGAGAGAGAGAGCCTGAGCAAAGGAGGGGAAGACAGAGAGGGGGGCAGAGGGACTCCGTGCTGACAGCAGAGAGCCTGATGTAGGGCTCAAACTCAGGAACGGCGAGATCATGACCTGAGCCTTAGTCGGACACTTAACTGACTGAGCCACTCATGCACCCCAAGTAGGTATAAATTCTTAATGCAAAGGGTAAGCTCATTATTCTTTAAATCTCAGATACCTCAGATATCTGAATTATTTCTGTTAACCTTATGTTTTGCATACTTAAGGCAACTTAAGTGGTTTTATACTTTCAGATTTTGGAGACTTGGCTCTCAATCCACCTCCTCTTTAAGTAGCTCTTTTGAGCAGTGAGCATAGGAATTTAAGATCAACCCAACAGTTGGGAGTATTCACAAAAGTAGTAAGAAGAAACATTTATTTTAGGTTTATGTGTGTAACTCATGACAAACTAAAAGTAAAAGTACATTAAGTAGTGTTTCTCCATTTCCTGCTCCCAATTTCTTTTGTACACCTAACTCATGTTACACACATTTTTATCTTTGCTTTTGTTTGTTTAACTTGTAAGAATCATAATTAAATTTGCACTAAGTAAAACAAATATTTTATAATTTTTTAATTTTTTAAAATGTTTATTTATTTTTGGGACAGAGACAGACCACGAGTGGGAGAGAGGCAGAGAGTGAGGGAGACACAGAATCAGAAACAGGTTCCAGGCTCCGAGCTGTCACCACAGAGCCCAATACAGGGCTCGAACTCATGAGCAGTGAGATCATGACCTGAGCCTAATGTATTAATGTATCATTAGTCGGACACTCAACAAATGGAGCTATCCAGGCACCCCACAAATATTTCTATTAATAAATATTTTTAATTTTAAAATTTAATTCCTAAAATCTACACTAAATTCAGTTTTAAATAAAGAGGAAAAAACTCAGAGAAACCTAAATGTTTGTGTGTGTGTCCTGATTAAATATGTTTGTGTGATATGTCTGAGTGTTTGTGCTTATATGTGTGAATATATATCCCCTTCCTTGGAAATGCTGGAAGAATAATTGTTAAAAAATTTTATTCTTCTTACTTTTTATGTACAACATTGTTATTGTACCTTTCTTCAGTACCAAATTTTTTCAAATTATTTTATCATTATTTCATTATTTAACTTTCATTTTTCTTAAAAGGAAAGGAATGAAATGGTTGAAAGACATATGAAAGGGGCGCCTGGGTGGCGCAGTCGGTTGGGCGTCCGACTTCAGCCAGGTCACGATCTCGCGGTCCGTGGGTTCGAGCCCCGCGTCAGGCTCTGGGCTGATGGCTCAGAGCCTGGAGCCTGTTTCCGATTCTGTGTCTCCCTCTCTCTCTGCCCCTCCCCCGTTCATGCTCTGTCTCTCTCTGTCCCAAAAATAAATAAATGTTGAAAAAAAAAATTAAAAAAAAAAAAAAAAGACATATGAAAAAATTCAATATAACTCGAGAATGATTTTTTGCCACCAAGAGAAAATTGTATTATTTCATATTCTTAACATTGTTCTCAAGATGAGGCACCTGTATTTAATTTAAGACCATGAATTGTTCTATTGATTCCAAATGAACTGGTCCAGCACAGACAATATCTATCTAGTGATTAATTACATTAAAATACTTTAGACGTTACCTAAACTGGTCATTTATGTAAGAATCTGTTTATATAAGTCTTACATGCAATCTAAAATTTATCTATTACAGGACTTTTCAACCTTGGTCCTGTGCATTTTAGTATGCTTAGCAGTATTCCTGACATCTAGAAGCTAAAAGTCAAAAGTTCCTCTCCAGTGTGATAATGAAATGTGTCTCCAAAAGTTCCCAAATGTCCCCTGTTGAGCAAAATCACCCTGGATGAGAAATACGCATCTCTTCCAATGAGCCATATGATGCTTAAAACTCCTCTTTGTTCATACTGATTATACAGGATTATTTTTCTCTTGTATGTGAAAAGTATCATTTTATGAGACAATTATATTGAAAAAATAAGGGAAAATACTATTTAACTTAGCATTTTTAGTACATCTCATCATAGTTTGCATGTTTGTAATAGTTTTGAGAAAATTTGTAGGATAGAGTTATTTTATTCTAATCTCAAAATATATATTAGTTGATTTTTGTACTTTTCGACTGAATAAGACCTGTATAATCCATCCTGTAATCATTTAGACATTTATTTTATTTTTTTTTTTTTCAACGTTTTTTTTTTTTTTTTTATTTATTTTTGGGACAGAGAGAGACAGAGCATGAACGGGTGAGGGGCAGAGAGAGAGGGAGACACAGAATCGGAAACAGGCTCCAGGCTCCGAGCCATCAGCCCAGAGCCTGACGCGGGGCTCGAACTCACGGACCGCGAGATCGTGACCTGGTTGAAGTCGGACGCTTAACCGACTGCGCCACCCAGGCGCCCCTCATTTAGACATTTAAATTAGTTATAAGATTATATGATAAGCATCACAATTCCCTTGTATCTCTCAAAATATTTACAGAAGTTAAATGACAACTTTAGTTTTACCTTTAAACATTTTGTTTTAACTTTAAGTGCCAATGAATAAGCAATTAACCCTTTCTATCCCATATTAATTCACTATGAAGAATTATTCAGAGATTAACACTGTGTTGGCCACAATAGTGAAATAAATGTTATTAGTCACAATTTAACCAATGAATTAAAACATGACAATCAAGTTTTAGTGAAAACTTCTATTTCATGCAACTAAAAAGCCTGACCCCTGAGGAAGAGGCCAGGGAAAGAAATGAGGTGATGTCAAATCATTTACAAGTAACGTACCAAGAAGCCTGAGCAAAGCTATTCCTCATCTTCTCAGTGCCATGATCAAATCAACAAGTCATAAGAGAGGATGAGGGTGAGTCTAAGAGTGAAAATGGGACACTGTATTACATTCAACCTTTCACCCACATGACCAGAGAAACCCCTCCCATTTTGGAGCATAGAGAGTCAGATATATCCCATGGTGACTGTTCAGTACTCATTTTATTCAGACCCTCTTCTCTGAAAAAAAAGGGGGGAAAAGAACAATCACGTATGATTCATCAGAAAAATACAGGAACATGCCTTGGAAAAGTAATGGCAACAGGAACAGGATGGCCAAAGTGGGACAGTATTGAAGAGCACCCCCATAAAAGAATAGAACAAAGTATGTCTGGCAATGGGGAGGAGATTAATACTGGAAGAGGCAGAATCACAGTCCTTTGGCAGGAGATAGTCCTAATGAGTGCAGCAGGACTGTGGGTGAACATTAGGAATGATGGCTGAAAAGCCACTGCTGTAGCAGAGACAGCTCTACGGGATTCTGGAACTGGAACACACTAGAGTTTAAAGCACCATTCAGTAGCTAAAGCATGACAAGTGAGAGAAAACCAGAGGTAGAAGGCCATTATTCCTGTAATGACAATGTCTGGCTTTAGTCAACCCTATAATGCTCGTTTGAGGGGGTGAGCTTCTCAATGCTTGGGTGCTACAAGCTGCATGTATCCTGTTTCTTTCTGTATTGGGGAAACCCGTGGAATACTGAGAGAAGGATGGAAAGGGAACCAAACCTGAGCAATGATACCTGAATTTCCTGAATACTATGATTGTTTGAGAAAGCTATTTCATAGTTGTTTCCATAAATCATGAGAAACATGCAAACTCGCAGATAGTAAATCTAGTAGGATTCAGTAGGCTCCAAAGGAAAGAGAGAAAGCCCTAAAACTAAACTATCCTGTAAATGAGCGTATTTAGAATTTTGATTATAACTTTGAATATCATTCATATGTAAGCTCAAGACATGTGAAAAATTAGAGAGAGCCAAGGAATTGGAAGCATAAGAGAGACGACCTACGAACACATTTTCTCATCCTGAGGTGGCTGGTTGCCTACCATTCTCACGTGCAGCAGATGGCAAAAAGGCAGTAAGGGTGGGAGTGGCTGGCACTTCACAGACTGCCAGGCTCCGTCTGGGCTCTTGATAAATATTAATTAAATGAACTGAATCCATTCAAGAGTGCAGTCCATGCTGCCAATTATGACAAACAGTCTTTGTTGTATGTATGACAACCAGTCTCATGTTAGCATGACAGGGAAACTTTGATATGTCTTTTTAAAGAATAAACGTGGTACACAGATAACCCAAGACAGGTGAAACCAAAGGCACACACGTTTTTAGACCCTACTTTATAAACATATTATTACAATCATATCCTGGTGAGATTGATTAGCAATTCATCTGGAAGTAAAATTGTAATACTTTAGCGAAATCAATCTGTGTACAATAAAGACTGGCAGAGCCTTAAGTGTTTTTCTTCACCTGGCCTGGGGCTGTAGTGGATAAGGAGGGAAAAAACAGCAGTACAGAGCTCTCTCGTGAAGGGGTCTCATACTCTTGGGCTCACAATCCATGTAACTTAGCAATTGTGAAATGTTACCTGGGTTCCTGAATTGAAAACTTTTCAGAGTGGTCTGTGTGCCTCTCTTCAGGAAACATGAGAAGGTTGGGAGAGAGAAGGTTAGAGAGCTACAGCCTAGATAAAATGAAGACAGCCTAGATAAAATGAAACAATCTCCTTGAGGGATTAGAGTTAGGAGCCATAAAGAAATCTAGATGTTCAAAAGCATCCCCCAAATCAGGTGTGTTCATTTAATTTTGTAGGCAGAGCTTTCCCAAGTGAAAGCGTCATAGGAATACATCTTCTTTACTACAGCAAGTTACCCATAATGTCTGCAGGTCTTGCCAGCCTGTGGGTTCAGATAAGGATTCATTAATATTAATGCCCCAATTCCACAGGCTCTCTCTTAATGGCAAGATATCATTCTCCCTCCCAGTGTGCAATGTTTGCAAATCTTGGCCAGTTATTTCTGGGAGTCCTCAAGTGCTGCCTCAGAAGTTGTTTCTTTTATTCCAGCTTTCTAGTTAATGGATACTGCCAGGCAATGTCCCAAGGGGAGGCACCTAGTCACTGGCAATTTCCCAGGATTTTTAAAAAGGATATTGTTAGGCTCCAGAGTTATCATATGGGAATGATGTCTCTTTCTCTTGTGCCTTGTCTTTTGTGCCCCAAAGCAGCACAATTAGTGCCTGGAGCCCCTCCTGAATGCAGCTCCCTTTAGTTTTTGTATGTCAGACTTAGCAGTGGGCACAAGTAAGGAACATTCAGGCTACTCCTACCTATCCTTCAGGAATGAGGATAACATTGCTTCCCCAGGAAGCATTTCCTGACTTTCAGAATGGGTTGGGACTCCTATCTTTCTGTTCTCATAGTTCCCTATGTTTCTTTCTTTCTTTTTTTTTCCCCCACCATGATAGTTCTCTATATTTCTGTTATGGTAGCTAGTAATTTCATTTTTATTACTTGTTGGTCTGTCTTCCCCCTCTAAACTATTTATAAGGGAATAAACTTTGTATGTTTATATAGCATGGTGTTCCTTAGCAGGGCTACACCTGCACAAGTCCAGAAGGCACTACTGACATTGGATTCTCTGAATTTGGGTAGCAAAGGCCCCAGTCTGCAGCATTAATATAACATGGTAGATTGTTAATAAGTAATTTTGAATGAGTAAATCCTATTATGTATTTATATGTCTCTCCAAAAACTTTACTTAAAATCCATGTATAAAACACACTTCCAAGAATAATAAACAGTGCAAATACTCCTGGGTGACTCAGCCCACCCTAGAGCAGATACTTAAATTCTGAATCCCAAATTACACTTAAGTAAGATACTTGAAATTTGTTATATAAGGAAATCAAGATAAAGGAAAAATTACACTTAAGTAAGATACAAGAAATTTATTATATAAGGAAATCAAGATAAAGGACTGCATATATAAAAATACATATCTAATATAACGTAATATACTATAATATGAGATCTCGTTCATTTGGGAAAACTGGTGATGAAGCAATGCTATACAGAAGAATCTGAAATTTCCATCCATCCAATTCAAATATCCATACAGGATGAAAACACGGTAAAGATGCAAATAGGAGTGAGTACATAGGAGTTGGGGCTTAGGAAGCATAAAGGGGACAGGAACATGTATTTGTTCAGTTATTTTACAAATATTCATTGACCACCAACTCTATGGCAGATGCTAAGACTAGGGGAATACAGTGGTGAATAATATGTGGGAAATAGATGATAAATAAATTAATAGATAAATAAATAATGTTAATACTTAGATACTAATTGTTGAAAACTCAGTAGAACCACACGATAGAGCATAGTATAGGCATGATGTGGTTATTTAATACAATTTGGTCATGGACTGACCTCTCTGAATCAAGAGGAGAGAGCATATAAAGATACTGGGAAACAGCACTGCAGGAGACGAAAAAGCAGGCTGAAATACCAGTGGAAAATATCCTTGAAATTATTTGGTGAATCAGAACAAACAAATGAGAAAAGTATCAAAGTGGGACTTATAGCTAAACTTAATACATTGCTACACATTCCATGTTGTAAACATTTGCAGTTTACAGACCATAGAAAATGGATGCTCCATGCATTCTGCTAAGCACTTTACATTTAACCATCTCAACACTCCTCGACGTAAGTTGTAACATTACTCTATTTTACATATGAGAAGGTAAATGCCAAAAAATAGAAAACTTTCCCAAGGTCACAAAATCAACAAATGTTAGTGCTAAGATTTGAATCCAGAAACTTTCTCTAGAATGTATGATATTAATCAGATACATATGCCCTCTAATGCATTTCCAATTTTAATGTCATTTGGGAACTTAGACATGGGGAAAACATGTACTTTAATATTTGAATTATTCAAATAATCACCTTTTAATTTATTTAAAAAATTGTTTTAAATGTTTATTTTTGAGGGAGGGTGGGAGAGAGAGCGAGACAGAGACAGAGTACGAGTGGGGGAGGGGCAAAATTAGAAGGAGACAGAGTCTGAAGTAGGCTCCAGGAGCTGAGCTGTCAGCACAGAGCCCGATGCAGGGCTTGAACCCATGAACTGTGAGATCATGAGCTGAGCCGAAGTCGAATGCTTAAATGACTAGCCACCCAGCTGCCCCTCAAATAGTCACTTTTTTCACTTAGTGTAGATAATTTGGTTTTATTAGTTGAAAAACAATAAAATAAAACAAAATACTATAGTAATAAAATATTTTTTATTCTTTATATTGTGCTAATTCAAATGTCTGTGTCAGAAATAGCTATGAAAGAGCATAAACAACACAATGATTTCCATTATTCTTGCAGTTGTTGGTATCATCTGGCATCATAAAATAATAAAGTTAGCTATGATAGTTGGTGTCAATTACTGAGGCAGCTAAATGAATGGGTCATCTTCACTTTAAGTGAATAAAGATAATCTATGAATTTATATCATTTCTAACTTTACATCAGCCGAATCTACTTATGATGCTCTCTGGGTGAGAAAAGAAACAATTTTAGAATCTGTTTACATTTTATTCGGTTCTAAATATTAACTAAGAATTATTTTTAAAAGATAATTAAAGTAGTATTAGAGGAAATCTTAAAAGAGAATATTAAAAATGGAATCAGCCTATGGTACAGCCCACAGAAGATGGCTCATAATGTACTACAAATAATTTCTGACAGTGTTTCTGGATGCTTCTTGGAATTCTTCCCTTGGGCAAAGTTAACAACTAAATATCAACATTCTTTTAATGAAAGTATCCATGGTGATGAGCAAATATATAAACACAGACAACTTAATTCATGGAACGTTTATATTAATTTTATTGATTAAAAATGTGGCCGCTATTATCACTACATATCCATTACTTCATAGTTCAGTGAACGGAAAGCTGGTCCCAAACTGCTGCTTTTCCCCAAACATTAACTAAAAATCTTCTACCAATTTTACCGATTTAAACATACCAGCAACAACGGCCCCACCAATAGATCTGTGGGTGACACATTTTCTGCTCTGTAAAAATCATGCTATCCAAGGTGTTTTGCCTCCTGTCAGACAAAGCTATGGTAGTAGGAATAATGGATTTAACAGATACACATTGTAATGGCTGGAAAAACAGTGACTTGAGGAGATCACAAATGGGAGAGAATTTTAATGCTAAAAGCCACTCCGAATGTTCCAGTGGGCAGTGCCAAGCAGAAACACGGTAGATGACAGATGGTAAATATATTCTCACCAACTGACAATTGCAATTCCCATGGCCAAACAGTTCCTATGTCATACAGTTCCCAGGTCAAATAGACTTCATTCTATACTATGCTTGGCAAATACACTAATTATCTTTAGTGAACTAATGTCTTGAGCTACCAGAGTACTTCATATGTATAATGAAATAATTGTTTAAAAATTTAGGACACTGAAAAATCTATTTGATCATGCATACTGTGCTACTTTACTCTGGAATGTTTTTAAGTATTATAGGAGACTCAGTTAACATCTTTAGCGTTTCGAAAAAATATTTTCCCACAGTGGAAACTGATACAGAAAATCATCCAAAACTGTTTTCCCAAGTTACATGGAAATGAATTAGAGAGATGATTAAAACTGTCATCAGAGATAATTTTTATATCAGGCTTTTGCTGTGTGTACTTGGGTGTTTTAGAAAAAAAAAATTACTTGGTCCATAGTTTCTTCAGATTGATATGAATTACATTACTTAAAATGAAAGGTAATCTGTTTTGTTTCGATATTGCTATGTTACATTGATAGAAGTCTTTAATTTAACATTAGTAAAAAGATCACCTGTTCACCTACAAAAAAATGTCATTTTCTGGTCTTCAAATATGCAACAGATTAGGAATGTTGGGAGTGCTGGCTAGCTCAATACAAAAATCTTTCTGACTTTGATTTTGCTATTACATCGAACTCACATTTTGGAGTCTATAACCACCCTGCTGAAAATGTACAAAGGAAGGTGATCCGCACTACACACAGGGTTGAGACTGTCACACTGAAAAGGATCCATTCCCCCATACTGGCAGCATTTCCTATGTATTTCTTTTTCTCATTCACTCTGAGAATAGGACTGAGAAGTTTTGCCAGATAAAATCTTGCTGGGACTTGGAAGCTAATAGTTTTCAGTTGCTAATTTACATTAACCTCTAGCTATGCCAGCTTCAAAAATGAGACCGAATACAAAGCCAGATGACCTTAAGTAACTCTAAGAATGATCAGTCACCTCTGCATTATTAATTTGACAGGCTCCTATATAGTGCCAAAATAGGTAATACAGATCTGAGTTCCTCAATCCATGTCATCATATTAATCCAGTAATGGCCAAATTTCCAAGTAATTCCTTCTACCCCAGTCATACCATAGCATCAAGAAAGATTCACTGAAATTTCATTTTCTTATTGTTATTTTTGGGAAGTAATATGTCACCATGAAACTTAGTAGCTTAAAACAACAGCTACTGAATTTGCTCACAATTTGTCAGGCTGTAATATGGGTTGAACTTAGTGGGCAGCTTTCCCACAGGCCTTAGCTAATCTCACGCATCAGGACTCACCTGGGAACTGACTGGGGCTGGTTAGTGAGAATGACCTCACTCATAGTCTTGGTGGATGGCTGGCAGATGGCTAGGGCAATAGGGGTGACTGGGTCACAGATCTCTCTCCATCCAGCAGGCTAGCCTGGGCTCACTTACATGGTGGTTGCAGAGTTTCATAAGCTTCAAGAAAAGGACAAGCCCCAATGCACAAGCATCTTCTAATTCTCTACTTGTCATGTTTGGTATTGCCTCATTGACCAAAACAAGTGACATGGTTAAACCCAGAATCTGAGTGGATGAGTACTCAGAATTACAGGGAAAGGCAAAGTGGATACAAAGAGGGGAATAATTTGTGGCTATTTTTGCAATTTATCATACTTATTAAACGCAATCAGTTTAACATGCAGAACAGAGTACTGACTGGGTTTATAGCTTTAGCAATGTTTACTAGAAAATAAGGCCAAAAGCTGCTACAGTGCTAAGTTTTCAAAAGGCCAAAAATTTAGATAAATTCTTTACTATACACATTTAACAATGACTAACATTTTTGGCCTTTTATTGTATACAATATATCAGCATCTTACGTACATTAATTCATTTGCCTGGGAAAATACCCAATGGGGTCCTTGAGTACGTTATTTGCCAGCACGGACTTGAAGTCAGACTGCCTCTGTTTAGTTCTAGTACACTACTTATTACTTGTGGGATTTTGGTTAAATAAGCAACCTCACAGGGCTCTTGTATTTTCATGTATTAGTAGATACAGAGTCCGTAGAACTGTGCCCAATGTACCATGAGAGCTATATAAGTTATCACTATTATTATAAGTTATGTACTATTATCTCCATTTCAGTAATCACATAGAGAAATTAATTTACTCACCAAAGTAACATAGAGTCTACATTCAAATTGAAGACATTGATTCAAAATCTCATAGTTACTCTACTTAACTCTATTTTGTGCAATGGGGAAACAAACATGGGGACTATTTTTACACATATCTTTTACATATAAATAATTATCCACTGTATTCAACACTTTAACAATTCAAACACTGGTTTTTATTTTTCTCATTATATGACAAATACTTTGACCTGAAGAATTTTGAATAATCGCCTCTATTTTAACATAGGAATTCAAAATTAATAATTCCCTGGTTATGTTTGTTTAATTAAATTATTATCACAAAAAATAACACAGAGGTTTTACTTTCTTTCTGGTAGGTGTAGCTATATATATTCTTTGCCATGGTCTAATATTAAGGATTAATTAGTTTATTTTCTGAAAAGATAATGAATTTAACATAGTGTCTAAGAACGTTTGGGTTTCAATTCCAAATCTTTCACTTATATGAAGGCTAGAAAAGTTATTTGCCTTCTCTAAGTCTTGGTTACATAATCAAAGATAAAAATATGGCCTATGTCAGAGAGAACAAAGTGAGATTAAGATCTTTTAAAAGTCAGAACAGTGGGTAGTATATAGTGAAAGTGTAATACATACTATGATTATCAATAGTTGCAATATTAATTGTTTTATTAATATGAACAACTCTTCTATGAATGAACTTTATGTAATTCACAAATAAGATAGACCTTTGAACATTAGATTATATTATTATTTGGATTCTATTATAACATAATAGCTCTGATGAAGTTGTTATGAAAACACATTATAGGGAAGCAAAGCATATTTTAAACTTACTTATTTAAAGAACAGGGGCGCCTGGGTGGCTCAGTCGGTTAAGCGTCCGACTTCAGCTCGGGTCATGATCTCGCAGTCCGTGGGTTCGAGCCCCGCCTCGGGCTCTGGGCTGATGGGTCAGAGCCTGGAGCCTGCTTCCGATTCTGTGTCTCCCTCTCTCTCTGCCCCTCCCCCACTCATTCTCTGTCTCTCTGTGTCTCAAAAATAAATAAAACGTTAAAAAAAATTAAAAAAATAAAAATAAAAAAAATAAAGAACAAATGGATTTCTGGAAGGCATTAGTAATGGAGAGTAATTTCACAGTGCCTATATATTATGAACATCAACTTACTGGTACCAATTTACTGTAGGAGATATTTAATAGCATGGAATTGAGTGCTGGGTTTATAATGGTTAGGGACATGGACTGTAAGGAGAGACCACCTAGATTCAAACACCACCTCCATCACTTTCTCTGACTGTGTTATGTTGGGAAATACCTAACCTGAGTCTTAGTTTCCTAATCTGTAAAATGGAATTAACAATGAACACACAGATTTATTATAAGAATTAAATGAGATCACTTATATTAAGGTGGAACCTTAGGAAATTATTAATATTTCCTGTTTTCTGACCTACAGAAATGCAATTTCATGTAACTCAACTTAGTGCAGGTACTCAACACAGAAAACACTGAATAATTTCTAACTATTATTATTATTAATTTCTGGAAAGAATGCAGTTTCTTTGTTTACATAGCCAGATATCTCCTTAAGCTAGTAAACACAAGTGCATTTTAGTTAATGTAACAAGTATAAATGAAATGAAGCATAATTACTAAAACGTGACATATGCATGGCAAGGAAATATTATAAAAGAAAAAGTATACCAGTGAATGATTCAAATGGGTCTGAATACTCCAAAGATAACATTTTTTCTCTTGAATATTCCAGAATGTGATATCAACTTCTTGCTCTAAGCTGATCTTCTCTTACTTTGAGAAAGCTTTGTTTCTTTCAAATAATATAATAACCTTTTTTTTTTCTGAAAATGAGGGGAACATAAACACAACAAAAAATTACCTAAAGACATCTTCTGAAAGTTAATATCTGTAAAATTACAGTTTAAGAAAACCAACAATTTTTGTTAAACTACACTTCTTGGTAAAGTGATCAAAACAGTTCCTATGTTTACACAGTCTATAATTGCAAAATTCTATATTCTCCACAAGAGATAATAAAATTTCCTCCTATATTGTCTCTATTTGCTTCCTTACCAAAACATCTTTTTCTTGGCTGCCACACACTTGAATATGTTGCCTTCTTTATTATTCAGCTTCTGTGATTTCTTATTATCTACTCCTAGTATTCCAAGTATACCTCGTCAATCCTCCTGACCATACTCATATCAATGTCCTCCAATGAATGAAACTTAGTAAGATACCATTCCTGCTTTTAGTTATTTATATCCACTAATTTATGCTGGGAGTGATGATCCTCCTGTATAATTAACTTGAGCTTATGTAATCACTATGGCATAAACATATTAAAATATTTTCAAGGACTGGTTTTACATCTGTGGAGTCCAGATTGCCTGGAGCAAGAAAAGGGCTTCCTAGAGAAAACTCAACCACAGGAAGGAATCAAATGGTGAGCCAGATGCAAACACAGTAATGGCTGGCAGAGCAAAGGAAGTCCAAGTATAGGTTCATGAGATATGCTAATTCTAACCCAGGTGCCTTGGCATCATATTTCAATGGTAAAACACAGAGGTTCTCTGCATACTTGAACAATCTGCTCAGTTGAAATAGAAGCAAGTTTGGTTAGTATGCTATCTATTTACCAAGTTGAGTGTTACATAGGAGGTTGTTTTCTTATGGAATTAGGGCAGAAATATTGCTTATCTTCTTCAAGGTCCAAAGGTAGTAGTTTTCCAAGTCCACTCTGGAGTGACACATTTCTAACTTCATCAGCTTCTAAAGGTGATAGCAATGGCCTCAGAAGGTGCATTGAAACCATGAACATTGCAGTTTGTAAAACTGGGCTGGCTGTACAGTTCTGGCTCACCTTTCCAAGCAACCACTGAAAGAACAGTTTTAATAATTCTTATAATAGGGGTGATTGGGTGGCTCAGTCAGTTAAGCATCTGGCTCTTGATTTCAGCTCAGGTCGCGATCACACAGTTAATGAGATAGAGTCCTGTGTTGGGCTTGGGATTTTCTCTCCCTCTCTCTCTGCCCTTCCCCTGCTCATGTCGCTCGCTCTCTCTCTCTCTCTCTCTCTCTCTCTCTCTCAAAATAAATAAATAAACTTAAAAAAGAAATCCTGTAATATATTTTGTCTTAAACAAGCTTTTGTTAGCTGTCTTAAATGATCATAACATGGATGATCATTTTTATTTTGTAAGACCGGAAAGAGAAGACAGAAAGTGGTACCCAAGATTGACCAACATTCAACATCATCTTGGGGTTGACCTTAGAGAAGCACTTTATCTCTGGATCTGCATTGGACTTGGCCCACCCAATCCCAGTTCTGCTCTCTAGGGGCAAATTACAATTCAAAGTGATCCATGGGCACCGGTATTCTTACAGGCAAGCAAGGTGCCTCTTGAAACATGGACATTTGTGTATTAATGTAAACACACTATATCTACAGAGGCTGGATGGTTAGACCTGAACCAATGTTCCCCAGGATCAAGAAACCAAGGCCCATGTCACCGTTGAAAATTAAAAATTACATTCATAAAATTTTATAAAATAGTCAAAAATTAAATGTATAAAAGTATTATTATGTATTATTACTCCAAATTAACTAACACCCTTAGAGATAGGTGTCTAAACATAAGAGTAAATTGTTACCAGATTTTTCTTCTTTCTACCTGGAAGAAATAACATAAAATATGCTCTTTAAATGCATACAATATGGTTTAATAACTTTTGATTCTTCCATTCTTTCTCTTCCCTTTAGCCCTTGGCTGACCTACCCAAGACTGGAGCCACTCCTTTCATTTTTCAGCAGAGAATGTATTCACACTTCTCACTTACGGTAGCCTGATGTTTCTAATCAAATCTAAGGACTTGGGATTTAGTTTAAAACACCAGCATAACACATTTAAGTATAGATAAGTAACTACGAGTGTTACTCTCTGGTTCAAAAAATACATTAATAATAACTGGGTATCTTCTCCAATTTCAGATTGTTTTAGGAGTTTTGACTAGTTTAATCAGCCAAATACTATTTTTTAAACTAGTTTTTTTCTTTCATTTCTTTTATTATGAATTTTTATCCCTCTTTTAAAAATTAATATGTACAAAGATAAAATTCCTTCTCTGTGGCATAAAATCAATTCAATTTGTTGAACAAATATGGAGAGGCAGTTTTAGAGGAGACAGGGTCAAGTATCAGTGAGAAGGAATTGTGTTCACTTCCCATTTCTTTGCATTAGAATGTCTTTTACCTATGGATGCTCAGTAAGCAGTTAGTGAACTGAACTAAACCATTTAATTTTTAAATGATTTTAAAATAGTGAAGCTAGGGGCACCTGGGTGGCTCAGTAGGTTGAGTAGGCTCTTGATTTCATACCTGGTCATGATCTCAGGGTTTGTGGGTTTGAGCCGTGCATCAAGATCTGTGCTTAGATAGCAGAGCCTGCTTAAAATTTTCTCTCCCTCTCTCTCTGCCCCTTCCCTGCTCTGTCTCTGTCTCGCACTCTCAAAATAAATACATTTTTAAAAAACTTTAAAAAATTAAAATAAGTAAAATAGTGAAGCTAGTATATAAGTTTAATACAATTGACAATTTGATAATTTATACAACAATAGTTTAGGCTTCAAAGGAAGTGTCCTAGTAGACATTAAGTGGCTGGAAAAGAGATGATTTTAGAATTTTCCTCCTCCTGTAAGATAAAAGAAGGCACATCCTAGACACAGAGAAACAAGATAGCGGTTCACTGCTCTGGTGACAGATTCATGGATATTAGAATACAAAGTATAAATCTGGGACTAGATGACTCCCAAAGAATAGTACAAATAGTACAGAAATTTTGTTAGCCGTTTAGCCAATATTTAAATATTTAATATACTGTATTTAATACTGATGGAATTGGAGGTGACAATCAGAAATGGATGGGTAATTGGTACCAGGAAGCTGGGAGACTGGGTGCAAGAGTAGGTGATTCAACTACTATTTAAGATTATGAGGCAAAAACCAGGCTACCAGAGCTAACATAAAGCCCAGTTTTTGTAGCAATCTTGGTAAAGGGAAAATCTAAACATAAAAATTGGTAGATATTGTGAAAAGAGCATGAGCATTAGAATTAGATGGTCTGGAATTTAATCTTGTCTGTGGCTTTCAGCACATTAACATACTTAATCCTCAATTCATCCAGACAGTGGGGAAAATAATATTAAATATACAAAATATCTGGGATAGTGCCTGGTACATAGTAAAGGCTTGATAAATGTTAACATATATACCCTTCATATGAATAGGTAATCCATATAGTGAACCCATAATGAATAGATGTATAAACTGTGACACCGTTTCACAGATAATCAAGGTAAAACTATTGTCCAGAAGTGCAGACCAATTTCTACTATACTGCACCAAGACTACCTTGAGTTCTGAAGAACCAGGGGCAGCAAGGCCTTTTTATTGCTGACAAAAAGATCAGTCATTTTTTTGGACAGTTTAGGATGGTACATGTCTGTCTTTTTTTCCCCCAGTTGAATAACACTTTATTCCTTCTTAAAATAAGTTACAATGATTTCCTTTTATATCTATAATAGCCTATGAATTATATACTATTTTCTTTTTCTCTTTTCCTGTGGAGGAAGGTGAAGTTCAAAGCATCTAACTTTTCTGAGTGTGCCTGTAATCCTACTGATTTTTTTCTACATTTTATTGTTAACACTCTCATCCAGGCCAATCTCATTGCTTACCTGGACTACTCAATGGACCCTCTTACTTAGAAGCACCAAATCCACCATCTCTTCCTCTAACCAACCTTTCATGCTGTTTAGGAGCAGTGTATTACTTAACGTTAAATTTTACATTTAATAGATTTTCAGGCTTAAAACCTTGCAATAGCTTCCCCATGCCTTTCAAGCAAATAACCACACACAGCATAAAGAATCAAATGACCCCTCCAAACCCATGTCTCCACCTGACCTACAGTTACCATGATCAAGCCAGAATGCTTCTCTGTCAATTTCCTACTATAAGAACTTCATTAAGGACTATGCTTATCCTTTGTCAGAAAAATCTTGAACTCCCATTCTTTACTTTCTCATCCTTCAGATATCAGTCTAAATTCACTTCCTCAGAAAGAACTTCCTTGACTGTCCAGTTTAAATTGGATCTCTCTGATTGTCTCTTTTACAGTATATTCATTCCAATTACGGATCTTTAAATTTCAGTTTGCAATTATCTATTTATTTGTGTGATTACTACTTATTGTGTATCCTCTTCTCTAGATTTATAGTGCTGCAAAAGTCATGACCACCTCTGTATTCTTTGCAACTGTCTATCTGCTCAGTGGCTACTACTGGACATGACACACAGAGGTGCTTGATAAATATTTCTGAATGAAAGAATAAATGAAAGATCACCATTAAAGAAACAGGATGACTGAAATTCTGAAAATTATTATGCTATGCATATATGTGAAACCATATCATAACCAGTTTTTCTGATAAAACCAAGATGGTAGCTTTGAATAATAAAGTACTGGCTACAGTAAGTTAAATAAGGAAGCTGTAAATTTCCTCTTCGGAAATAACCGTGTGAATATCAGGTTTCTTTTTTTCTCCACAGTTTCTGAAGTTCCCATTTTTATTTTAGTTATAGTTTACATTACTCTTGAATTTCTTTCATAAGTGTTTTTCATTTTATTTTATTTAAAAAAAAATAATGTTTATTTATTTTTGAGAGAGACAGAGAGAGAGTGAGCGGGGGAGGGCAGAGAGAGAAGGAGACGCAGAATCCAAAGCAGGCCCAGGCTTCAAGCTGTCAGCACAGAGCTTGACGTGGGGCTTGAACTCATGAACTGTGAGCTCATTACTTAAGCCAAAGTCGGATGCTCAACTGACTGAGCTACTCAGGCACCCCGTTCATTTTAAATTTTCATAATACTTGAATCATAATTTGTCCTCCTAAATCCACGTGAAGTCACTGTGAGAATGAAAAGCAAAAATTAACTTTAAATATTCAGCTAAAACTCAAATATGTCATGACAAAAGTGCAAAGATTTTTATACATCTCTCAATTTTTATTTATAAATGCTATTTTAAATATATTAATGTGCTTATTTAACAAGATATAAGAATCGCCACATAAAGCTCTTAAGTTGCATATACTTCTAGCAGAAATTGACGTTAAAAAGATTATGCAGGATCCTCTAAACTGTTACTGAAATGTAACATAGACCCAGAAAAGTACATAGATCATAATTATGCACTCTAATGAACTATTACAAAATGAATATACATATGTAACTACCAACACTTCCCAAACATTATTGCCCACATGAAAGAGAAACACTATTCTAACTATATAAAATTATTTTCGCCCATTTTTGACTTTATGTAAAATGTCCTGCTTAAGAAATATTTGCTTCTTTCAAAGTCAAGAAGCAATTCTATTTAATTTTTCAGAAAATTTATTCTTTATCCTTTACATTTAGATTTGTAACCCATTTGGCACTGATTTTTATATATAGTGTAAGCTAGATACATAGTTTATTTAGTTTTCCACATAAGTATCCATCTGTATAAATACCATTTATAAGAAAAAGACCCCCCCCTTTTTTTATCTTTATTTATTTTTGAGAGAGAGACAGCATGTGAGCAGGGGAGGAGCAGAGAGAGAGGGAGTCACAGAATTGGAAACAGGCTCCAGGCCCCAAGCTGTCAGCACAGAGCCTGACGTGGGGCTCGAACTCATGAACCGTGAGATCATGACCTGAGCCAAAGTTGGATGCTTAACCAACTGAGCCGCCCAGGCGCACCCTGAATTGCAATTCCACTGAATTGCAAGTGTCACCATTTTCAACCAAATCTGTTTCTGTAAGTCTGTTTCTGAATTCTCTATTCTATTTATCTTGCTTGGACCAATAATATGCTATATTTAAAATAAGTCTAGATAGCCAGTAGTGTGCATCATTGAACTTATTCTATTCTTAAGAATAGAATGACTACTCTTGCCTCTAAGTTTTCATGTATATTATAGAATAATGTTGTCAATTTCCATACATCTATACATATAAAAATAATCTTTTGGGGTTTTGAGGTTGATTTTTTTTTTCAATTTTGGAAGAATAAATATTTTTACAACATTGAGTCTCTGAAATGCATGGTATATACGTTCTCTTGTTTAAGCTTTCTATTAGTTTACCAGTGCCATTTTTCAGTTTTCTGTTTTGATTCTTATATATCTAGCATTAACTTATTCTAAGTTGTTTAATTTTATATTCTTTTTTTATTTAAATTTTTTTTTAACATTTATTTATTTTTGAGAGACAGAGAGAGGCAGAGCATGAGCAGGGGAGGTGGGGGGGGCGGGGAGAGAGAGAGACACAGAATCCAAAGGACGCTCCAGGCTCTGAGCTGTTTGTTAGCACAGAGCCCAACGCGGGGCCCAAACTCACAAACTGCAAGACCATGACCTGAGCTGAAGCTGGACACTCAACCGACTGAGCCACCCTATTTAATTTTATATTCTATCACAAATGATACTTTTCTCAAATTTCATTCTCTACTGTTGTAAATATATATATATATATATATATATATATATATATATATGTTAATTTTTATATATTGGCAATGTCAATATACTTTGTTGCATTTGTTAGTCCTAATTTTTGTCCTGTGGATAATTTAGAATTTTTTATATTCTATTATATACAAATTATAACAATGTTAGTATTGTTACACTATTTTATGAACCCCTTCACACATTAAGTTTACATGTAACATTTTTATAATGTTTTAAAATAGTTACAAAGAATATTGTTTCTGGTCTATGATAAAAATTTACATTTAAACTATCACTCTTTTAAATAATCCAATGGATTCTGAAGAAAATACTTGAAATTCACCAGAATTTCATATTGCTCTTCCTTTTTTTTTTTTTTTTTTATTTAAATCCAGGTTAGTTAACATACAGTGTAATAATGATTTCAGGAATAGAATTTAGTGATTCATCACTTCCATATAACACCCTGTGTTCATCCCAAAAAAGGTCCTCCTTAATGCCCCTTGCCCATTTAGACCATCCCCCCCTTCCAACACCAAGAGAGCGACCCTCAGTTTGTCTTCTGAACTTAAGAGTTTATTATGATTTTACATTATTTTTGCTTCCATTCCCTTATGTTCTTCTGTTTTGTTTCTTAAATTCCACATATGAGTGAAATCATATATTTGTCTTTCTCTGACTAAATTTAGTTTAGCATAATACACTCTAGTTCCATCTACATTGTTGCAAATGGCAGGATTTCATTCTTTTTGATCACTGAGTAATATTCAATTGTATGTATACCATATCTTATTTATCCATTTATCCGTTGATGGACATTTGGGCTCTTTCCATACTTTGGCTATGGTCGATAGTGCTGCTATAAACATTGGGGTGCATGTGCCCCTTCGAATCAGCACTCCTGTATCTTTTGGATAAATACCTACTAGTCCACTTGCTGGGTCATAGGGTAGTTCTATTTTTAATTTTTTGAGGCACCTCCATACTGTTTTCTGGAGTGACTGCACCAGTTTGCATTCCCACCAACAGTGCAAAAGGGTCTTCTTTCTCTGTATCCTCGCCAACATCTGTTGTTGCCTGAGGTGTTAATTTTAGCCATTCTGACAGGTGTGAAGAGGTATCTCATTGTGGTTTTGATTTGTATTTCCCTGATGATGAGTGATGTCAAGCATTTTTTTTTTTTTTTCACGTGTCTGGTAGCCATCTGGATGTCTTCTTCGGAAAAGTCTCTTCACTGGATGGTTTGTTTTTGGGTATTGATTTTGATAAGTTCTTTACAGATTTTGGATACTAACCCTTCATCTGCTATGTCACTTGCAAATATCTTCTCCCATTCCACTGGTTGCCTTTTAGTTTTGCTGATTGTTTTCTTTGCTGTGTGAAGACTTTTTATCTTCAGGAAGTCCCAATAGTTCATTTTTGCTTTTGTTTCCCTTGCCTTCTGGAGACCTGTCAAGTAAGAAGTTGCTGTGGCTGAGGTCAAAGAGGTTATTGCCTGTTTTCTCCTCTAGGATTTTGATGGTTTCCTGTCTTACATTTGAGTGTTTCATCCATTTTGGGTTTATTTTTGTGTATGGTGTAATCAATTGGTCCAGATTCATTCTTTTGCATGTCACTGTCCAGTTTTCCCAGCACCATTTGCTGAAGACACTTTCTTTATTCCACTGGATATTCTTTCCTGCTTAGTCAAAGATTAGTTGCCCCTATCTGGGTTCTCTATTCTGTTCCATTGATCTAAGTGTTGTTTTTGTGCCAATACCCTACTGTCTTGATGATTACAGCTTTGAAATACAGCTTGAAGTCCAGAATTGTGATGCCTCCAGCTTTGGTTTTCTTTTTCAGGATTGCTTTGGCTATTTGGGCTCTTTTATGGTTCCATACAAATTTTAGAATTGTTTTTCTAGCTCTGTGAAGAATGCTGGTGTTATTTTGATAGGTATTTAATTGAATATGTAGATTGCTTTGGGTAGTATTGATATTTTAACACTATTTGTTGTTCCAACTCATGAGCATGTAATGATTTTCCATTTTTTTTTGAGTCTTCTTCAATTTCTTTCATAAGCTTTCTATAGTTTACACTATATAGATTTTTCAGCTCTTTGGTTAGGTTTATTCCTAGGTATTTTATGGTTTTTGGTGCACTTATAAATGGGATTGATTCCTTGATTTCTCTTTTTGCTGCTTCATTATTGGTATATAGAAATGTAACTGATTTTTGTGCATTGATTTTATATCATGCAACTTTACTGAATTCATGTATCAGTTCTAGCATGTTTTTGGTGGAGTCTTTTAGGTTTTCCACATGGAGTATCATGTTGTTTGTGAAGAGTGAAAGTTTGACTTCTTCCTTGCTGGTATGGATACATTTTATTTCTTTGTGTTGTCTGATTGCTGAGGCTAGGACTTCCAACACTATGTTGAGTAACACCAATGTGAGTGGACATCCTTTGTGTTCCTGACCATAGAGGGGAAGCTCTCAGTTTTTCCCCATTGAGGATATTAGCTGTGGGTCTTTAATATATGGCCTTTATGATCTTGAGGTATGATCCTCCTATCCCTCCTTTCTTGAAGGTTTTTATCAAGAAAGGATGCTGTATTTTGTCAAATGCTTTCTCTGTGTCTGTTGAGAGGATCATGTGGTTTTATCCTTTCTTCTATTGATGTGATATATTACACTGATTGATTTGCAGGTATTGAATTATACCTGCATCCCAGGAATAAACCCCACTTGATCATGGTGAATAATTCTTTTAATGTATTGCTGGATCCAGTTGGCTAGTATCTTGTTGAGAATTTTTGCATCTGTGTTCAGCAGGGAAATTGGTCTGTAGTTCTCCTTTGAAGTGGGGTCTTTGGTTTTGGAATCAAGGTAATGCTGGCCTCATTGAGTAAGTTTGGAAGTTTGGTTTCTATTTCAATTTTTTGGAACAGCTTCAAAAGAGTGTTAACTCTTCTTTAAATGTTCAGTAGAATTCTCCTGGAAAGCCATCTAGTCTTGGGACTCTTGCGTGTTGGGAGGTTTTTGATTACTGATTCAATTTCATTATTGGTTACAGGTCTGTTCCAATTTCTACTTCTTCCTGTTGCAGTTTTGATAGTTTATGTGTCTAGGAATTTGTCCATTTATTCCAGATTGCCAATTTGTTGGCATATAATTGCTCACAATATTGTTATTATTGTTTGCATTTCTGCATTATTGGTTGTGATCTCTCCTCTTTCATTTGTGATTTAATTTATTTGGGTCCTTTTTTTTTTTCAGTCTGGCTAGGGGTTTATCAATTTCGTTAATTCTTTCAAAGAATCAGCTCCTGGTTTCAATGATCTGTTCTACTTTTTTTTAAATAATTGATTTCTGCTCTAATCTTTACTGTTTTCCATCTTCTGTTGGTTTTGGGTTTTATTTGCTATCCTTTTTTCAGCCCTTTAAGGTATAAGGTTAGCTTGTGTGTTTGAGACCTTTCTTCCTTCTTTAGGAAGGCCTTGATTGCTATACACTTCCCTCTTATGACTGCCTTTGTGGCACCCCAGAGGTTTTGGGCTGTTGTGTTTCCATCTTCATTGGCTTCCCTGTACTTTTTAATTTCTTCTTTAATTTCTTGGTTAACCCATTCCATCTTTAGTAGGATGTTCTTTAATCTGCAAGTTTTCATGGTTTTTTCCAAATTTTTTCTTGTGGCTGATTTTGAGTTTTATAGCATTGTGATCTGAAAATATGCAAGGAATGATCTTGATCTTTTTGTACTTGTTGAAGGCTGATTTGTGACCCAGTATGTGATCTATTTTGCAGAATGTTCCATATGCACTCAAGAAGAACATATATTCTGCCTCTTTAGGATGAAATATTCTGAATTTATCTGTTAAGTCCATCTGGTCCAGTGTATCATTCAACGCCATTGTTTCCTTGTTGATTTTCTGCTTACATGATATGTCCATTGTTGTAAGTGTAGTGTTGAAGTCTCCTACTATTATGGCATTATTATCAATGAGTTCATGTTTGTGATTGATTTATGTATTTGGTTGTCCACATTGGGGGGGTATAAATATTTACAATGATTACATATTCTTGGTGGATAGACCTCTTAATTATAATATTCTGCCCTTCATCTCTTATTACAGTCTTTATTTTAAAATCTAATTTGTATGATAATAACATGGCTACTCCAACTTTCTTTTGATGGCCATTAGCATGAAAGATGATTCTCCATCTCCTTACTTTCAATATGAAGGTGTCTTTAGGTCTACAAGGAGTCTCTTGCAAACAGCATACAGATGGATCTTGTTTTCTTATCCATTGTGTTACCCTATGTCTTTTGATTGGAGTGTTTAGTCCACTGACATTTAGAGTCAGTACTGAAAGATATCAATTTAGTGCCACTGTGTTGCCTGTAGAGTTGGTATTTCTGGTGATGTTCTCTGGTCCTTTCTAGTCTTTGTTGCTTTAACTTTTTTAAACTTTTATTTATTTTTGAGAGACAGAGAGAGACAGAGAGCAAGTGGAGGAGGGACAGAGAGAAGGAGACACAGAAACCGAAGCAGGCTCCAGGCTCTGAGCTGTCAGCACAGAGCTGATGAGGGGCTCGAACCCACGAACTGTGAGATCATGATCTGAGTCAAAGTCCGGTGCTTAACCGACTGAGTCACCCAGGTGCCCCTAGTCTTTGTTGCTTTTGGTCTTTTTGGTTTTGTTTTGTCTTTTTTCCAAAAAGTCCCCCTTAATATTGCTTGCAGGGCTGGTTTAGTGGTCACAAATGCCTTTAGTTTTTGTTTGTCTGGGAAACTCCTCTCTCCTTGTATTTTGAATGACAGCCTTGGTGGATAAAGAATTCTTGGCTGCATATTTTTTTTCTGATTTAGCACATTGAATATATCCTGCCACTCCTTTCTGGCCTGCCAAGTTTCTGTGGATAGGTCTCTATGAACCTGATCTGTCTTCTCTTATAGGGTAAGGCCTTTTCCTCTTGCTGATTTCATAATTCTTTCCTTGTCTGTGTATTTTGTGAATTTGACTGTGATATGCCATGGTGATGGTTGGTTTTTGTTGAATCTAATAGGAGGTCTCTGTGCTTCTTGGATTTTGATGTCTGTGTCTTTTCCCAGATTAGGAAAGTTTTCTACCATAATTTGCTCACATAAACCTTCTGCCCCTTTTTCTCTCTCTTCATCTGCTGAGACTCCTATGATTCAGACGTTATTCTTTCTTAATAAGTCATGGAGTTCTCTAATTCTTTTATTGTGCTCTTTTGCCTTAGTTTCCCTCTTTTTCCAGCTTCATTATTCTCTATAATTTGTTTTCTATATCGCTGATTCACTGCTCTGCTTCATCTATCCTTGTCACCATGGCATCCATTTAGGATTGTATCCCAGTTATATCATTTTAGAGGCGCCTGGGTGGCTCAGTGGGTTAAGTGTCTGACTTGGGCTCAGGTCATGATCTCACAGTTTACGAGTTCGAACCCCACATCAGGCTCTGTGCTGACAGCTCAGAGCCTGGAGCCTGCTTCAGATTCTGTGTCTCCCTCTCTCTCTGTCTCTCCCCGGCTCATGCTCTGTCGCTCTCTCAAAAATAAATAAATATTTAAATATTAAAAAGTTCTGCTCCAGTTATTGTTTTCTTAGATTTTATTATTTTTTATCAGAATATTTTTTTCTGCATCTCTTAACATTATCCTTTGATTTCTCCTCTTTATTATTGCACTGTTCTTGGTTGAGGTCTATATTGTGCTTGGATATTGGGTTAATTACTTTTGATTTTTAGACATCAGCTTTTCAAATATTGTTTTGCCTTTTGTTCTCTCCTCTGCTTTTGGGGCAGCAAACATATGGTATTTATTTTTTTCTTTTTACAATGTCCCATGTTTTTCCAATGTTCTTTTCTTTCCATATCTCTTCTTCCTCCTCTTCTCCTCTTCTTCTCCTTTGTCTCCCCTTTCTTCTTCCTTCTCTTCTCCTTCTCCTTCTTCTTTACTTCAGCTTCAATATTTTCTAAATATCTGTATTTCAGTTTACTAATCCTCTTTTTTACTACATTTTAGTCTAATAGGATGTTAAAATCAACATCAAGTTCTTAATTTTAATTATTGCATTTTTAAATTCTAGACATTACTATTTGATTATTTTCTAAGATATTCCATTTACAGAACTATATTTGCATTTTTTTTTACATATTAATACAATCTGTGGTTGCCAAGGTGAATAACAGGGTATTCTGTGAGCTGTTTCTCATTGAGAGCTGAAGTTCTTTAATGAAAATATTGTTAGCAATTCTTGGTCATGTTTTTATCTTCAGAAAGGGTTTACTCTATCGTCTGGTGGAGACTCTGATTTGGGGGGAAGATCATGATAAATCAGGGCTTAGTTTATGTAGCTGAATTGCAATATTTGTGTGGCTCAGTTTACCTTTGTTTTATCCACTGCTCCTAGGTTGTTATTCTTTGTGGCACTAACTTAGAGTCTAGGGTATTTACTAGGGTCTTTGCTCTTTAACAGTTTCTTAATTTCAATACTTCTTTCCTTGGCAAACACTCATTTCAGCTTTTAAATGCTTTCTGCTTGCTGCTTAGTTTTCTTTTTTCTTTTCTTTTCTTTTCTTTTTTTTTTTAAGACCTTTACTCTGTGCATAGAATTCAAAAAAAATGTTTTAAGGAGGAATACTGCTAAGTGTAAGTAAAGCCAATTATCTTTGCCTTTCTCATTCTTAGGTTTTGCTTCTTAAATTCTGGATGTCTCACTCCAATGTTCCTCTCAATCTTACCATATTTTCCCTTATGTCATGTGTTAATCAGAACTTCTTTCTTGTCTCTCAGCTATTTCTTCTGCCTGGCTTGACCTTCTCTATCCCCATTCCAAGAATCAGCAAATTCTCTGATAATTAAAGTGGTTCACAGAATGTCAGCTTTCTTCTGTGTTCACTTCTGTTTGAGATCTTGGCCCCTCAAGTCCTGATAGCCTCAGCAAGTCTTCAATGACTCCATACAAATTCCCTCCCCCTTTGTAATATTATCTGTCTGTTCCAGTTGTTCTCAACCCTTGTGTCAGTCAGCCAAAGCTACTCTATTATAGCTTTGGGGAATTCCCAGTAAGTTGGTTTTGATAGGTCAAGAGTTACATATTGTTTTGAGTGTAGAATCTGAGTGATTTAACAAGCACTGCATAAATTTTAATAAAAAAACATTAAAAACTCAGGAAAGTATTTTTCCTATAATATGTTTGAAATCCTTTAAATAGCCAACCCAAAGGATTATATTATAATGGAATGGTTATCCTTACTTCTAAAAATATTGAAATGGAAAGAAATCTGTTTCTGAGAATCTGAGAATAGATCATATTTGAATACAAAATGGCAAAAGGACCCCCACATATCACTATGTAGTCACTTAGTATCTAAAGTAGGAAGAACATACTGTTGCCGTATACAGGAATTCAGTTTGCAATACGTGGGAGACCTGAAATATTAAGCACTAGTTTTCCAACTAGAACAAAGGTAAGAAGTAGGGTTGTGCTGTAGTTAGGTGAACAGTAAAAGCTCCAATGGCAACAACAGAGTTCCAGAAGTTGAGATGTAAGGGATCATGAGGCTGAGATAGACTGTTTCAGTTTTATTCTGCCAAGGGATATTAATATAATAACTAGTTGGATATTGCCAAAATGATTAGGACAGTGAAAAGGAACTTACTGAAATGCTTTTAAATCCTGTAAATAACTTACAGCTACAATTATATTTTGTCATGAATTTTAAAAATCAAAGGTCTAATATTGTGTGAAATGTTAACCAAACCACCGAATCAAATACAGAGATGGACAGGACAACAACCAGATTCTTTCAAGGGTAGGAAGAAACTCATCTAGGCTTCAATTTTATGCATCAAGTCTGTAATTTCCTAAAAAAAAAAACCAGTGTCCAACTTTTTAACAACTTGGTTTCATAAAGTATTTTCAATGAGAGACATATTATTTTGAAACTGTGGAGTAAACATTTTAATACTCAAAAATATCCAGTATATTAAATTTTGTATTGCTATAATATTTTTATTATAAAGAATATACCTATTAATGCTCTGAAAATTAAATGTTGGCCACAAATTCCTATATATTTTAGAGACAATGAAAGCTTTCTTGGAAATTCATTGTAGAAATTCATAAATGTATCTCAAAGAAAACCACTAAATCTATAAATAGCAATGATTGGGAGAGTCGGGGTAGAGAAAGAATTACATTTCCAGACATAACAACTTGCTTACTATTATGGTTTGTATATGTGGATGTTGCTGACTCACTAGTGACTTACATACTCGTGACAGAGTAAAACTATGACTCCATAATTACATTTCTTACTCATCCTTGTTTATAACTTGGTATTACTTAGTTAAATCATTATTTTACACAGCTTATACACTCTCTTCAAGTTTTCCATGGAATTAAATCTATTTTTATATCAACTTCTGTATGTTGCCTATACCATTAATTTGAACCTTTCCAATGTACCAAACTGTCATATATCTCTGTCATTCTACTGTTTAACCTCCTATGGATGTTGTGTTGTGATGGAGAGAATCTACATAAGAATTAGAAAACTCAAAATCTAGTCCTTATTGTCTCATGACTGTGTGATTTGGGTTGGGTAAGACAATTTCTGGCCTTTATTTGTTCTTAAATGAAGGGATTGTTATATAAAGTCTCTGATTTTCAATTCAATTTATTTGATTTGATCCTACTCTTTCCTTTCATTTAGGGTAAACTTCAATTATAACTGTTTATTATTTTCAACTGGGCAGAGACAAACATTTATTTCACTTAAGTTTTCTTTATATCTAAAATGTTCTACCTTCTGAAAATTTGATCATGTATTTTTTTTAGTTTTTGGATATTATCATTGCCTTCATCTCCCATGTGTATTGCAGGTGAACTGAATATGCAATAAAAATATACTTTTATTAAAGAAAGCTCACTGTCAAAAATCTTACTAAACAGATGGCCCAAAGTGCCATTTACTGAAAAGTCTATCTGTAATGATCTGCAACTTCAGCTCTGTCAAAAATCAAGTTTCTACATTTGTGTCTGTGTGTTTTTGATCACAGTGCCCATTTTACTGTTTATACTGTTCACTGTCTTAATTATTAGAGTTTCAAAATAAGTTTTGATATCTTATAAGACAAGACCAGCCAGTTTCCTTCTGTTACAGGAGTGTCATGACTTTTCTTGACTTTTAAATTTCCCTATACATTTCAGAATTTACATCTAAATTCCACCCAAAATATTTTTTTTGATCTTGATTGGGAGTGCATTGAATTTAAAGATCAAACTAAAGAAAACGACATCTTTATAACATTGAGTCTTCCAGTACACAAACATAATATGCCTTTCCATTTATTTAGGCCAAATACTTTACTATAGCTTTATATGATGCTCCCACAAAATACTGTGCACATATTTTGTTTAGTTATATTTTTTATAGTATTGTAAATTATATCTATATATACACATTAGTATAATTCAACTGTATATATATTTTTTTCTACTGGTTCTTGTTCATGATGCATTATCTTTGTATACTTGTGACTTTTGAATACAATCTGTCCATTACAACTATATCTATGGAAATACATTTAGCCTGGGATAAAGTTGGGCTCTTTCAGAGAGAATTTGTATTTACTTCTGTCAGTCATCTGAGAGCACTGACTTTAGGGTATTTTAAGCTAAATTTTTGGCTTGAGGGTTTTTGGACCACCTTATAATGTAAATTCAGGCTGTCAAACTATATAATAGCAAACTTCTAGTTACAAATCATTCTCAGGAGTGATATTTTAAACATCTTTTGTGCCAAGTTTCAAAATAGTCACTTGCCTAACAGTACCTAGTTTCATTAAAGGGTATTTCTAGCACATTCCTAAAAATCAGATGAGTTCTTTATAGATTTTGGATACTAACCCTTTATCTGATATGTCATTTCCAAATATCTTCTCCCATTCTGATGGTTGCCTGTTAGTTTCGCTGATTGTTTCTTTCGCTGTGCAGCTTTTTGTTTTGTTGAGGTCCGTGGGGCGGGGGGGGGGGGGGGGCAGATGGGCTAAAAGGGTAAGGGGCATTAAGGAATCTACTCCTGAAATCACTGTTGCACTATATGCCAACTTGGATGTAAATTAAAAAAATAAAATAAAAAAAAAATCAGGTGAAACCTTTCGGTGAGATACCAGCTTTATAGCAGTCTTCAATTATACCAATCAGTTTAGGCTCTGGAGTTGAATTCTTGTCCCAAGTTCTGTACATTTGTAAAACCTGATGCTCAGGTTCATCAAGTTCAGAAAAATCATTCAGGGAAAGCCAGATTTAGTACTGTTTTATAAATCTGAGTCTTTATTTACTTTGCCAGACCATGGATGCATTTAAGATTTTTATGTGCTATTTTACAGTGGTTCAGCATGGGTACCGAGCCATAATATCTGAGATAGAATTTCTACATGTGTATTTAACTAAATGTTGTTTAATTATATGTGAATATTATCTCAAAATAAATATTTTAATTTTAAAAGTAAGCAATAGAATATAGTATAATATATAATTATATAACTATTACTTTTATTTCCAAGATCTCTTCACTGAAAATGCCTATACAAGACAAACCAATAAGAATAAACTATACTTATCCATGATATGAACTTGAAATATGATCCCCTTGTAATAGGGGAACGATACTTTTTTTAAACAATACTGATTACATCATGTGACAGAAAATATACAATGAATCTGGAGAATTTTAGTGGGCCAGCAATCAAGCATTTAACAATCCTGTTATTTTGTGTAAAAGGACATGGAAATCAACATAAAAGAGATCATGTTGTCCAAATATTAAATAATTTGAACACCAAAGAGAATGACTAATGATGATTATATAAAGCACATTAAAGCTGTATTCTCAGTTTGAGAGAGTGTGTGAAAGAGAACTAAAAAGAGAAAAAAAAGAGAGAAAGATTGAAGGGTAAAGAGACCTATTGAACACCACTAGAAGTAACTTAAACCAATTCCTTATTCTTAAAATCAGCAGCTAAAATGAGAGAATCACTCATTTACTCTAAATGTTTGTATGAATTTTAATTCATACTATCCAAATAACCTTGAATGATGAGGGAGAGAATTATTATTTACAAAAATATTAAATTTTAAATTATAATTTAAATAAGAAATTACATTTCTTAATTACAATTAAGAAAATGATAATTAATTTTTTAAAAAATCACCATATTGGTACCCCTAATGAAATAAGTGATTTTGGCATTAACAATGTATGAACAAAGATGTAAAAAATTGATGCAATTTTTAACAACAGAAGCATTGAGCAATTTCTACATAAACCCACAATCAATGTTGGCATCACTAAAAATGGTAGAACAACACATCATGTGCTTTCTGATGTGACATAATAGGAAGCACAAAGAATCATTTATATTTTATTTAAGTTGAACCTGTAATCAAGCCACTGAAACTTTTTTAAGTTTATAAGAAATAGAGGCCAGGAGAACAACTTAAGTGACAACAAAAGATGCAAACAGAGAATCCACAGACATTCTTTTAAACAAACTACCCCTATTTTTTCAATAAGCAAAAGGTAGAATATAAATTGAGACAGGGGAGCTTTATATAAAATAAATTTAAGGGGCATAGAAAATAAATATTACATGTGAATATTGTTTGGAGACTTATCCAAAGCAGTTATAAAATATATTTTTGAAACAACGGAAAAATATGATTACATACCTGAGTATTAAATTTCAAATACTCAGATGTGTATTAAGCATTTTGGAATCTTTTTAAAACTAAAGATTCTGGGACACCTGGGTGGTTCAGTCTGTTGAGTGCCTGACTTCAGCTCAGGTCACGATCTCAGTTTGTGGGTTTGAGCCCTGCACTGGGCTCTGGGCTGACCACTCAGAGCTTGGAGCCTGCTTTAGACTCTGTGTCTCCTCTCTCTGCCCCTTCCCCACTCGCGTTCTGTCTCTCTCAAAAATAATAAATAAACATTAAAAAATTGAAAAAAAAAACCCTGAAGAATCTGATTCAATAGTTCTCAGTGAAGCTGAGATACTGCATTTCCTTTTAAGTTTGCTTATTTTTTTAAAATATAATTTATTGTCAAATTGGTTTCCATATAACACCCAGTGTTCATCCCAACAAATGCCCTCGTCCATGCCCATCACCCACTTTCCCTTCTCCACCATTCCCCATCAACCCTCAGTTTGTTCTCAGTCCTGAAGAGTCTCTTATGGTTTGCCTCCCTCCCTCTCTTTAACATTCCTCGCCCTCCTCCCCCTGCCATAGTCTTAAGTTTCTCAAGATCCACATATGAGTGAAAATATATGGTATCTGTCTTTCTCTGCCTGACTTATCTCACTTAGCATAATATCCTCCAGTTCCATCCATGTTGCTGCAAATGGCCAGATTTCATTCTTTCTCATTGCCAACTAGTATTCCACTGTATATATCCACATCTTCTTTATCCATTCGTCAGTTGATGGATATTTAGGCTCTTTCCATAATTTTGCTATTGTTGAAAGTGCTGCTGTAAACATTAGGGTACAAGTGCCCCTATGCATCAGCACTCCTGTATCCCTTGGGTAGTTTCCTAGCATTGCGATTGCTGGGTCATAGGGTAGTTCTATTTTTAATTTTTTTCAGGAAACTCCACACTGTTTTCCAGAGTGGCTGCACCAGTTTGCATTCCCACCAGCAGTACAAGAGGATTCTCATTTCTCCACATCTTTGCTAGCATCTATAGTCTCCTGATGTGTTCATTTTAGCCACTCTGACCAGCGTGAGGTGGTGAGATACTGCATTTCCAACAAACTACCAAATTCTTCTGTTTCTGGTTTGCAGACAATGCTTTGAAAAGCAAGGCATTATATTAGGGAGTAAATTTTAACTTTTTTGGATGTGATAATTTTATTCTAACTATATAAGAAATTATCCACTTTAAAAGCATTGTTTTATGTGATTAGATGTGGATACTAAACTGCATAAGTTTGAAATGGAAGATGTTTAAATTTGCCTTGAAATAATTCAGCAAGGGCCAAGAAAAAAGATGAAAACAAATAGAATATATAAGTGGTCACAATTTTAATTATTGTTAAATGTGGCTGATGGCCATATGAGAATCACTGAACAATTTTGTTTATTCTTTTGGGTGTTTTGATAATAAAAAAAATCCATTAAAGTAAAACAGAATGTGTTTTTAAATGTACTGAATCATTTTTTTTTTTTGAGAGAGAGCACAAGTTGGGGAGAGAGGCAAAGGGAAAGAGAGTGAGAATCTTAAACAGGCTACATGTTCAGTGAAGAGCCTGACAGAGCTCAATCCCATAACCCTGAGATCATGACCTGAACGGATATCAAGAGTTGGACACTCAACCAACTAAGCCACACGAATGCCCTGTACTGAATAAATTTAAGATAAAGCAACTTTACATATATACACCATGATTAACTGATCATTCCTCTGCATAATATATATGACACACATTTTTTATATCATAAAAGTTAAAAGTAGTAGCATTCACCCCAAACTGAAGACTGCTGCCTAAAGAGATTGAATGCAATAGATGACTACATAGAAAGATGTAGGCAGGGTTATACTATCCTGGTATCATGTTATTGCTCATACTAGTAAAATGAATAAACCAGAAGATGAACTCAATAAATGCAAGAAAAAATATATTTGACAAAACTCAATACTCCTAATAAAAAACTCTTACCAAATGAGATATGAATAGACCCTCAATATAAGGCATCTAGATTAAGAACATATAAGACAATTTTAAGGCTAATATGATATTTAAAACTGAAAAATGGGGTGTTTTCCCTTTATGTTGGGAAGAAGATGAGGATACGTTTTCTTATCTCTTCTATGATCTTGTACTGGAGATTTAGCAAGTGCAATATAGCAAGAAAAAAATAAAGGCAAAGAGATTAAAAAAAGAGACATTGTTTTTATTTGCAGACAACATAATCATCCACATAGAAAATCCTAAGGAATTACAAAGGTTAACTGGAGTTAATAACTGAGTTGAGCAAGGTTACAGGGTATAGTCAAGAAATGAAAATCAATTACAGAGCACATTTTAAGGACCTCAACTACTTGACTTCAAGTCTCTTTTATGTAAAGCTATAGTAATCAATATGTGTTATATTTGCATGATGATAAACCTAACAAAAAGGGACTAACAAAAAAAAATGACTAATGAAATAGGATACATACACACAAATGGTCTGTTGAATTTTGGCCACGTTTCCAAGACACTTCAATGGGAAAGGATCATCTTTTCAACAAATGACGCTAGAACAATTGGATATAAACTTAAACCTTCCTTTCTCTCACATCATTTTTAACAAAAAATGTCTAGAAATTGGTCACAGGACTAAATTTGAAAGCTGAAGCTATAAAATGTCTAGACAAAAACATAGGAGAAAATCTTAGTGACCTTTAGTTAGACAATTTTTTAAAAGGACAAAGAAGCCCCACAAGCTATAAAATAAAATTTGATAATTTGGTTTTTGTCAATAGTACAAATATTTGATGTTCAAAAGAAACTTTTAAGAAGATGAAATGAGAAGGCACAGACTGAGAGAAAATAGTTTTAAAAGTGGTTCTGAGGGGCGCCTGGGTGGCGCAGTCGGTTAAGCGTCCGACTTCAGCCAGGTCACGATCTCGCGGTCTGTGAGTTCGAGCCCCGCGTCAGGCTCTGGGCTGATGGCTCGGAGCCTGGAGCCTGTTTCCGATTCTGTGTCTCCCTCTCTCTCTGCCCCAACCCCCGTTCATGCTGTGTCTCTCTCTGTCCCAAAAATAAATAAAAAAAACGTTGAAAAAAAAAAAAAAGTGGTTCTGATAAAGGACCTGTATACAGAATTTATGAAACAAACCAACAAACCAACAAACACTTCTTCCAATTCAATATCAAGAAGGCAGATAGCCTAATTAGAACATAGGCAAAGACTGAAGACATGTGGCCTAAGAAAATATGGATTGCAAATAAGCATGTGAAAAGATGTTCAACATCATTAGTACTAGAGGAATGCAAATCAAAACTACAGAATACCTCTCTACACATGCATTAGAATGACTAAAATTAAAAGTGATAATGCCAAGTATCAGCAAGAATGTGAATCAACTGTACCTCTTCTACATTTCTAGTGGGAATTGGTATAGCATTTTTGAGAAATAATTTGGGAGATTTTTTAGAAAACAGAGCAAATAAGAGAGAAATATTTGATTATTTATGTCAAATTATGCTATTTAATCATATAAATATTTTATTATGTTGTGAGGACTTCAAAAGCTAGATCACAGTAAGTGGAATCTACTATTCAGTAAGAGTAGCTTCCAGTAATAAGTAATAAAACTCATACCCAATATATTATACATTTAAGTAAATTCCCAAGTAATTGCATAATTTATACCATAAAACAATGAGTTTTTTTTCACACAACTCAAATTGTGTAAAATCCAGAATATCAGTAGTTTTAATTATGCCAAACATTTGACTAAAACAGAAAATGAAATTATCCGCTTATTTTAAAATATCCAGACGTTATTCACATCAAACATCTAGATTTGTGATGAAATTTATTTTTCCTTCTTTCATACAAGATTGATATGTCTGAATGCAACTCATTAGATTAATGTGCTTAACCCTCCATAGTTAAAATATGAAAAACATTACTATGTGGAAAATAAGAATACATTTTATTTATTTTTTTTTAATATGAAACTTATCGTCAAATTGGTTTCCATACAACACCCAGGGCTCATCCCAACAGGTGTCCTCCTCAATGCCCATCATCCACTTTCCTCTCCCTCCCACCCCCCATCAACCCTAAATTTATTATCAGTTTTTTAAGAATACATTTTAAAGTTTGCAGTAATGTAGATGTGGGACATATCACTAAAATTAGCATTTGAAGAGTTCCTTTCAATGTAGTTCAATCATAAAATTTCAATCAACTAAAATACTTTGACCTGGATTCTATTAATGTATATTTAAAAATATAGAATAAGACCTATACATTATACTAACCTAATCCTCAATTCATCAACATGTGTTATATGCATATTATATGCTTATTTGTATCAAATATAGGTCAAAAGTTTATATTTATAAATTAAAATATTACCTTAGTTTATTTAAAAAGTCTTTTGCCAATCCCACATGAATAAAAAGAAAAAAAAATATATGTAATTAAATTCACAAATTCTTTGTGCTCATTCATATCATTCTCATTCCTTTCTACCTTTCTTTCTACTGAGAATGGAGTAATTACCATTTAAGTTCTTTAAGTGCAAACAAAGACCCAACTAAGAAAATAATCCCCATGCCAATATTGTAACCTTTATTAATAACTTCCTAAAAATTAGACATACCTATTTACATTTCCAGATTAACAAAATATGGAAGATAAGTAATCTTAATAAATGGATACAGAACATATCCACCCATGGGTTTAAACTTAAGTGACCATCAACTTAACATAGATTTCTATATGCAAAAGATGTTATGAACAAACCTAATGATTACCACAAATCAAAAACCACTAACAGATATGCAGAATAAAGAGAAAGAAATCCAAGTACATCACTAAATAAAGCCAGCAAATCTTAAAAGAGAGCAAGAGAAGAAAGGATCAGAGAAAAACTATAAAAACAACTACAAAACAAGTAAAATAAATGGCAATAAATACATGTATATTAATAATTACTTTGAAAGTAAATGGACTAAATGCTCCAATAAAAAGAGGGTAGCAGAGTGGATTAAAAATTAAAAAAAATAAATAAAATAAAATAAAAACCCAAGACCTATGTGCTAGAAGAGCACATAGAAGAGACTCATTTCAGACCTAAAGACACTTTCAGTTGAAAGTGAGAAGATGGAGAAACATTTTACATGCAAATGGATGTCAAAAGAAAGCCAGAGTAACAATACTTATGTTGGGCAAAATAGTCTTTAAAACAAAGACTGTAACAAGAGACAGAGAAAGATACTATATAATAATAAAGGAAAAAATCCAACAAGAAAATATAACAATTGTAAATATTTATGCACCCAACATAGAGGCACCCAAATACATAAAATAGTTAACAACAAACATAAAGGAACTAACTGATAGTAACACAATAGTAAGGGACTTTAGCATGCCATTTACATCAATGGACAGATCATCCAAACAGAAATTCAACAAGGAAACAATGGCTTTGAATGATACACTGAACCACACGGACTCAACAGATTCAGAACATTCCATCCTAGAACAGCACAATACACGTTCTTTTCAAGTGCACATGGAACTTTTAGAATAGATTACAAATGAGGCCATGAAACAAGTTTCAACAAATTCAGAAAGATCAGTCATGCCATGCATTTTTTTTCTGACCACAATGCTATTAAGTTAGAAATCAACATCCAAAATTCTAAAGGTTCTGGAAAGACTACAAATACATGTAGGTTAAATAAAATGCTGCTAAAAAATGAATGGCTCCCCCAGGAAATCAAAGAGTAAATTAAAAACTATGTGGAAACAAACAGAAATAAAAACAAAATGGTCCGAAAATCTTTGTGATATAGCAAAAGCACTTCTAAGAGGGAAGTTTATAGCAATACAGGTCTAAATCAAGAAGCAAGAAAAAAATCTCAAATAAACCACCTAAACTTACACCTAAAGGAGCCAGAAAAGAACAACAAACAAAATCCCAAACCAGCAGAAAGAAGGAAATAAGAAAGATCAGAGCAGAAATAAATGACATAAAAACTAAAAAGACAAAACAGATCAATAAAACCAGGAGCCATTTCTTTGAAAAGATTAACAAAGTTGATAAACTCTAGCCAGACTCATAAAAAAATAAAGGACTCAAATACACAAAATCACAAATGAAATAACAAGCAACATCACAGAAATACAATTATAAGAGAATATTACGAAAAATGAGATGACAACAAATAGAACTGACAAGAAATGGATAAATTCCTAGAAACATATAACTGAAGACAGGAAGCAGGGAAAAATAGAAGGTTTGAATCCAGGAATTAAATTGAATGAGTAATCAAAAAACTCCCCCCAAAAACAAAAATCTAGAGCTAGACAACTTCACAGCTGAGTTCTACCAAACATTAAAAAGAGTTAATACTTATTCTTCTAGAACTCTTCCAAAAAATAGAAGAGGAAGGAAAACTTCCAAATTCATTCTATAACTCCAGCATTGCCCTGATACCAAAAGCAGATAAAGACAACCACACATACAAAAAAGCCAATATCTCTGATGAACAAAGATGCAAAAATTCTCAGCAAAATAATAGCAAACTGAATTCAACAATACAGTTTTACTTAATTCACTACAATCAAGTGGGATTTATTGCTGGGTTGTCAGTGTGGTTCAATAGTCACAAATCAATCAATGTGATGCATCATCATAAGAGAAAGGAAAAAAAATCACATGATCATTTTAAAAAATGCAGAAAATGCATTTAACAAAGTATAACTTCCAATCATGATAAAAACCTTCAACAAAGTAGATTAGAGGGAATATTCTTCAACATAGTAAAAGTCTTATATTAAAACCCCAGAGTGAACATCATTCTCAATGGGGAAAAACAGAGGTTTTCCCAAAACTAAGGCCAGGAACAAGATAAGGATATTCACTGTCACCATTTTTATTCAACATAGGACTGGGAAGTCCTAGCCACAGGAATGAGACAACAAAAAGAAATAAAAAAGGCATACAAATCGGTAAGGAAGAAGAAAGCTATGTGCCAATGACATGATACCATATATGGAAAACCCTAGGGACTCCACCAAAAAAACAACCAGAACTTATAAGTGAATTCGGTAAAGTTGAAGAATACAAAATCAATGTGCAGAATAATGTTGTATTTCTCTACACTAATAGCAAAGCAGCAGAGAGAAATTAAGAAAACAATCCCATTTTCAATTGCACCCAAAATAATAAGATACCTAGAAATAAATTTAACTAAGGGAATGAAATCCCCGTTCCCTGAAAAACTCTAAAACACAGATGAAAGAAATTGAAAATGACACAAGAAATGGAAAGACATTTCATGTTCATGGATTGGAGGAACAAATACTATTAAAATGTCTATACCACCCAAAGCAATCTACAGATTTAATGCAATCCCTATCAAAATACCAACAGCATTTTCACAGAACTAGAACAAACAATCCTAGAATTTGTGTTGAACTACAAAGGACCCTGACTGGCCAAAGAAATCTTGAAAAAGTAAAGCAAAGCTGGAGGTATCACAATTCCAGGCTTCAAATTATAGTATAAAGCTGTAGTAATCAAAACAGTATGGTAATGGTATAAAAATAGACACATAGATCAGTAGAACAAAAGAGAAAACCCAGAAATACACCTACAATTATATGGTTAATTAATCTTCGACAAAGGAGGAAAGAAGATTAAATGGGAAAATGACAGTCTCTTTAACAAATGATGTTGGTAAAACTGGACAGCTACAAGCAAAATAATAAAATTGGACAACTTTCTTATGCCATACATAAAAAATAAATTCAAAATGGGTTAAAGACATAAATATGAGACGTGAAACTATAAAAATCATGGAAGAGGGCACAGATGGTAATTTCTCTGACATCAGTTGTAGTAACATTTTTCTAGACATATCTCCTGAGGTTAGGTAAATAAAAGCAAAAATAAACTATTGGGACTACATCAAAATAAAAAGCTTTTGCACAATGAAGGAAACAATACTAACCTACTGAATGGGAGAATATATTTGCAAATGACATATCCAACAAAGGGTTTGTGTCCAAAATATATAAAGAATTTCTGTAACTCAACACACAAAAAATAATCCAATTAAAAAATGGGCAGAACACATGAACAGACATTTCTCCAAAGAAAACATCAGATGTCCAACAGACATATAAAACAAATACTCAACATCCCTCATAGCAGGGGAAATGCAAGTCAAAACTACAATGAGATATCACCTAACACCTGTTAGAATGACTAAATTCAGGGGCGCCTGGGTGGCGCAGTCGGTTAAGCGTCCGACTTCAGCCAGGTCACGATCTCGCGGTCCGTGAGTTCGAGCCCCGCGTCAGGCTCTGGGCCGATGGCTCGGAGCCTGGAGCCTGTTTCCAATTCTGTGTCTCCCTCTCTCTCTGCCCCTCCCCCGTTCATGCTCTGTCTCTCTCTGTCCCAAAAATAAAAAAAAAAATAAATAAAAAAAAAAGAATGACTAAATTCAAAAACTCAAAAAACAAATGTTGGTGAGGATATAGAGAAAAAGAAACCCTCATGTACTGTTGGTGGCAAAGAGTCGCAGCCACTATGGAAAACAGTATGGAGGTTCCTCAAAGAGTTAAAAAATAGAAGTACCCTATGATCCAGTAATCATACTACTGGGCATCTACCCAAAAAATACAAACACAATAATTCAAAGGATAAATATGGGGTGCCTGGGTGGCTCAGTCAGTTAATCATCTGTCTCTTGACTTCAGCTCAGGTCATGATCTCATAGTTCATGAGTTTGAGTCCCATATTAGCTTCCTTGCTGATAGTGCAGAGCCTGCTCGGGATTCTCTCCCCGTCTCCCTTTCTCTAAGTAAATAAATAAACTTAAAAAAAAAATAAAAGGATACATGCACCCCTATGCTTCCTGGAACATTATTTATAACAGCCAAATTGTGGAACCAGCCCAAGTGTCTTTTGATACATGAATGGATAAAGGAAATGTGGTGTATATATACAAGGGACTATTACTCAGCCATAAAAAAGAATGAAACATTGCCATTTGCAAAACATGGGTGGACCTAGAGAGTATAAAGCTAAGTGAAATAAGTCAGTCAGACTAATAAATACCATATGACTTCACTTATATGTGGAATTTAAGAAACAAACCAAACAAGCAAAGGAAAGAGAGAGAGAGAGAGAGAGAGAGAGAGAGAGTGAGAGACACACCAAGAAACAGGCTCTTAACTGTAGAGAAAAAACTGATGGTTACCAGAGAGGAAGGGAGGTGGGTAGGGAAATGGGTTAAGTAGGTGATGGGGACTAAGGAGTGAACTTGTGAGGAACACTGGCTGATGTATAAAATTGTTTAATCACTGTTTTATACACCTGAAACTAATATAACTCTATATGCTAACTATACTGGAATTAAATTAAAATTTGATAAAAAAGAAGATATCCACCCAATATCAATAACAGATTTAAGTTAAAAAATTTGCATTGGTAATAAGACTACAGAAATTATTGAACAATAGCTTTTAGTTTCCAGTGTCTGAAGTTCAAAAGAGGATGGGTTAACTTGTATCACAAATCATATGTTTCTGTCCAAATCATCTGTATACTGTATTTGGAATTCATGAGTGGGATCGATGTATTTTTCTTGGAAGAAACTACTTAACTCTCCAAAGACAAAGGTTGTGGGTATTTATCTAAAAAGTTTATCTATTATTTATTGAAATATTTGGCCTAGTATTTGATGAGTCTCTCCATCACCACACCCTTTTACCACCAAGCTCCAGTCAGATTAACAATGACTATCAAATTACTTTCTTTAAAACTTTTTTTCTCAATATGGTTTAGCTTAAATTACACACCAAATGATTATTCAATTTTTATATTTTTCAGGCTCTAGTTCTGTACTCTTTAGTATCCCAGAGAATAAAGTATACAAGAGAAATAAGAAAAAAAAATATTAAAATAAATGTATTCAATTCCTGTTAATATCTGATAAAATATTTTCAGGTAAACAACATTAATATCTATAGTCAAATTTAGAAGTTCATCTTTCATTGTATTCATGACAAGTATTTATAATATTGAGAAAGAAACATATAATATGGAGAAAGGTGGATTTTGGTGATCATAAGTCAATTGGATCATAAGTCAATTACTTGGATCATAAGTCAATATCCTTGGAATCAACGATATTCTTTGACTTCATCTGAAATGGTATGAGATTCAGTAATTTTCTTCACTGATTTTGCTTTTTGGATTTCCACAGGTAAACAGCAAAGTCAAATTACTTAAGGGAATAGTCCCAGGAGACAGGAAAATTTATTCATTTATCCATTCAACAAATATTTACTGATTGCCTATTATGCACAAAGCACAATTATAAGTACTGGAAATATAGAAATAAGCTAAATCCCCTCTATTATAGATCATATGATCAAGTGGTAACATACAGACTAGATAAAATACAATATATTGTGTTAGAAAATGTAAATTAATATGAAGAAAAAAGTAGGAAAATGGACAGGAAATATTGAAGCATATTAAAATGTCATACATTATAGAGAGTGATCTTTGTAACAGATGGTATTTCAGGAAATATTTAAGGTAAGTTTTGGGACAATCTGTTTGGGAATCTGGTCAGGGAACAACATTATGAACAGAAGGGAGCAAGATATACAAGCGTTCTAAGGAGAAAGCATTCCTGGCATGTATGAGGAACTATGAAGTCCTGAGTGTCAATGACAGAAAGAAAAAGGGATGAGTAATAAGAGAAATGACCAGAGATGTAATGCTTGAAAGCAGATTGGGTACGGATATAGGTATTTAAAAGGTTTTGAAAAATTCTCTCAATGTTATTCATAGTAAAGATAGTGGTTTTAAAACTGAATTGTACTCAATGAAAATTAATGTTTCAGTATTAAGTTGGAAAATGAGCAATGCTTTATTCTTTCACCCAAGTTATCATCTTTCTATATAATAGAATTTCCAGAAAATGGAATCCCCCAGTGCTCTGTTCTTGTCCCTGTTTTATAAAAAAAAAAAAAAAAAAAAAAAAAAAAAAAAAAAAAAAAATGTCTTCAAAACTTGAATGAAAGCATAGGACTAATATGTATTACATTTAAAGTGTAAGTAAAGCCAGATAATGGTTAATATGAAATACTGAGCAAAAAACACTAGGATAACATTTAGAAGGAGAAATAGAAGATTTGTGTTTAATTTCAAAATAACAAACTTCATAGAGGAAACTTCTGTTAACAAATCTAGTAAAATTTTCAGGGGATTGAATTTGATCAAAACCTGAAAAAGATGTGACCAATTAAAAACATCTCACAAAATCTTTAAGTGTAGCATTAGAATAACAGTATTCATCTCATGAGAAATAACTGTTTCATGTGCTTCTCATTGTATCAAAGGGGATATTGTGTTCTATTTCTGAAGCCACATTTTAAGAGGGACACTTATAAACAGGATCATGCCAAGTAGAGGATACAATGGAAATTTAGGATGATAAGGGTCAGGAAATAATTTTATAAACCATGCAAAATGATAAATATAACTCCAAGCTTTGACCCTACAATTTATTCCATCCCCTGCTGAGTCTATTCTCAACACTTCAGTGGAATTTAGTTTTTAAAAATGCCAGAAAATTTCACTTCTCTCATTCTACAGTGGCTCCACAGAGTACTTACAAGGGTCTACAAAGCTGTGTACAACTCTCTCCCTCACCGTCCTGATCTCCTTGTCTGCTGCTACACTCTTCCTTGCTCACTCTGCTCCAGTCACACTGGCTGCTTTGCAGTGCCCTTTGCCCAGCTTGTTTCTACCTGGAACACTCTTCTCCTAAATAGTCACATGGCTAAGTCCCTTACGTGTTTCAAGTCCTTGCTCAAACATCACCTCAATGAAGCCTACTGATCTATTCTATTCAAATTACAAACCAGCCCTGTGCCTACATCCCAGTCTCCTTACCCTGTGTTTCTTGTTTCCATGAGATTTATCAATGTTTATAACCATTTTACTTGTTTATTACAGCCATTGTTTTGTTTGGTTGGTTTTTGGCTAGATCTCTCTGCTAAAATGAAAGCTCCATGGGGACAAGAATCTTTGTTCTGTTCACTAATGTACCCTAAATTCTTAAAATAGATTGTTATGTTGACATTTTTAATTGATTAAAGTTATTTTATTTTATTTTATTTATTTATTTATTTTTTTAATTTTTTTAATTTTTGGGACAGAGAGAGACAGAGCATGAACGGGGGAGGGGCAGAGAGAGAGGGAGACACAGAATCGGAAACAGGCTCCAGGCTCCGAGCCATCAGCCCAGAGCCTGACGCGGGGCTCGAACTCACGGACCGCGAGATTGTGACCTGGCTGAAGTCGGACGCTTAACCGACTGCGCCACCCAGGCGCCCCGATTAAAGTTATTTTAAATCTGACCACTCAAAAACAAAATGACAAAGCATTGTCATGTTAGAAAGGCAATTAATAACTATAACAGATTTATTCTGTTTTGCTATATAGTACTGTCCAATAGAACTTTTTGCAATAATGAAAGTGTTCTCTAAAGTATCAAGTATTGTAGCCACTAGCCACATATGGCTATTGGAACAGTGGTCACTGGGACAGGTAAACCTTTATGACTGCAACTAAAGCTGATAACCTTACATTTTCATTTGAAACCCTTCATATGAAAAAGTAAAAGGCTCTTTAAAGCAATGACAAAGATACTTGTAGGCAGGCACTTCCGCTTTTTTTTCCCTACGTGGTACCTAGTGCTTAACAACAAATATACTTAGATTTTAGGCTATAATTTTAGATGGCATTCATAGGATGTGAATCAGTTTCCTGATACAAACATGTAATTAAATCAAACAATGTCAATAGTTAAACATGGCATTGCCCAACAGATTGTTTAATGATGGGGACTTCCTTTTTCCCTCTAGTTGAAAGGTAAGGGTTCATTGCAACTATTTGGTAGTCTAAATACAATTTGTCTCTTAAAATATCTTTTGACAAAAGCCATGGTCCTCTGATTGTATATTTTCACATGGGCAAATGTTCGGTTTAATAGGTATTTTATTAAGCAAAATTGTTCTACCCACCAAGGTTTGCCAAAAGTCAAAGTTTAACTAGAAAGACTCACTGTTTTACTCTTTGTTTTATTTCTGATATAATGAACTGTAATTAGGGTACGTTATGTGTATCATAATAAATATGACATTCTGTTTATAATACAAGCATATGGAAAAGCTTAGCAACTTATCTCATAAGTAGTGTTAAGTTTTAGAACAAGAAATTTTATTGTTGCTGTTCTATTAGGTATATTCTTCAAGTTTGAACAAAACACATTCGAGCATTTGTCAGAAATTCAAGTTTAAGCAAGTTATTGAAATGATGTACAATCAGGTCTGTTTTGAAGAGTACTGCGATCCTCAAGATTTTCTAAATCTATTTCTCTAAAATAGTCTCTTACTTCCAGGAGAATATTTAAAATGCATTAGGTTACAAGATTGTAAATTAATATATTGCAATATGTTAGTATACTAAAGTCAACTTTCCACAACATATTCTTAAGGTGATTTCCACATAACACAAAGTGATCACAGAGATCAGGAAGTAGAGGAGAGAAAGAATTATTTAGATTTTTAATTCTTGTATTTATTAAATCAACTCTTTGCTTTAAACTTAAAAATCCCTCAATAAAAATGAATACACTATTTCCTTTATCAAAATCACTCCATCTCATTCCTAACACTTTTCAGTAAATCAGCCACATCATAGACCATTCCCTGATTTTCTACTTTAAAATTTGCTTTGTGATGCCATGGTATGAACTCCATGATCAAGAAAGCAGAAATGGAGGCAAACTGAAATGTACAATGATTATGCAATAAAAATGAGAAGCAGATTCTGGAATGACAGCTTATTCTATTTTAATTTGTTGTGCTTTGTTTTTTTTATTGCTTTAATTTTTAGACAAATTTTTCCTATTACTACAAAAAAATAGTTTTCTTAGATTTAAGAGTTTTTAAACTACTCTAGGTGAACAGTCACTACATTTTCATCTTTACCCATTTAGGACAATACTCTTAACAAAAGTGATCAGAGTTCTGTCTCACTGTGATACATACTAAATAAAATCTATATTACAAAATAAGCAAGTAAATGTGATTTTTGTATTATATGTTAATTTTTCAAAGTGTTTTTAACTTATAAAAGAACAAATGCTCATTGTTTTAAAAGGCAAATTGAAGGCTTCCAGGCCAGAAAAGATGAAATAAATCCATTTCTCTACATTAACTACAACTATACCTCTGGAAATAATACAAGAGGCAAACAAAGAAAAATTCTGAAAGGAAAGAGAGAAATTTTGAAATTGAATGAGGAAGACTACTGTCATTAGAGACCTCAGGACTAGAAGAATATAGTGGCAGGGTGGCTTATGATCACGCTGCTCCACCCCCACCTAATAGAAAAAGATATCCTGTGCCCAGAATTGCCTCACTGCCATCTAGTAACAGAAAGCAGTCAAGGTAGATTAATTCCTCCTCCTCTGCAAATGAATGTCCAGTCAATCAACGCATGCTAACCCAAGATGACAAAGATGTCAGGATTACCGGACAAAGATTTTTAAGCAGCCATCTCAAAAATGCTTCAACAAGCTTTTATGGATTATAAACAAAATGAAAAAAATAGAATGTCTCAGCACAAAGAAAGAGAACAGACAAAGCAGAAAAAGTAGAAACTTTAGAACTGAAAAGATAATAACTAGGATAAATAAAAAAAAAATCTCATGAGAGTTGTAACATGTTAGTCATTAGGAAAAGCTGATGATAAAGGTGAAAGATAATTGATATGATTAACCTTCAAGATTAGTGGTAAAATAAACTGAAATCTTTCTTGACAAATTGTGACAATAATTTTTGTTTATACGATGCTTAAACACACAGCTGAATTTCTGGAAGTAAAAAATGATAAATTTGGGTATAAAAATTAATGGGTTCAAAATAAGTGATTTAATAATAAAGATTACATTTTCCTAAAACGCATCTGGCCTTAAGAAAACACATTTGAAGAATGTGTTTGTAATTCTTTTCAAACTGCCTCTAAAAAATAGCATGGTCTATTCATTGAAGCCTAATTGAAGACACATTCACTTACTCATTTTGATATTATAAAAACTCAGTACAATATTTCCTAGTAATTCATCTTGTGGAATTATAAAAGAATCTGACTTATATGAATACTAGATTTAAGGTAATTAAAATTATTTGAAGATAATTCTTTCCTTATTGAATGAAATAAAATTTGTTTTGCAGAGTATAGTTCTCTTAGAAGGCAAAATTCATGCATTCTTTCATAAAGCAGGTTTTGAATTGTCTGAATCCTTTGGGATTCAGAAACTATAAGATGTAAACTATTTAGTTTTGTGATGAATTTGAAATTAAAAGATAGTATTTTTCCCCAAAGAAGATGAGGATTTTGAAAGACTTTTTTTTAAACTAATTGAAAGAATTTGAAATGAATTATTACACCAAAAAAGAGATTTGATGGGCATTTCTTTTCATTCATCAAAGAAAACCAACACCATTTTCCTTTTTAAACACTCTATGCTACGAAATAAACACACCAGAAGACCCAGAAAAACTGATATCTAACAAAGTTGGTCTGATTCCTTCTTCTACACATGAATGAAAGGAAGCAACTGGAGACAGACATCTATTAAGCACCAATGGTATGTCAGATACTGAGTTAGGTGATTTGTTTGCATTATATCCATCCTTCTCCCAACCCTATGTGCCTACTGTTACCTGAATCTGAAAGATGATGAATTAAGACATCAGATTAAATACTTCTCTTCAGGTCACGCAGTTAAGATAGCAGTTAAGATAAAAGAATAAAAGAATATTTCCCTTTCATCCATAGTGCATTCTTTATCAACTCCATCACACTATCTCAAAGTATTGCCAAGTGTAATTTGGTTTTTCACGGTCCAGGTGGAGAAGAGTGAAGAGGGCTTTTTTTTTTTTTTTTTTTTTTTTTATCCCCACAGCTGAATGTTAGTGTGCTCAAATTCAGATCAGACCTGTCTTCTTTCTCACTTCATATCCATTCAATATCAAAGAACAAACATTGAGAAGGAGGTGTCGACAACTCATGGTCTAGACACAGTGGGTGCACAGCAGTACTCCTTGTCAAAAGACAGTAGACAAAGGTAAGGAAACACTTTTGATCAAAACCCAGTTGTTTTCCTAACTGCTTTTCTCCATTTCCAGCTGCTCCAGCCTTTCGCTCAGCAGCAGGAATTTAATGACAGCTGTTACAAGGATTATGATGAGAGACTTCCCACTTTAACTGATCTTCTGGACTGGCTAATAGCTTTGATCTGTCATTGTTAGGTCCAATCTAGTGCTGGCAATAAGGAAACTAGTCTTATTTCCATTCAACTAAAAGCTGATCCAAAATAAGACATGGAAATAGAATTATTCTGTTCCATTTTGTTTAGATACAATGTAATTTAAAAGGATAACTTAATAACATTGTCTATAAATGGAATATTATTTATTAATTGTCTTAGCTTTCTAGGAACAGAAAGGTATTATATTACAAGAGGAACAGAAAATTGGGCATTAACTTTCCAGATTCTAGAAGTTATTTGGCAGGTATAATGAGTCTTGAGTGATAGAAATATTTCTTCAAAAGAACATAAATAATATGAAATATTAATAATTGAACTCAGAGTGATTTTGAAAAAATGTTCTCATAAAGATCTGTCAAAAACATAGGCAGTTTACTCTGAATTTTATTGACTGAAGTTTTGTATTTCATTTGGAACAGCCAGTGCTTCTTATAATTGGCTCTTCCAGGACTGTTAATTCTCCACAGGGTTCATGTCAAAAATTTTCTGCTCCAATCACTCTCCCACCCTTATTCCATTATTCATGCTCACAAAATAGCCTGCCTCCTACTTTGCTGAAATTTTCTATTTTATGAAGTTATTTTATATTCTCTATCCCTTCTTGCTTTCCAGACTGTTTTCATAAGTTTGCCCATGCTTTTGTTATTTTCTGTGGCTTCAGAAGGGGTTTTCTCCTTTCTTGGTCTAACCCCTCGAGACTATTGTGCTCATTAATTCAAAAACCTTTTTATCCACTTCTGTTCTGAGTCAGAAATTATGCTAGGAGGTAGGAATTTAAAGATGAGTAATGTCCCTCTAATGGCACTTTTTGCCATGTCTTCCACTATCAATTATATTTTATTACACTTGCACTGGCAGGCTTACCCTTTCCACTTGTTTTCCTCTGCATAAAAACAAGTACAGGAGAAAATAAAACAAAGCAAAGCAAAATAAAACAAACAAAAAACAAACAAACAAACAACCTCTCTGTATTAAACTACTGTCCTATCTCTTGCCTTGCTGTTACCTCTTAATTTCTTAGTAATGTCCATGTCTGGAAATTTTTTTTCATGTACTCATCACCCAGCAATTCCTTAACTTCACATTCCTGCTTCTATCCTACCACTTTTCTGAAATTTTCTTGAAAATCATCTGTTGTCTCTAAATGGTCTTCTTTGCAGTCCTTTTTCTCTGATTTATTTTCAACATTTTGATAGCTTTGAAATAGGCCCCTTCTTTTCCAGCTTTATAATGCTTTATATTTTTTATTGTCCTTTCACTTTTTTTCTGTTTTATTTGCTGACACTTACACTTCTCCTAACTCCTAAATACAGATACTTTCCAAGGGTCTCTTCTAAGTTTCCTTATTTTTCTTTTGACAAAATTGTCTGATATCATGTCTTCAACTGATGCCTCTGAATAACTGCCTACCAAAATTTTCTTTTTCTTTCCTTCTTCCTTCCTTCCTTCCTTCCTTCCTTCCTTCCTTCCTTCCTTCCTTCCTTCCTTCCTTCTTTCGGTAGGGGGAGGTTTAGAACTAGCTTGCCTCTATCAGGGGTTGGGATGTACTTAATTAAGATGTAAGGTGGAAGGAAGAGTTTGGATAGAGCTCTGGCAGCTTTGTTTTTACTCTTTTTAGTTTGTCAGTGTAACCCAGTGATAGCCTCTTGGTTACAGTATCCCAAAGATCTACTAAACTAACACTAACTGCTTAATTAGTGAAAATACTTATATATGTGATGTTAGTGTTGATAAAGAAGAAACCATTGGATGATAAGTCATGTACCTATAATGATAATATCAAAATTGTATTTTGTAGAAAAAGAACCTTCTTGTCAATACTCAAATCAAATTTACCCCAAAGATATGTCCTGCCAGCAGCAAGGCATTGAATTGCCTGGGTCATTGTTTTGTCAACCTCAGGTAAGTTGTGTTTTACTCCTGGACAACAGGGCAAGGGTTTGAGGAAGACAGGGGACAGATCTGTTTTTTACTCCTGTATGGTTAGGTAAAATTTCGATTTTTCCATTGGAATTCTTTCATATCAAAAGCCTGAGAGCTACCTCATACGTTATTTCAAGATAGGATATTCACATCTTGGTTAGTCATAATTTTGTGGCTAAACCCACAAAGTTTTAGGGTATCATTCTAAGACTGAGAAATTGTATGTCAAATGGTGCATCAATGTTGCATGTGTTGCTGTTAATGTATTTTTAAGTACTACTGGTATAAAAATTCAAGTTTTACTTGATTCTGTGTGAGGATAATAGGGAAACTTAGTATTTGACTGCTTCTTGTTATCTAAGAAAATCTGTGTGTCATAAACTTATAGTCTATTTGTTCCACTGTCAAACATAAAGACAACTAGAAATTATAATCCAATATTATTTTTATGTGGATCCTGCCATTTGAACTTCATGAGATAATTACTAATGTAATTGGGCCCTAAAAGCATACTACCAAAGAATATAAGCAAATAAAGTTATCACATCAACACTGTAGTTAAATTTTCTATTCTATTTATTGTAGTTATGAGTTCTATTTACTTAAGTATCTAATACTACTAATGTTGTGCATAGAAATGTTTAATTGATCTAGCAACGTTGAGTGCAAACATTTTTACTTTTCATGCTTTTTAAACTTTTCCTAAGATTTTGTGTGGAATATTGAAAATTTTAATTTGTTAGCTGTGGCTAGGTAGTTCTACTTAATTAAATATGTACTTCCTCTCAACATTTTTTCTATTTTGGGATTTCTTGTTAAATCTGGACAACAGTAAAATATGACAAGGTTCTTGGTTGCAAAATGTCTTTTTCTTCTGAAAAAAAAAACTAATAAGAATTTATATATTGTATATACCTGAGTGACCTTGAAACATTAGGTTATATTGCTGATTTCCTCCAGCTTTCAGAATTTCTAGAACTCCAAACACTTCTGGCTATCTGATAAACAGTTACCGTTTACCAGTAAATCTTTTCAAAAAATTGATTTATTTTTTTACTTATACATACATAAAAAAGTAGGATACATTTAAATTAAACATTTATTTTTCAGAATTTCTTAAGTGGAAGATGTATTTAAAGACAACTTGCTCTAATACCCTTTTTGTTACCTGCTCTTGGAGAAATAATAACAAAGATAGGAATCTTAGAAAGACTGGCATACTACAGCATGGGCCTGTGGTCCTAAAATTGTATAAATAATGCTTACTTTCATAGGAATCCAAATATTCCTTGCTTAAAGGCATATATGATATACTTATGTATTAAGACAGGGCAGAAAGTCAGTAGGTGGCTAAATAGATAAATATGGTTACCAGAGAGGTCACTGTAGTAATGACCCCATGTTGCCCAGTGATAGTACCTATCATTTTACATGACATTTATGTTGAATTTAGCTTCCAAATATGAAAAACAGTGGTATGGATGGTTATGGGGAAGCTATTACAGTCAGGGAAAATGGTATGTTTAAAGGGTAAAAGACTGGATAACACATAGACCATTCAAGATTTGGAGTGCTTCAGATTGGTTTAATCTAGATGCATGTGTGTGGAGGACAGCCATATGGAAAGCTAATGTGGTGATAGATTATGTGGGGTTTGAATGTCAAGCTACATAGATTTGTACTTTACTTTGTAGGTTCAATCATTGCCAAGAGAGACACTAATAAATTTCCCTCCTCCAATCTTTCTAAGTGGGTAATAAGAAAATAGCTTTGTTTTAAGAAGATCAACCAAGCAGCTACTTGAAAAGAATTGGCAGGTTATGTACTAGGGAAAAGGAGACCGATTAAAAAAAAAATTGTGTCTTTCTTCTTTTCTCCCTTCCCTTCCCTCTTCTCCTCCCCTTTCCTTTCCTACCCTTGATTGTAAGGAGTAAGGTAATGATAGTCAATATTAGGGTAATTATCATTGAGATGGATATAAAAGGCTAGAAGGGAAAATCCTGGCAAACCACTGCAACAAAAAACTCAGAAGAACATAGAAATCAGATTGTAAGTGGGAGAAATGAAGAGGTTTTTGAAGTAGAATAAAAGGGACAACAATGTTGAACAGAAACAGCGAATCTGGGGGTGGTGTGGATCAGAGGTGGAGGGCAGGAATTGTGGGTTTGTTTTCAGGCGTGATAAATTAGGGCAAAAGGATAACAACCAGCTAAGAATGTTTGGGGCACATGTGGAAATTTAGGAGGGAGATGGGAACAAGAGATAGAGCTTTGAGAATCATCCACAACAAAGTTAAAAAAAAAAAAAAAAAGAAAGAAGGAAAGAAAGAAAACACACACCCATGAAACCCGAAACAATTCAATGAGGATTTTTATGTTTTAAAGTGGAGGTTGTGCTGAGGGATTCTATCTCCTGCCATAGGAGTTCTGGACTTCATCTCTTTTATACAAGTGCCCTTCTATATAATTCAGTGCAATAATTATTGCGTGCATGTCATGCTGCAGCATGGGGGCTGTTCTTAAGCAATAAGCCAATATGGAAATGCTTTCATCTGCTAATTGTTTAGTATTTTGCATAATCAGCTTTATCTGTACAAGGTTTCTGCTTGTACTTGAACTTCCCGTGCTAGCTTTCACTGTAACAAGTTGAAGAATGCAGAACACTCCTCCAAATCCTGTTTTGGGAGAAAAGCCTTCCATGAGGTTTTAAGCTTCAACACAGCTGAGTTTGTGATCTCTCAGAGCAGCATCACACTGATTACATATAATCATTTTATTTTTAAAAACAAACAACAGGAAATCTAACCAACCTGTTAACATAAACATACCAAATACTGAGGGTAGAATCATATAATATTAATAGAATTTCTAGGAAATATTTCAGAAATATGGGAACCAGGATTACAGAGCAACTAACTGAGGCTTTTGTGAGAATCATGTATTCAAAATTTAATAGTAAAAGTAATTAACAGGTAATTGTCAAAAATAACGTAAATTTAAGTGGGAGACCATGTTTAATCCTATCATTCTAGCAAATAACTAAATAAATGCAATGAAAAGAAAAAAAACAGATTTATCACTGATACCTATTATTGTAGGAAAAAATAATTTTGTTCAACGTTGTTATAGGGATCAAAAACTGGTTACACTGTAAGGGGAAATTGTATGTGTAAAGATAAAACATGATTGTATCTTTCCAGCTGAAGTTCCACGTCTAGGAACCTGAGACTACGAAGATATGGATATTAATAGGTGTTTATCAGTTAAAATTTGGGAAAAAAACCCCAGCCTTACAGCAAGGGATAAACAAATTTTGGGACAGCCATAAATAATATGCAGTTATTAAAACTAATAATATAGATATGAAATATTTATCTCACAAATATTTAATATTTATTAAATTAAAAAATTAATTACAGAAGAACACAGATGTATATATAGTATGTATATACGTATACACATACTATATATACCTATATATAACATATTTACAGTTTCACTTTAACTAGAACAAAAGTCGTCAAGTATTCACAGACTCAGTCCTATACCCATCAAACCAAAGGAAATCCATCCCACAAAATAGGCTTTCTCCCTTCCCCTGAATCTTGGCCTTTTGTGGGTACTTTAGAAAATGGAAGCGGCTGGCAGTCATTGAAAAGGGAGTCTAGGACACACACGTCACTCATCATCAGGGAAATACAAATCAAAACCACAATGAGATACCACCTCACACCTGTCAGAATGGCTAAAATTAACAACTCAGGAAACAACAGATGTTGGCGAGGATGGAGAAAAGGGGAACACTTTTGCACTGTAGTGGGAATGCAAACTGGTGCAGCTACTCTGGAAATCAGTATGGAGGTTCCTCAAAAAATTAAAAATACAACTACCCTACAACTCAGCAATTGCACTACTAGGTATTTATCCAAAGGATACAAAAATGCTGAATCAAAGGGGCACATGCACCCCAATATTAGCAGCAGTGCTATCAACAATAGCCAAATTATGGAAAGAGCCCAAATATCCATTGATTGATGAATGTGGTATATGTATACAATGGAGTATTACTCAGTCACCAAAAAGAATGAAATCTTGCCATTTGCAACAATGTGGATGGAACTAGAATGTATTAGGCTAATAAGTCAGAGAAAGATAAATAGCATATGATTCCACTCATATGTGTAACTTAAGAAACAAAACAAATGAACATAGGAGAAGGGAAGGAAAAATAAGATAAAAAAACAGAGAGTGAGGGAAACCACAAGAGAATCTTAAATATACAGAACTGAGGGTTGATGGAGGGGTGTTGGGTGGGAGGATGGGCTAAATGGGTGATGGGCATTAAGAGGAAACTTATTGGGACGAGCACTGGGTATTATATATAAGTGATGAATCACTAAAAATAATAATTAAAAATAAAATAAAATGGGAGTCTAGGAGAATTTCTACATTGAAAACAGTGGAGAGCAAGACACAGAAGAAAGCAGAGGATAGATCCAAGAACAAAATGGGAAGGGTATGGGAAGAAAGAGCTTGTTAAGAAATTTATAAGGTGAGTATTGAGAATTTAAGAAATTGGTGGGGAGGAAGTGAGGGAGAGGCACTACTATCATATAGGTTGAGACACTGAGATGAAAAAGGAAAAAATTTCAAAAGGTTTACTGTGAGTTAAAACCGTACTCTACCAGCAGTGTATTCTTGAGAAGTTCAGGCAAATAACTTGATCTCAAAGTTTAATTTTTGTAGGACACTATTTCTTTCAATGTAACTTATCGCCGAGATTAACTCACAAGGTTACTATTCACTTTTATGCAAGTTAGGTAATTGTATAGTTTTGATAAAAAATAATTTTAAGGTAACTATTGAAATAGTTACTTTTTCTTTTCTAAAACCAAGGTAAAACTAGATGTAGTTTCATTCTTCTAAAGAGATTTATAAACAGAATTTCTTTGCATGTTATTTTATATATTCATGTATACACACACACACACACACACACACACACACACACATCCACACACACATATGGCCGGTGTTGAGAGTTTAGTTAAGCCACACTATGGTATTACTGCTGTGGCATCCATTTCATATGGCCAAGTGTCCTGCAGGGACACTGAACTGACACTGGGCCCCCATGTAAGCATGCTACAGATAGCAAGCAGCCTGCAGAGTCACAAACAAATAGAAGTTCCTGATCTGACTTCCCTAACAGCCCTTATGATAAATAATCTTCCTTGCCTCCCACGGCATTCCCTTAGATAAGACCCCTGTGGAACTTGCCAAACCCCATTTTTGGTTTTAATTGATCAATGTGGCCTTAGACTGGGAACTCCAAAGCACTCCATCCATAGATTCTTATGAAGGCACGTCCCCAGATCCTGTCTCTCTCTCTCTGCTGGCACTCTGCCTTGAACTCCCTGTGTTGCTTCTTGAGACATGCTACATACTTCCTCCAGGCTTAGTGATTAATACACCTCTCTGTTTCAATTTCTTTTGTGGTCTTTTTTTGAACCATGCCTCACTACCCAACACCTCAGGGCTCTACTTGACAAATGAAAAATTTAACAAAATCTTAACATTTTTTAATATATATTTATCATATAAGCAATAGTATTTCTGAATTTTATAAGAAGAATGGGTCTTCTGATAGAAGTAGTAAAGCCAGCACAAATTCTGGATACCCAACAGATCTTCACAAGGCACATACTTATAGAACTCGACTGAATCACAATTACAGTAAGAACCCTTTATTTTATTCTTCCATTGGATCATGAGAGTTTAAAACATGGGCTCTGAAGCCCAGTAGACTGAGGTTTAATTAAAAACATGACTTTATATTTATGGGAGCTAAAAGTATTACTGAGCACTTCTAAACTTCAGTCTTCTCAAAGGAAAAAAATAAAGAAAAGCAATCAGCCTAAGAGTTATGTACCAGCTATCCTCTCCTTTAATACACTTTTCTACCCAATGACTTTCAAGCAAATCTGTTTAGCTAAAATAATACATATCCAGTCCTAGCTGCAAAGGAATCTGAGGATCCCAGCTCTTTAATCTAGGTTCATGGCCACTCAAAACAAAACAAGATAATTTTTTAGTGAAGAAGAAGAAGAGAATATATATTTAAAGACACTTAGGCTTTTATATAGAAATAAGAATATCTACCTCAAAATTTATTGTCGTAAGTATAAAATGTGATTATACATATACACACATACACAAACCGACCATAATGCATTATAAAGAGTGCACATCCATAAAACACTATGTAAAAAACTGTCCTCAATTTTCCTCAATTAAACAAAAGATATAAAAACCTACTGACTTTGAAAACAGTTGTTTACATTGCAAAAATTTTTTTCAACCAGGTCACACAAGTCTTGGTAATGATACCAGCAGAACTTTTCTATAATTTTACACATGCTTTTAATGCACTCGTGGATTGCGTTTACTTTAATGTGCCTGATGTAAATAAGAAAATGTAATAGTGTTCTTGATTTTAAATACAGTATTTTTAAGTTTTACAAAAAGTACAGTAAGCTGTTGGATGGCAATGGGGATATAATAAAACTCTTGAAAGTTTATGCATAGAAAATGTAAGTTACATTGTGTATCATTTGAAGAGGCAAATGGAGGTTTAGCTCTAGGAACTATTCTAGCCTACAGTACCCAAGTTTTAAATTTTAATTAAATTCATTTTACAATATGTGTACACCCAGAAAAGGCTTTTGTTCCAGAGAACCTCCTAATCTGTGCCCACTATCCTAGCTGGTTGCAAATGGGTTGCAGGTATGCCTAGAAGTGGGCTCCTCAACCCCGGGTTTTGCTGCGGTCCATGGGCTAGTCTATTCCTAGAGCAGCTCTTATCTCTTTACCCTAGTATCCAATAATATAATTTTTTAGATGTACTGAAACTATCCATGTATTTATGCTCCATCTCCCTAACTAGATTGTGTGTCTTAAAAGCAGGGAGTGAGTCTTCTTTAAGAGCCTACATGATTATGTAGAATTAATGCTTACCGAGGATTGTGGATTTATAATCAATATAAATATATTATCTCTGGCATTTATGATCTAGGCACATATGCACTAATAAATGTTATCTATTTTGTTAAAAAGAAAGTTTTGAAGATCTTTTCTACTCTTGATGATATCTGTACTATCTCTTGATGAAACTGTATAGAATAATTTCATGAGTCATTTATATGTTCAACTTGTACTCACATTAATCTTTCTTTTCCATGATCTCTCTTTTATAATGATTATGTGTTAAATTTTGTCCTCCTGAGATGAGACCAGGACTAATCAACCACACCCTGTGCTTAGTTATGGAATTTCCAGAGCTTGGATGATCTTAGAAATCGAGTGTTCCAGCACTCTTATTTCACAAATGAGGAATCCAAAATCAGAAAGGTTGAAGTTTTCAGTTCAAGAAATAATGTTAAACATCTGTCACATGCTTCGCCCCAGGCTACATCCTGAGGATAAATAGGCAAATTAGAAATAATCACATAAGGATTAAATGTGATATTGTATGTAATAAATATAACACAGCACTTAGCATGCCATAGTCATTCATAAAACAGGATTTGAACATTTTACATTTAATACTGTAGCTTCTCATTTTCCTAGATTGAGGTGGGGAAAGGCCTGAAAATTGAGGGGCAGATGAGAATTCCTTAAAGATTTCACTCTCAGGCTAGTACGACACTCTAACATTATGGCTGTTCTACAATTACATAGCAAGTGAATGAAACTGGAATTTAGCTAAAGTGTCTTGACTCCTGTTTGGTGTTTTTCTCTTCTTCTTATGTCCAGCTACAACTCTACTTAAAGTTACATTATGACTTACAGGTTTTTACAGTTAGATATGAATATCACGATGTTAGAAAGCAGGGAGAAAAAAATAATGGAAGAGAAGTAAGGAGATCTTTTCTCAATTATATGATACAGAACATAGAAAACATATCACATTAAGAAAATACATGTGTCATAAGAATGATCAATTATAGGAAACATAATCCTACTCTAGACACCTCTAGTGCCTTCTAGCCAATAAAGACAGAGACCATCCACGGTCCTGTTTGCCTCTTTTTCTTGGACTATTTTTAATTCAGATTAATGATATGCATTCAATTGTAAATAAATTCTATTGATACCACATCAGCAAAGACTTTAGGATCTGATTTTTTTTCTCTATCTCCACTTTACTTGATGTACCTTACCCCCACCTAACCAATGAAACATTCACTTATTCAGCTATGTCTTTCAAATGTCTGTCTACCCTTTTCATATTCTTCTTTGTTCTTCACATTACCATCAATTACGTTCCTTTAAAGCATATCCAAAACACATCCTTCAGTCCTGGAAAACATCTATAGGTTCTTTGTGGTACATGAGCAAAAATTCAGATTTCTTCAGCAGGCATAAAATAAACCTCTCACTCCACTCCATACAATCTCAAAAACTCAAAAGCCTAAAGTTCCTTGCCCCCTATCAAGCAGCTAGAAAGTTCTGCTGATGTAGTTTGAATAACTAAATGTCTTATCTTGGGTTGCTGTAACAAAATGCCATACACTGGGTGGCTTAAACAAATTACATTTATTTTCTCACAGTCTGGACGCTGGAAGTCCAAGACCGAGATGTCAGCATGGTTGGGTTCTGGTGAGTCTCTCTTCTTGGCTTGTAGGCTACCCTCCTACTGTGTCCTCACATGGCAGATAGAGAGCAAGACCAAGCTCTCTGATGTCTCATTTTATAAGGGCACTAATCCCATGATGACAGTCCTACCCTCAGGAACTCATATACACTTAACTATCTTCCAAAGGCCCCATTCAAAATACCATCACATTGGGAGTTAGGGCTTTAACATAGGGAGTTAGAGTCAACACATGGATTGAAGGGGACACAATTCAGTCTATATGACTAAACTGTAATTATTGCAAGTGAACTCTTGGTCTCTTCTAGTAACAACTTCTAGGCAAGGATATTGCCTAGTTATCAATTTTCAGCTCTTTGTCTAATAAGACAAAGAGTTCAGTCAACACAAATGAGTTTAAATATCTCTTTCATGATCCCAAATGGAAAGGATAGCAACACTACTAAAAGAATGAAAGAATGTGTTACAGTTTGGAATGGTCTTATTTATTTTTTTAATGTTTATTTATGAAATTTTATAATGTTACAATTTATTTATAATGTTATTTATTTAGAGAAAGAGAGAGAGAGAGAGAGAGAGAGAGAGAGTACATGTGCAAGTGAGTGGGGGAGGGGCAGAGAGAGAGGGAGAAAGAGAATCTCAAGCAGGCTCCCTGAGGCCAGTACAGAGCCTGACACAGGGCTCAATCTCACGAACTGTGAAAAAGTGACCTGAACTGAAATCAAGAGTGAAATGCTTAACCAACTGAGCCACCCAGGCACCGGAAGGAATAGTCTTATTTCTTATCAGTTCTCCCACATAGGTTCTGTAGTAATTTAAAAATAGCTACAGGAGTTATTTGGAGGTAGGGTTGGATTGCCGGATTGAATTTAGAGCCAGATTGAATTTGCTGCTTTTTTCTCGCCTGAATGGAAGTCAACCACGTAGTCTTAGGTTTAGGAGCTGGACAATGGTGACATCCCACAACAAGGGCAGTGCTGTCTTGATGAGATTATATCACAGAAGTAGTATAGACAAGAACTAGTGGGCCAGTGGGTAAGAGAATCTCAGGCTGGCTCAGATATGTCTACCCAGAAACTCTTCCTGGTTTTTCAGATTAAAGAAGTCATTTCTCCCTCCATGTGAAAGAGGTAATGAGGGATAATAAAACGTGGGGGCAAGGGTGGATACTTATCTACTACTAAAACTTTCCAAATTAATGAGCTAAGGCAGAAATGTGAAGAGGTGAACAACTGTTTCATTTTGTTTTTATTTCTCGTTTACTTGTTCATTTGTTTTCCTTCTAGAATGTACACGTAAAACTCTCAAGCAGAGAATGAAAAGCTGTCAATATTTTTTTACAGAAGAGCTTTTCTTTGTTTAGCAAAATAAATGGATAAACTATTTATAATGTAAAGTGAGACTCAAATAGCATGGTTTGGGATAGGACAAAAAGAGAGATCAAACTACACTGCTTAGAAAATGAGTAAGAATGGGATGGAGGCATCATAGAGGAGAGGAGAAAGAATGGAGGGAGAAGAGAAGACAGTTTTACAAAAGTAATGTGTTACAATTTGGAGAAACTTATTTCTCACCTTTTTCTACCAGTTAGATTTTAAACCAATTGACAAATTGCTACAGGAGTATGGTAAGAACCAACATATTAACTTTAGCAGGGGTAAATCTGAATTGGAGAATGTGGAGCCAAGTGGGACTTTCCCCTTCTTCTCTTCTTGTTGAACTAAAACACACACCAGCCAAGGAACAAAGTATGAGACTGGATATGAACAGTAAAATCTTGGATTTACCCAACTTTTATTGTTGTTCATAGAGGGATAATTATCAAGAAATCTTAGATGCTGACCTGGCTGCTATGTGTGTGGTGTTTCACAGTGCAACTGAGAGAAATAATAGACAAGCAGATGCAATGGGAAACTGTCTGAGGAGAGAACATGTCTTTTGCCAAATACACAAATAGTTTTAAGGGTGGTGATGAATGTGAATAGCTGGGGTTTACTGTGTAATGGAGGCCTTTGGGCAAAAATAGGTATCCCAATCCAGATGTTGAGATGATAACCAGTCTATTGGCCCTTCACATCATTAAGCTTCTAGAAGGAAAGAAAAGTATGATTTTCAAAGATAGTAAGGCTTCATTCTTCATCATTAAGGAGAAGGATCTAACAGAGACACATATGTAAATTCCCCAGAGATGGAGGAGATGCTAAGTAAATTGAACTGGCTATTCTGAACATAGAGTTGGTAGGGGTCTGTCTACTTCTAACGCAAAAGATGGGGGAGGGGGTTCAATATACTTTCCTCAGTACCATGTTCAAAGCTGTCTCAAGTAGCCAATCTGTGGTATCTAGGCTTTGTTAACAGTGTAGGAAACTAAGGACATAATGATTGGCCACAGTCTCCTCCAGTGATTTGCAGCTTTTAGGGCACCAGCAGAATAAAGTCTAGGCATGGCAATCACTCTTCTAGAAGATACTGTTATCATGACAATAGTGAAGTGTCTTCCTCACGTGTTTTACAACTGAGGACTACAGATGGAAGAACATGACACACAGTGAGAACACATGGAAAGGAGGTAATGAGATCATCTAACCATGGAAGACAAAATAGTAAATTTTGGATAATAATGTCACTGTGACTTCAGTTTGTACCTACAGCCATGTGTGGCTAGGTTATTAGGTTACATTTGACTTTCTTCACTGATTTTCTTCTCTTTTATCACCCTCCTGATATGCATTCCCTGTCTTTGATGGATACAGACTTGTATGATTTCACCCTTCATTCAACTTTTAGTAGAGGCAACAATGGTGCCAGGAAGGCTAAGAAAGATGGCACACAGTGGTGAGAGGTGACAGTCTCAGCAGTGGTGGGTTCATGTGGCAGCAGGAGGAGCAGCAGCTGTTCATTCCTTCTTCAGTGGTATACTGATGCAGTATACACCGGTAAGAACATGTACTTTTAACAATAAATTTTTTTTAATTAAAAATTTTTTTTAACGTTTATTTATTATTGAAAGACAGAGAGAGACAGAGTGTGAGCAGGGAACGGGCAGAGAGAGAGGGAGGCACAGAATCCAAAGCAGGCTCCAGGCTCTGAGCTGTCAGCACAGAGCCTGACATGGGGCTCGAACTCACAAACAGTGAGATCATGACCTGAGCAGATGTCAGCAGCTCAACTGACTGAGCCACCCAGATGTCCCAACAATAAATTTCTTAAGGGGTGCTACTGACTTGTTTCTCTCTCATGCGGTAATATATTGTTTATAAAAATAATCACGTAGGACCTGAGTCTTGGGGTGTGTGTGTGTGTGTGTGTACTAGGTTCTGATTTCAATTTATAAATCTTCTTTATTCAGGTGATTGCCACTTAACTAGCATGGATAGGAAATTGTTCTGAATAATCCTTCCATAGTTTAGAAGATCAACTTCATGGGGCATCTGGGTGGCTCAGTCAGTTAAGCGTCCAACCTCAGCTCAGGTCATGATGCTGCAGTTTGTGAGTTCAAGCCCCACGTCAGGCTCTATGCTAGCAGCACAGAGCCTGGGGCCTGCTTCAGAGCCTGAGACCTGCTTCTGTCTGCCTGTCTGTCTGTCTCTCTCTCGGCCCCTCTCCTGCTTGTACTCTCTCTCTAAAATACATAGTAAACATTTGGAAAAAAAAAAAAAAAGATCATCCTCATTCATTCATAGAAAGCCTAAGAAAGGAAGGAATCCCCCCCTCCAATTATTACATTTTGGTACCAACCATCATACACTCTAGTCATGCCATTCCTTGTCTTTTTTTTTTTTTTTTCAAAAAAGTAAACTCACTTGGAAACGTTTACTAATTTTTTTAGTTAGATTTGAGAAGGCATTATCTTATTTAAAATAATAATATACTTCTACCCCACATAGAATACAAATATCATATAAACATCTTAAGTTTCCATGAAACATGTTCAAATGACAAACACATCCATGATTCTTGCTAAGGCAAGGATGTCAATAATCCCTCTGTGCAGTCAATGCCCAGAGGGCATTGTGTCTTGTTTAGATCATGCCACATTGAATTTTTCAGAAATAAAGTTCATCTCTCACATTACGTACATCAAGATGACCATAGAAAAGAAAATATAAAAAGGAAAACATGTGTCTATCAGAAATAATAAGAGCAATGATATACTGAGGATGACTTATAATACCAAGGACTACAAAGCAAAATTAACCCATCTCTTTCGAGTTTACTCAAAGAATCTAAAAAAGTGTTTTCACAGTTGTCAGAAGCTTTAGTCGACAAGGAGTCCAGCTGAATAAAGCGAAAGAAAAAGTGGTTGGTAATATGAGTTGACATCAAAAGTTTTATGGAATTCCAAACTTGAGTAGAATCCTGACAAAGGAATATAGAAAATGAAATAGAACATCATACTATTTCTTCTTTTGGGCTTGAATTAAGTATATATTTTAAAGTTTATCTAGAAGTTTTAACCACAAAATTCACACTTAGCTTGCCCTGAAGTACTAAGCTAAATAAAAAAATTGAATGTGATGACAATAATGTCTCTAGTCAAGGAAGCTGTTGTAGGAACTGGCAAGCTTCATTGGTAAGTAAGGCTATTACCAAAAACAAAAAACAAAACAAAACCAAAAAAGCCCCAAAACAAAACCAAAAACTGCTATAACATTAAAAAAAGGGTATTTATATATAATAGTATAAAGTGACATAGAAGCTCAGGATCATCAGGACAAGAATAAAAAAATCATGAGGATATTAAAACAGAATTTTATAATTACTGGCTAAGTATTTCAATATTCTGGTTGAATTAGCAAAGCTCTTTTTATAGTAAGCAGTTTTCCCATTATTTTGGCTAAAAATGTCTTGATCAACTGACTTTTATATTCCTACAATTGGAAAGTTATTTACACAGTGAGAAAGAACTTTAACATTTCTTAACTATAACAGATAGATGAGATAGATAGATAGATAGATACACACACAGACAGGCAGGCAGACAGACAGACAGACAGACAGGTTTTATGGTTTGTTTTTTAAATTTACAACTACTAAAGCACACTTCTGATGTTTGACTTCCCATGTTGCATGACCCAGGGAAATAATGCTATGATAATTTGGATTTCAATTAATCTGGTTCATGTCACAGTTATTTCTCATCATAAATTAATAAATTCTCATACTTGTGTCAGTTCTCTGAAGAACTCTTTATTCCTGAGCACTGAAAGCTGTTTTTTTTTTTTTTTTTTTTTTTTTTTTTTTTTTTTTTTTTTTGAGGCATGGGGCCAGATCCTTAGATCAATGTTTTGCTTGGTAAGGCCCAATCAAGTCAGCAGACTTTCTGTAGACACCAGTGCTGGCATCCATCTGCTTGCCTGCTACTCATTTCTTAATTTGTATGTATTACTTATAGTAACTGTAGGCTTTTGCCACCTTAAATTGTTATTATAGGGTTGCCATATGGAAACACTAAACTGATAATTCCAATACTTTTTCTCCCCTAAGGGCAACATTAGCTGAAAGAAAAAAACACTTTAAAACAGAACCTGTATGGACTGTTTTCTTCATTTATTCCTTTGGCTACAAATATATGGAGAATACTTCTGTGTTGTAGAAATTATATCAACATTGTCAATACAACAGTGACCAAGTTAGAAAGAGATAACAACATCTTGGAGTTTATGGTTATGTGGTAGAGATTATTAAATACAAAATTATTCTGTGTTGTTGTATGATACTAAATTTGTCAGGTAAGTACATTTTAGTAGAGAAAGTGATGTGTGTAGGTCAAGACCAAAAGAATGAGTGGAATTACACTAGGAAAAAGCACAAGTGGAGTGGCACAGTGACCTTTATTTTGACAGCAGAAATTTATTACTATGCCATGTGTCAAACTTAGTCTCTGAGGACGCAGCAGTGGACCAAACATACCAGATCCCTATTCTCATGGGCTTGCATTGTGTTTGGGGAAACAAAAAAAAATCAACTTAACAACCTATACGTAAACAATTTTAGGTGGCAGCAGTGCTATGAGAACTAAAATTGGGTTGTAGTGCACTTATTGTTTGCATCCACAGCATTGATTTGCTCTGATGTTTGGCGATTTATTCTTTCCCCATATAGCTCATAGACCTTCGAAAATCTGATGTCTCCCCTCGGAGCAGGTATGAACACGATTGTTCAAAAAGTAATTCTGCTTCTTTGCAAGCAATTTGTTGAGCAACTCAAAGCTAATTAAAACAGTTTTTTAGTTCACCCGATCTTAAATGTTGGTTTAAGATGGTAATGTAAATAATTATAGCCAATTAAACATGAGAGGAAGATTGTGCTGACCCACTGTGAAAAAAAAGAAATTACCTCCCTTTTAAGAGAAAGGAGAAAAATTGGCCTCTTTGCTATCCAGCCACCTAAGCCAGTGATCACACTTATTTAAGTCACTATAATTCCAAATTTCTTTTACTCATCTGAAAACACTTTAAGTAAAACTGGAGACACATCTGATGTATTAGAAAAGGAGTGAAAAGGAGAACAAGGAGAGCATAAATTCGGCTTCAAACTGGCTGGTTAAGAATGTACATTTTTTTTTTAATGTTTACTTATTTTGAGACAGAGAGAGAGTGAAAAGGAGAGGTGCAGAGAGAGGGAGAGAGAGAGAATCCTCAGCAGGCTCCATGCTGTCAGAGCAGAGCCCGATATGGGGCTCGAACGCACAAATCATGGGATCATGACCTGAGCTGAAACCAAGAGTCAAAGGCTCAACCAACTGAGCCACCCAGGTGCTTCAAGAACTAACTTTCTGAAGATAGTCAGCCATGAGATGCCGAGAGCAGACCTTTCCAGGAAGCATAAGGAACAATTAGATAGTCACAAGGTTCAACTGAAAATAAGGAGGTGTTACACTAGAAATGAGTGGTTCTGATGATATGAGGCTTGTGAGTCAGTGGAGAGATTTAAGATTAATTCTAAGAGTCATTAAAGTATTTGAAGTTTGGGGATGACAAATTATTGTCTTTTTTCTTCCATGGAATCTCCTGCTTTCAACTACCATTAAAATGTGTTATATATTTTATAGCAATCACATGTAAAAATATAATTTTTGTCAAGTTGGCTAATATACAGCGTATACAGTGTGCTCTTGGTTTTGGCGGTAGATTCCCGTGATTCATCATTTACATACAACACCCAGTGCTCATCCCAACAAGTGTCCTCCTCAATGCCGTCACCCATTTTCCCTTCCCCCCCACATCAACCTTCAGTTTGTTCTCTGTATTTAAGAGTCTCTTATGGGTTTGCCTTTCTCTCTGAAACTATTTTTCCCCTTCCCTTCCCCCATGGTTCCTGTTAAGTTTCTCAAGTTCCACATATGAGTGAAAACATCATATCTGCCTTCCTCTGACTGACTTATTTCACTTAGCATAATACCCTCCAGTTCCATCCCTTTTGTATAGCAACCACATTTAATTTACAGTGTAGATGAAATTAAAATGGAATCAATATCATCCTTATGGCATGTGAATTTGTCTTATTTCAAAAGTACTTGATCACAGGATTTTTTTTTATAGAATGCAATGACTTTCAGTTAGTAAAATTAAGAAAGATGTGAAGATTGAAGACAGTATAATTTTAATGAAAAATAAATTAAGTCTGGAAAATTTGTCCTTTTAATTACTATAGAAGTCAAAATAAATTAAAGTTGCAGGATATAACTGCCAAAGAATATCTTTAATGCAAAATAATACCTTTACAAGACAGCATGGTACTAAGAATGGAGATAACAGATAATTACGGAGGCAAGGCTTAAAGAGGTGAGAATTTTTAATTTATTTAGAGATAAATTTGCTGGGAAAGTTTAAATGGCTTTTCTACACTTTCATATTGCTACTTTTAAGAAGTTATACATCATAAATATTTTTCTTTAATCATGTATAACTTCACTAAGATATGCATTACAAAAACCCAGTGATTAATTTCCACAAATACATCCTGAATTCCTCTGTATACAATGCATTATGTTAGGGACTTTGAAGAGAAATACAAAAAATAAATAAGATTCTCTTCCTACACGGGGCTCCTGGATGGCTCAGTCAGTCAAGCGTCCGACTTCAGCTCAGGTCATGATCTTGTGGTCCCTGAGTTTGAGCCCCGCATTGGGCTCTGTGCTGACAGCTTGGAGCCTGGAGCTTGCTTCATTCAGATTCTGTGTCTCTGTCTCTCTCTGCCCTTCCCCTGCTCATTCTCTTTCTCTCTCAAAAATAAAGAAACATTAAAAAAAATAATAAAGATTCTCTTCCTACCATAAAATAGCACACAATTTCAAAGAGGAAAAAAATATTTAAAATAGAAAATCATATAAAATAGAATGAGATAATTTTGAAAGAAGTATAAAAAGGAACTTGAGAAAGATCACTTTTGCTAGAGAATCAGAAAAGATATCATGGACAGGCCTTTACGAAGAGTCTTCACACATAAACCACAGGTACTACAGGTGGGTCAGAATGTTTAAGAGTGATTTTTAATTAAATATTGGCCTTTTTAGTAGATGTAGTGTCATGCCTATAGGACTACTCATGTTTGATTCACCACAGATAATCTCAGAAAATAATTCATATTTAGACTTACAATTGTCCATATATCCTAATGTACTATATACATGAAGGTTATAAAACAGAAATATATTTCCTGATGTCAAGAAATTAGCAATATTGATGAAAGTCTAGAGTGGAAAAGAGAATTTTGCTGATTTTTAAAGCACTTTTCTGAGAGTAACTAAGTGACAGGAAAGTAGACAATAGAGACTACGGGGCATCCAGAGAAGCTGTGAAGTGTGTTATAAAAGAATTATAATTACAGTTGTGCAATTACAAGATCCAAGTAGATGTTGCTAAAATCCCTTTGTCCCTCTCAGCTTTAGCTTTAATATTTGTAAACTGGAAATATTATGTGCAGGGTTGTTCTAAAATATGAAAAATATATTAAATTATCTTTTAAGCTCTAGAATTGTATTGTCCAACATGACAGCTTCTAGCCATATGTGGCTATTTAACTTAAATTAATTAAATTTAAATACATGTTTAAATTAAGTTCCCGGGGAGCCTGTGTGACTCAGTTGGTTAAGCTTTTGACTTCAGCTCAGGTCATGATCTCACAGTTTGTGGGTTCGAGCCCCACGCTGGGCTCTGTGCTGACAGTTCAGGGCCTGGAGGCTGCTTCAGATTCTGTGTCTCCCTCTCTGTCGTTCCCCTGCTCATGCTGTCTCTCTCTCAAAAACAAATAAACATTAAAAAAAAAAAAAGTAAGTTCCCTACTCACACTAACCACATTTTAAGTACTAATAGTTACATGTGGGTAGTGACTACTATATTAGACAGCAAGGACATAGAGTATTTCTATCATCACAGAAAGTTTCATTGGGCAGCACTGCTCTAGAATGCAATACAAATATTGATTGCTTTTCTATTTGTTTTCATGGTTACAGAATAAGATACTCTAGTTAATAAATGAATCCTTTAGGCAGAAAAAACCTAGCCATAGAACAGATAATGAAAAGAGGTACAAAATCTACCTTTATAAGAAAATATCTCATTAGCAAACTATATACTATTTTTACAGTGCTATGTGTTAATTTTATCAAGAACATCAATTATTTTTCTTGAGACTCCATGAAGAAAATTTATAGGCTCAGAAAATGCAATTTTGAGTAAAATCATTCTGTAGTCATTACATAAAAGTAGAAACCATATTGTATTTTAGAAGACGCTCCAAACACTGTGATATATACTTTTAAAGTTTTTAGTGTATAACATACACAATACTAAAATGCATAGATCTTAAGTTTATAGTTTGATGAGTTTTCACTTATGTACACACTCTGTAACTGTCACATTTCCAGTCCCCAGAAGGCTCCCTTGTAGTCCTCCCACTCAATAAATCCCTCTCCACAAAGATAACCACTCTTATGACTTCAATCAGTAAGAGATTAGTTTCATTGGTTCTTGACTTCATGTGAGTGGCACTGTATGTTCTATACTTTTTTTGTCTGGCTTCTTTCACACAATATTATGTTTGTGACATGAAGCCATGTTCTTGAAAGTGACAATAACTAATTCTTTTCCAAAAATAAAATATATTTTGCTACTAAGCTCTCCTGTTCCAGAGAAGTGAGGTCAGCATCAGAAAGGCAAGTATAGTTGCCAAATTGGTTTCGATGTTTTTAGCAAAATGTCTTCCCGCAGTTCTATTGTCTATTAGCTATAAATATTGTTAAGAACTTCCTTAAGGGAATAGAATTACTTTCCTGACTTAACTTTCCCCCAAACATCAGTGTTCTTATCTTTTGAAAACTGAACTGAAAGCTTATTCTCCCAGGTGACCACCATCTTCTCTGAAAACAGTGATTCCCTGTAACTTCAAGCCTTCTGTGAATTTCTAGTTCCCCGAAGTGGAGGATTTCTGTCCATATTTGTATCATTTGGACATGGCAATTAAGGCAAAGGACAAGAGATGTCTATAAATCTAGGTGTTTCGGATCCTCTTAACTTCTGTGTAAAAGCAGTTGTGAATAAAATTGCTTTTCTAATCCCTAGATTTACAGTCCTATTTAAAGATTAGAGAACACGTAATTGTCCTTGTGAATATCCAACTATCTAAACATTACATCTGGATAGGTTTGAGCTTTAAAAGATTTCCTATGTGGAGAGTGGTGTACACAAACACAGTTACCAGTTTTTAATACATGCCAAGTACCCTGATATACCTTATATAATCATTATTTTTTAAAAAGTTTATTTATTTTGAGAGAGAGAAGGGGGGAGAGACAGAGAAAGACAATTGCAAGCAGGTTCCCCACTGTCAGTGTGGAGCCCTATGAGGGGCTCGAACTGAACTCATGAACTGTGAGTTTATGACCTGAGCCGAAGTCAGATGCTTAACCGACTGAGCCACACAGGCACCCCTATAAATCATTATTTTGTATAAAACTCTTTCCATTCCTTTTGCACACCTATGAGATTTTGATGTAAGAATTATTTTCCCCATTTATAGAAAGAGAAACAAAGCTCACAGAACTTAAATAATCTCTCCCAATGAAGTCAACAACAGAGCCTAATTTTAAACTCCATCTGACACCAAACCGTGGCTGCAATTGCCATTTTTCTTTGTGTTTTATTGGGAGTATAGAAATTGTATAGATTTAAAAGCATATCATAGATTCTGTGCATCTTCATATCTGGATTTACACGCAAAACCAGTTCCTCTGAAACTAGAATCAAATTTAGAGAAGAAACAATTTATCGAACTGTAAAAAGCTAAAGACTAATGCTAGCAAAATGGAATTACTCTAGACATAGTGTAACTTGGGGCGCCTGGGTGGCGCAGTCGGTTAAGCGTCCGACTTCAGCCAGGTCACGATCTCGCGGTCCGTGAGTTCGAGCCCCACGTCAGGCTCTGGGCTGATGGCTCGGAGCCTGGAGCCTGTTTCCGATTCTGTGTCTCCCTCTCTCTGCCCCTCCCCCGTTCATGCTCTGTCTCTCTCTGTCCCAAAAATAAATAAAAAAATAAAAAAAAAATAAAAAGTTGAAAAAAAATATTATAGATCCCAGGTGATGTTTATACATTTTTGTAATTTGTCAACTATTTATATAGTTATAAAATATGAAATTGTATACTATAAATTGGTTATGCGATAATGGAGACTTCCATGTTTCTTTTTTATAATCCTAGAAAAAAGGATTTCCCTTATTAGAGCACAAAGAAATGGCAAAGCCATGGAAATGAGGACTTCCATCATATTTGCTAAATATTGCTCTGCTGCATATTGGCAGGTAAAATTTAAGATTAACATAGATGGTTATTATCACTATTAGCATACTGGCCAGACACATATTAATCCAAAGGTGGGAGATGGGTTAAGCTGGGCTAGAAAAGTCAAAATAATGAATGTAGAACATGGGATGCTGCCGATAAGTTGACAAAATTTAGACCTCTATTTCAGGGAAAAAAATCCTTTAAAAATATTTTTAAAGATAAAGGCATAATTGATTCTCTTTTGTCATGTTACCTTCTCAGCAAATTTAAGAGCTATTAGATACACAATGTTGCACATGGTAACTATAAACATACAAGATAACAAATGACTATTGTCTTGGTCTCTAGGATTCACTTTACAGCAAACTTCGAGATCAAAATATGGAAGCAGTTACATTTCAGTATTTAATACAGATATTTTGTCCTCTATTTCTGAACTTTTAGCTGTTATCTAATGTTTTGCTTTCTTAATTACCTTCTTTTAGATAGATGAAGTCTCAAGAAACAATTAGGTTCTGATTGATTCATAGACTGATTTAAAAATGTGCAGCTGAATGTGGGGAGTGGAGAGAACTCTGTACAAACAGTAGAGTTGTTAATGAAGTTTGCCTTCCTTGCAAAATAGTTATTTTCAATAATTTCAGAGTACTGAATCAGTGAATCTGATATGGAAATATGTTTTGAGTAATCTAAATAGTTCCCTGTGATGCTTACATAGTAACTAAACTTTTTAGATAAATTCAGCAAATAATGAATAGAAGTGGGTTCTCCCCTTTAATAGTTCAAGAGGAGAAAAAAGGCCATGGCAATGTTGTAAGAAATCAGCTTTAGATAATTGGTCTGATAAATGACTGGATTTCCACTTGTAGGTCTTGTTTGGCTGCCTTGTTTGACTGTGGAAAGGATTTTTGTTTCTGAGACTTAGAAAGGCAGATTTTTACAAAAGACAGTTCTTGTGACTTAATTGATCTCTCACAGGGAGTGTGTTCCAGCTGAGGAGGCCAGAGAGTATTTTCCATTAGATCAAGCTCTAAAGCAGACATTTATGGGGGAATTCTTCCATTCTGCTCTCAGCTGTTACGCTAGTTGGAGTTTGCTGCCAGTGAATAAAAGGTCATGAGTTCAATACTTGAACAGATCACTTTGCTTCACACAGAGAAAGCTCTGTAACAGACACAGATTACAGCCTTATTCCTGCCAGTGCCAGCTGAACTCCAAGTGTGAGGCTATTCCCACAAGAGGGACCTGGCTCTCTAAAGACCCGATGGGTCTCCCAGTGAACAACACATAAATCCTCTTCTGCACCAAATAATTTCTGCTAAAATGTAAAAACAACCAATCACAAAGAAAATGGCTTCAATCTTATTTGAGTGTTTTCTGAAAAAAAAATAATTGTTATGAATGAAAATTAACCTTGAAACACTAGTGTCCAATTTTTTAACTAGGATGAGTATTTTTAAAGTTGTGTTTTTTATAAAGTGGACTAAATTTTTTAGGGGTGAGAATAAAATATTTCTGGTCCAAGACATTAAAGTTAAGATGCGTAACAAAAAATCAATTAATAGTTTTAGAAGAATATTTTGAAATTATATCCATATGTGAGAAATTTTAGAAATTTGTGACTTACTACGCCACAAACTTTAAATGCATCTATCCAGTATCATCTTTGAAACTATCTCACTTAATTAAATTGGTATTTTCTCAGTTCTACATAAGAGAATTCTGTTTTTAGCTCCTATTGTGCATTTTTAATGTACAAAATGAAGGGAACTGAGTATTACTTGATATTGATCTTGACTTAACCCTCATCCCTCCCACCAAATAACTGGTAACTAAATCCTTCTAATATTATCTCTGAAGTATCTCTGGAACCACACATTTTTGTGTCTACATATACTGCCAGTACTTTAAGGCATAATCCTTCACTTGAACTTTATAATCCTATGAGCTGGCTTGCCTACAAAATCGGTCATCTTTTCATAATGATCTTTCTAGAACACAAGTTTCACTAAGTAATTTCCTACGTCCTTGTTCTCCATAGGACAAATGTGAGACTCTCCGTGATCCATGTTCTGTCAAGCTCGACTTGGTCTCTATGACCCAGTTATATTGAATTGTTGCAGTCTCCCAAATGTATGTATTTGCTAATGGTTCCATTCACTCAAACAATATCTAAAATTTGTTTGCCTATAATAGTGATCCCCATTCACTTTCCCCTTACAAAACAAACAAACAAACAAAAACAACAACTAAATTTTTTGCTTCCTCTATATAGCAGGCACATACTTGGGGTTGAGTGGGGGCACTGGGCCCCTCTACAGCTCCCATGGATGAATCGTGATTACTCTAAGCCCACCATGGTGTTTCTCGCTCTCCTAACCTTTCCTCTAGCCAGAGATCACTTTTAGTATAAGCATGTGAGCCAAGGCTCTAGTAAAGTTCCTCTCATTTTTTAAAAACAATTTTTTAACTTTATTTATTTATTCTGAGAGAAAGAGAATGAGCAGGGGAGGGGCAGAGAGGCAGGGAGAGACAGAATCCCAAGCAGACTCTGCACTGTCAGTACAGAGCCCGACGTGTGGCTTGAACTCACCAACTATGAGATTATGACCTAAGCTGAAACCAAGAATTGGATGCTTAACCTACTGAGCTACCCAGGGGTCCCAAGTTCCTCTCTTAAAGCAAGGAGAAAAGAGCAGAATTTCCCCTTGTTCCTACTATTGGTTGATATACTGGGAGGCTGTGATACTGTAAATACTTTGAGGAGAAGAACTCAAGGACAAAAGCTAACTTTCTCTTTCTGTTCTCAGAGAAAAGAAACTTGATGTCCACAAACTACTGTGTTAATGCTGGACATTATCTATCTCCAATCTTGCTATAAGAGATGTCAATTTTCATATTATTTGAGTGAATTCTAGATGTGCCTTCTGTTCTTTACCATTAAAAGCATCGGAATTGATACAAATTATCATGGTTCTTAAGAGGCATGTCTTTACTGATACATAGTTCACTTTTGCTAATATTCACTTCATCTGTGAAGACTTTCCTTAATTCCTACCCCCTTAGAATTCAACTTTTTTGTGTCATTAAAGTTTATACATATAGTTTCTACATGTACTTATCAGGTAGCATTGAAATACTTTGCTGACAAATCTAAGACATCTCTGTGTACTTGGCACATAACATGTTCTTACTATCTGTATATGAACAAAGCATGAGAAGATGGGTAACTGTTTCAACTAACTAGTTTATTTAGGCTCATATGTTTCCAGGACAGGCCTCATATACATTATAAGGGAATATTCTTGTAAATGAAGATAAATGATGGTTCGATGAGCTTTAAAGTGGTATTTAACCATCAAACACCAAAGCCATAGGGGGGAAAAATCACATTTCAAGATAGTATTGATAATACTACATAATTTTGAAACTGACTCTAACATCTTACACTAATATTAAAAAAAAAAAAAAAAAAAAAAAAAACTTTGCCCTCCAAAGCTCATCATACATATAATTACATTGTTTTCATGATACCTTCAAAGTAGGAAGAGCCGTGTTTTTATATACATTGTTCCAGTAATATTCCCTTAGTTATAGAAAGGATAATTCATTTACCCAAAGTATTAATCTCCCTGGAGCCTCCTTTCCCCAAGCATCTTAGGTGTACAACCTTTTCTCACATCAGTTCTCTTTCTGTCTCACTCTGTCTGGGCACAATGTTGCATTAATAGGACTCCACCAGTGGATGAGACTCACGGCTCAGCTAGAGTGCTGCTCAAATTGTGTCCCTCTACCCCTGCATCAAAATCTTCTGACACTCCTGTTAAAAATTCTAGCTGCTGTGCCTCATCCTAGACCTTTTCAGTTACAATGATTGAGTTTGTTTCAAGCTGAGGAAACTATGATTTTTAAAGTGTGTTAAGGAATGAAGACGTAAGTCTAAAACCATGATTCTGTGGCTTCATTCATACATGCTTTTACTTTTTCACAGCTGCTATCACTTACCCTGATCCTTATTTATTTTCTAAGTCCATGATTATTGTTAGAGGAAGACTTACACCTGTCCCTTCTGCTGCCTGTCCATCAAGACATGCCCTTTATGGGAGGTGTTCTGTGCAGTCCTGGTTAAACAGACAGTATAAATACAAGTGCTCTCTGGGAGGTTAAATTCACCAGTCCATACTGAAGTATGCAGGGCAAAGTTGCTCTCTCACTACCCACTTTCTATTTTGGCAGATGAGGTGATGGTTGCTAGATCCCCACATATTGTGGCTACACTGTGAGGATTTAGTTTATGGGATTCAATTCTCCTTGACAAAGAGGAAATTTTCTTTGCCATGTTGTACATAAGCCTATTTGTTTGGTGAATAGTGAGAATTCAGTTGTATTCATTTTTTTATAGATGCATAAAAAATTACCAGAGACTTAGCAACTGAAAACAACACAAACGTATTTTATCTCCATTTTCATGGGCCAAGAGTCAAGCATAGCTAACTGGGTACCCTGCTCAAAGCCTCACAAGGGTGCAACCAAGCTGTCACCCAGAGACGGTTCTTAGCTAATAAAGGCTCGCCTCAAATTCCTGTGAGAGAGGCCCCCTCACAACATGGCAGCTTACTTTTTAAAGGCCAACAGGAATATCTTTATGACGCGTAAACCTTCCTGTAAACCCTCTTTTAAACTTGATTATGTCAAGCTCACCCAAGAAATCTCACTTTGATTAACTTAAAGTTAACTGAGTAGGGGCTATGATTACATCTGCAAAGCCCCTTCACCTTTAATGTAATCTAATCTAATAATATTGTAATCACAGGAGTGAAATCCATCATGTTGATAGGCTCCACTTGTACTCAGGGTTGAGGACTTTACAGGTCATGTATACCAGGAGGCAGGAGTCATGTATACCAGAAGTCATGTATTTTGGAGGCAACTTTAGAATCCTAGCTACCACAGCAATAAATATTGGGTCATTCTGAATATTTTTTTTTTGCATTGGCTATTGTTTTTTATTAAAATACATGTAAATGTAAAAAAGGTGAAAGAAGACAAACGTGTCTGTAACAAAAATATGTCTATCACCACTGCTTTTGGTCTCCTTCCCTGTTTGTTGACAACAATATTTCAAAGATTTTTCATGTAAGCTTCCATATTATTCTATGCATCTATGTGCTAAAACACATTTCACATTGCTTTGATTTTTCACTTATGATGTATCTCCAAGATGTATCATTAGCAGTATACATGTATCTACCACATATTTGTAAATGTACATATTTACTTATATATACTTATAGTATTATTCCATTGCAGATATACCATAAATTATTCATCTACTCCTGTATTAACAGAAACATATTTATTCTTTTTTATTGTAAATATTTTCATTATTTATGTCATTTTGCATGTGCTCATATTTTATGGGATAAATTCCCAGAAGTACAATTCAAATAGGAAGTGCTCTTAATGTTCTGATAAATACCAGCAATTTTTTCAAAGATGTTGTATCAAGTTACACTCACAGTTTCCTTATAATATTGCCAATACTACATTAAAAACTTTTTAGCTTTCTAAATCTCGCAGGTGAACAATGACACTTCATTATTGCTATAATCTGTAAGGGTACATTTGAAAAGCTTTTGATACATTTAAAAGCCATTGTATTATTTTTTTTTGACAAACTGCCTGTTTATGTCCTTTACTAACTTGTATCCTATTGCATTTCTTGGCACATTGTGTAATAGTTAAGGAAGAGGACTTACCCCAGTCTGAGAAGCAGAAAGTACTCTTTGATACCTTCAAAGCATCACCAGGAAACACTGATTAAGGTGTCCATCCCATGGGATGCCTGTTCTCTCCTACCTCCTTCTCACTCCTTTCTGCTTTACTTGAGCCCCATGTTAGGTCATTTTGTATCCATGCTATTATAAGTATGTGGCTTTTAAAATGCTTAAGCTGAAATAAATAAAGGGCCCAGACTGAGAAGATCTGCTTTTGAACTCCAGTTGCGATATTTGCTAACTATAAATCCTTGTATAAATCATTTAACCTAGTTGAAGCTCAGTGGTTGTGAGGCTTAAATGATATAAAATATGTGTGAATGAAATAAGTTAAATAAATTGAGTACTTTTTAATGTTTATTTATTTTTGAAGGAGAGAGCAACAGAGTGTGAGCAGAGGAGGGGCAGAGAGAGAGACACACACACAGAATCTGAAGCAGGCTGCAGGCTCTGAGCTGTCAGCACAGAGCCCGAGGCGAGGCTCAAACTCATGAGCTGTGAGTACATGACCTGAGCCTAAGTCGGACACTTAACTGACTGAGCCACCCAGGCGCCCCTAAATAAATTGAATATTTAAAGAAAATAAGTCTTTTCACTTTTTGCCACTGGTCTACTATATGATGCCAGCACGTTCTGAAAATTCTCATTAATTCTAATCTAAAAATGCAACAAATGAGGTAGCACAAATAAGCATACCCAAATGTCAGTCTTTTTTTGCTACTTATCCAGAGGCAAAGTGCAAGCCAGACTACAAAAGAATGTTTTGGGAGTTTGAGGTCCACAATGCCATTAGAATGCAAGATTTTCAGGAATTTTTTTTCTTAAACTATACAAAACATTAATCAATCTCATCAATCTGCATTTAAAAATGCTTATTCTGAGAAGTTTCAAAATGACTAAGTACTTTTTCAAACATGAAGAAAAACAATCTTCTGGTCTATGAGAATATGACAAATAAAAGTAGGTGTTCAAACAACAGACAACACCTGAAGAGATTAGTCAAATGGACAGAAACAAAGGAAACTGTCTCTTTGAAAAGCTTGAGAAAAAGAGGATAAAATTACACTGTCATTGCACTCCTACTGTTATTAAGGCTCAAGTAAGACAGGAACCTTAAAAGTTTCCTAAAATGTCTTTTCTGTAAAATATTTTATTAACAATTTACTTTTTAATTAAAAAATTTTATTTTTTTATTTTTGAGAGAGAGAGAGAGAAAGAGAGAGAAGCAGAAAGAGAGGGGAACACAGAATCTGAAGCAAGCTTCAGGCTCTGAGCTGTCAGCATAGAGCTTGACGCGGGGCTCGAACCCACGAACTGTGAGATAGTATTCTGAGCCGAAGTCAAGTAGGACACTTAACTGATTGAGCCACCCAGGCACCCCTATTTTATTTTAAATGTATAAACTGTTACAAGAAAATCACCATTGAAAAAATTTCTCTATACATTAATTTGGAAGGAAATCCTTAGCAATTTTAGGGTTTGCACTGGAAAACTACATGTAGGATCATAAACATAATGGCCAGCATAGGTTCCTGCTTCTCCAGTCCTCTGGCCTCCACATCTAGAGGGACTTGAATTCCACCTGCAGATTCAGTCCCACCTCAGGCCATTTCAAACTGGAAAAACAAATGAGGGCAGATTCAGGCCTCAGCATGAAGGCAGGCTTTCTGCTGGTCCCTTCCACCGGAGTAAGGAAATGTGCATAGAGTCATTTTATGGGGACTTGATGGGGTGCAAAGACTTGTGGAGATTAATTCCCACTAGTTCTGGGCTGGAGGTCCTCAGTGATGTCAATATCTAGGAAATGAGGAGAGGCTGCCATAGTCGTTACTAAAAGTTAGCTCAGAAAGACAGGAGATATTTGAAACATCCCACTCAAGAGTAAAAACAAGTGTAGGATGCTCACACATACCTTATTAAAACACATTCAGGAAATATACAGACTTTAAGAACTCCACAGGATATGTAACTTGGTCATGATTGTTCTTCCATCTGTTTATCTTACAGTAAGACTGTAAAATGGAAGGGAGTTGTATGCATGATTAAAAGTAACACAGACTTTGGAGGAATGGAAGACAGGAGAGCTGAGGAGAATTTCTCTCTACTTAGCCTGGGGTACCCTGCCAGAAAATTACCTCCTTAAAAGCAGAAGATGAGCCAGACTTATGCCTATTTGCACTGAATGAGTGCATGAACGAGGAAAGATGTCAACTTTATGTAACAGTGTCTGAAACCTGATGTCAGGGAGAAAAGGACCGATGAAGCTACTTGGCTGGAAAATTAACCTAAAAGATGCTTAGCAGAGAGGGCTTTAGAATTTATGACATTTCCCCCATCCTCTTTGTATTTCATTTTTCACATCCCTACCTTATATCTTTATACTTGAATCCTTCAGTTGACTTTGTGCCTGCTATCCTAGTCCTTTTCAGTCTTACACCCACTGTCTTCCAAACAATCAGATTAAAGTAGAAGTCTATTCATTGACATTTGTGTGCGTTAATCAAGTTGCTTACTTGTCTGAGCTTCTATTTCCTCATCTATAATATGGTAATAATCATACCAATTTCAATGGCTTTTAATAATTTCAGAATGCCTTGCACATTGAAGAGAAATTATTACTCTTTTTATTTTCTGTTAGTCATAGGAGCATTTTGTCTAGGTTTCTGAAATTGCTTGCTAAAAGCATTCTACCATCTGAGATTTCCATCTGTTACCTTTGTCCCATCCTTCAAGATCCTGTCTATCACTAAGGTATGGGTCTCTCTGACAGAACATGCTTTTCTTGTTGGAGTTCCTTGCACTTGCTGCTGTTGAAACCTGTCCTGACCACTTGTAGCCACCATCAACTCCCAAGAGATCTATCAATATCCAGCAGCTGGCCACTTCCAGTCTGGCTACCTCACTGACTCAAGGTCCCGGCACTGGTTTTACTCAGTGAATGCATTACTGAATTAAGCAAAAACCAGTGATAAATCTAACACATATTCAAGTGAAATTCAACACAGGTACAGTATGTAAAATTTCTTCACTTCAGCCACCCTATTTTTAGATAACTTATTAACATACTTTAAACTTCCACAGTGCAAAACTGGAAATTGCTAAAGAAATTGCCACGGCTTAGTATTGCAAAAGAATTTAAAAGAACTTTACCATTTTGATTAATATGCCTTGTATATTCTCACATTCTTGCTTTTATTTTTTTTTAAATTTATTTATTTATTTTTAAAGAGAGTGTGTGTGTGCGCAGGGGAGGGGCATAGAGAGGAGAAGGAGAAGAGAGAGAATCCCAAGCAGGCTCTGTGCTGTCAGCATAGAGCGTGACGTGGGGCTTGAACTCACAAACCATGAGATCATGACCTGAGCTGAAACAAAGACTTAGACGCTTAACCAACTGAGCCACCCAGGTGTCCCTCACATTCTTGCTTTTAAATTTAATATGGAGCTTATGCTGAGTTGTATCATAGAACTGGACTTACTGGTCTGGCAGACTCTCAAAAGATTCAAAATCCCAATTACAGACATAGTGTTTTCCAAACCCCAAAACACACACCCACACATGCATTGCAAGAAAAACCTATTTCAAATGGTATTTTATTCTACTCTTTAGCAGTTTTGTTTATACTCCATTTAATAGAGTATAATGCTGTTATTATTACTATTAATGTAGGGAGTACAACTGACTTTTTTTTTTATGAGCAAAGAAAATGAAAATGTGATTGTTCCACCCAACTCCATGTACCCGAGTTCTGGGCTTTCCTGTCTCAGGTGGAAATTATTTGTGTTTGTGGATAAACAGACAACTAGCCCCCTGAAGATATCCTTCCCAGGTTTTCAGTTTGGAAGGTCTAAGCTTTTGAGGCTGTAATGTTGGATAAAGCCTACAGGGGTTGGAGGCCATCAGACCTCAGAAAGGGAAGAGACTAACCTGATCCTTGGTGGTTACTGAGATGGCTGTGCTTTAATTCAGCTATTCATGAAGAAAGAGTGTGGGCCCCTGAAAGTGCTCAGGAGTGCCCTGTGCAGGGTAGTCTCTGAGAGCTTTAGCTATGGACATTTAGCTAGTGATTCTTTAGGCCAACCTTGCGGTCAGTGAAGAGGGACACTATAAGGGAATCTCTAAGCAGCATAACAATGATTAGTAGAAGACCATGAAGAAAAATGGTAGTGATAGTGAACAGCAGAGACTGAAATCCAGACATTTTCTTCATTGTTTTACCCAAGCAAAACCATCAGTTTGTTATATACTAACAAAGAGAGAATAAGAAGGTTGCAATCATGAGCTGATATTGGCCTTAGAAAGTAAGGTCACAAGTTTTCTTTATCTAGAAGAAATACTCACTGCTATAATCTGTTATATGATTTCATGTGTTCCATGAATCTGTTCCATCTATACCCTCATTCACATATACATTTAGGAAATTCAAGGGTTTATCCTAGAATTACCATTTCTGCCTCAGTCTGAAGCAAGACTCAACAAAAGGCTTCTAAATGAAGTCACTCTATGAGTACCTGTGAGCATAGAATACTTACACCTGGCAGGAAATGTAAAGAACAAGTCAGATATCAGTCACTCTGAGTCAACCAACCAGTTCAACAGTGTTGATTTTGTACATTTCAAATTATGGAGCCAGAGGCAAGTTTGTCTGACATGGCTACAGAGACTTGCTTAACTGTTCTCTCTGGCACCTCTTCCAGATAGATGCAGAACACAAAGGCACATCTTGGTGACTGTATGGAAACTTAGTGCAAAACAGAAAATTATACCCCTCCTCCCACCATGTCGCTGTGACCTCATGGTAAAGTTTTAGGGCTTGATAAGTGGCTGGCAGGCTGAATTTCAGCTATCACCTTCCTTTTGGGCTAGGTGGTCTTGTATAGGAGACTCCTACACAATCCTGTGTGGAGCTCTGATTCCTTGTCTAGCTCTCTAAAACTGGTCTTCCTCAAATAGCAATCTATAAGAAATCAATAAACCTTTGAGATAATTTTTAAAATAATTGCCCTCATTTACCAATGATTTCTCTGTTAAAGACATCAACATACATATATAAGCAATGGAAAATTATTTAAACAAAAGTAAGAATCGCTTGCATATATTTCACAAGGCATATTCATCAACAAAAGATAAATGGTTTTACCATGTAAATTTAAAAATAAAAATAGAATTGAGTACATCATACTTAGAATAGAGAAGCAAATACATATTAGAAAGAAGCAGAATGTTGCTTGTGGGTGGGGATCTGAACGAGGAAAATGGAGACTGCACAAAAAAATGAAGGGAGAAAGTAAATATTATGGTGAAGAAATGCCTTATCTAATGTCTTTAAGATATCCTTAAACTGTCTTGATTATGGTCATGAGTGGGATAAAACAGTTTTCATATCTCTGAAAGGATATTAGCTTTTGGTAATATCAAAATAATAGAACATTGCTGGAATTAGGAAATATTTAAAACGTTGCCATCAGTTGTTATAAAGGGAAGACTAGGGAACCATTATTAATCCACTTCATTCATGTAAGGACTTGTTATCCTGAGAATGCTGAGTATTCATCTCCCTAGAGACCTTAAACAGAAAAGCAGTATTTAATTAGAAGAAACACATTTCTGTAGTTTAAAGAAAAGAAACAATGATCATGAAAAAATCAAAAGAAAAAGGTGAGAGTGGGTAAAATATTTAGAGGTTTATTACATGCATTACCATTTACTTTTGGCTCATTATGTATGTTATTATTCAAAAATAACCCTAAAATGTCAATGGTTTGTGACATTTATTTCTTGCTCACATTTTGCGAGCACCACAGGTCGGAAGCAGTTCTGCCGGGCTCAGTTTAAGTTTGGCATGATTTGGTCAGGCTTGGCTGTGTTTGACCATGCTTTGCTTGACTTGAGTCTATATGTTTCTTCTGGAACCTAGGCTGAAGGAGTAGTTTCTATCCGGGATATGTTATAAGGAAGGATGACATGAGCAAGAGGACAGGAGCATGCATTTAAATCTTCTGTTTGAACATGACATCTATAACACCTGCTCATATTCCTTTGGCCAAGTTACATGGCAAAGTATAAAATCAGTGAAGCAGAGAAATATAGTTTATGTATTAGTTTTTTTTGTTTTTTTTGTTTTTTTTTTTTTGGCTGCTGTAACAAATTACCACAAATTAGTTGCTTGAATCAAAAATCTATTCTTTCAAAATTCTGGATGCCAGAAACCTGAAGTCAGTGTCACTGGACTAAAATAAAAATTCTCATCAGGTGGCACTCCTTTCAGAGGCCCTGGGGGAGAATCTATTCCTTGCTCTTCCAGTATTTAATGGCTTCCAGCATTTCTTCACTTGTGGCCGTATCACTCTAAATCTTTGCCTCAGCCTTCACATTGACTCCTCTTCTGAATGCAAGCCTCCATCTTATAAGTGTGACACGTAGAGCCAGTACAGATAATCCAGGATAATCTCCCCATCTCAAGATCCTTAATTCAATCACATCTTCAAAGACCATGTTTTCCCCCAAATAAGTTAACTCTAAAGGTCTCCGAGAATAGGAGTTGATATCTTTGAGAACCAACTACGATTTATCTATAGAGCAGTATGCCAACAAAGAAGGAAATGAAGAGCACTAAGCAAATTAAACAATCTACCATATATGCTGTATGTTAGGAAAAATTGTCCGCTTTAAGAGCAAATTGACACTAGTACAGGCAACCATGGTACACTGCCATATCATTAACTTTGAAAGCCTTTAACACAGTGCAGAGATAACCAGTTTCTTGCTTTATGAAAAGCTTGCTTATAGGCAATGATCACTAGTCCTCTGGTGTAATTTTCAGTTCTCTAATTAGGGGATATTTAGATTCATTTTCTAATTCTAATATAATTTAACATAATTATAGTTACTAGCCTTTAAAGCCATATATTTTTAAAGACTTTGCAGTTTCATATATTGTCTTTTGAAAAATCAAATCATTTGTCTCCTTGAAAGTAGGTACTAATGAGTATTGGATGGTGGCAGAGGTCACAGGTGAGACTGTTCAGTGAGATCAGGAAAAATGACTGAAGGCTTCAAGGAGGAGTCATTTTGTGATCCCAAGCTCCAGAGGGTTTCAAATTTGGAAACAGATTTAAAAAACCACTTTGAAATAATTTTTATGAGAGATTTTTTTTATCTCAACGAAGTGTTTCATCTCTCTTTTATCTTACTCAATATCCTCTATGATTATGAAAGTCAGTTATTACCATCTTCCTTTTACAAATGAGGAAACTGAAATAAAGCAAGATGAAATGACTTCCCTAACATACTGGAAACTGTGTATTATAGTCAGTGTTATTTTAGGACTATCAGCCAAGTAGTTATTAAGGAATTGTGCACGCTCAATATAAAGAAGATAAAATGGAAGGCAGCAAAGAAATGAATGTCTCAGGGTCTGTATATAGATATAATTTTTAGAAACAGAGGTTAGTAAATGAGAGGCAAGGAGTGCATAAAGTATAAAATTAATGCTGCTTAAGGATTAAGTTAAATAAAAATGTTAAGTCTTTAAAAAGTCACCAAGTGAACTTGGAAGTATTATAGAACATTAGATAAATATCTGAAAAGACACTGTCTTAGTTGGTTTAAACTGTTAGCTAATGCTCTTTCAGTCCTCTTTCAGCTTTGCAATTTGCCTTCTAAAAAAAAAAAACTATTAAAAGATTAATGTTGTGAACATAATACATACCAATATTTTCTGTATTGGCTCTTGCAGTAGAGATGGATTACAGTTTATCTGGAACCCGTGTTTCTACCTTAGTGTGTAATTCCCATGGGTTGAGAGAGGATGCTGTTCCTTGGCAATCATGCTCCACACAACTTGTAAATCTGCATATCGCCTACTCTGTCTTTATGTGAACTCAGTAGAAAAATATGTACATACGACTTGTTCCATTTCACTTCCCAACCTCTGAACTATAGAAAATAACAAGTGTTATATGTAACGCTTGTGGAGAGCTCATGGATGTAGTAAAGCCGAGAAACTAAAACTCAAGGGAGAGATAAACCATGACTTAATAATTCTGGATCCTTTTGCAGGTAGTGGTGTTGATAGTGAGATCAAAATTAAAAAATGAAAGATCATAAAAATTATGTTCAGTGGATCACTTTTATGTAAAATAACTTTTACCAAATTAACAACTCTGTAAAACCATGAATTCCTCAAAGACAGGAATATGACTTATTGCTATATTTATTTCTATTGTCTAACATAGTGTGATTAATAAAGATACAGATAAACTCATTACTGATTAAATTGTACAAAAATGAATTTCAATCTAAGTTTGGAATTTGCACATTATGTGTTCAATTTATAATAAGACTGCAAACATTAATCTTCCTGATTGTTTTGGTTTAAGATGTCTAATTGACTTTCAAGATTAGTTAAAATAGTATAAATGACTTTAAATATACAATTTTAATGCTGATTGAATCTTACTTCAGTGATGTTTCTATTAACAAAAATTGCTCTTTTTTTTTTTATCACAGAATTGAACTAATCATTTTATTTCAATGTGGGTTAAACTGAGCCAAACCACCAGTTTGGCATACATATTTCATTGAAGTTTTTAACTGCTATCTGAAAAGTAGCCTGGCATCATGGAGATAATTCTCAAACTCCATTTTGACAGTCTAAGTTAGGAAGCAGATTGAGATGGTGTTTTAGATCAAACACTCCCAAATATATCCACAATCACTTTTGCCTGGACTACCAAGATATTTATTATGTGGAGCTGTCTTAAGTTTTGGTCTCCACATCTGTTCTTGGACAGTAAACCCTAGAAGCATAGGTTTTGTTTTTTTTTTTTTTCCAGAAACTATATATAGTAGTTATTTTTCAAGTAGTTTTTCGTAATGTTAGATCCATCTCATTCTTCACTGTGTTTTTGGAAATAAAGCCAAGAGAATATGTCTGCTATGGATATGATATATAGAATCCATTTAAAGTAAGGTCAAATATTTCACATAAACATAAGAATTTAGGGATGTCAGATCTGCAACACCAGGAAGATTTTGTAAAATGATTATAGATGAAATTAAAAGCCCTTTCATACATATATCTCTATCTATCTATATATATACATATATATAGATATACATACTTTATTTTGGAACATCTAAAATATTAGTATCTTAAACACATATATCATGAATATATATCTATACCTATACATTCATTTACATAATATATATTGTCTTTATATTCAAATAATGAGCATTACTATTTAGTTAAAATAGAGCTTTAAAATAAGTGAATTGTAGGCTGGGAAGTGATCTTAGAAGTTAACTTCCATTTGGTAGAGAAATTCCCTGAAAGAGGTCATTTGATGATCATTAAATGGGGCAGGAACCTCACTTCTCCCAAAGAATTTACTGTTATTTTTGAATAACTGACCTGTTGTATTCATCAAATATTCTGTCCTCACATATAGAAGTTTCTCAATAATTGTATAATGAATTAAGAAATTCCAACTCACTTAATTCTTAACTTTCATCCATTATCCCTAGTTCTAACCCTCTAACTACACGAAATCATCTCACCCTCTGCTCCAAAATGCTGAAGGTAGCCATTTGGGGCCTCCAAGTCTTCACCTTTCCAGTATAAACATACCAGTGAATAACCTTTCCCAGGGAAAAATAGATTTCACAAAGGATATTTATGACCGTCTGTTTCTCTTTTCTTCAAATATGAAGCACACAATGAGATGGCTGATGTGCAAATGAAACAAGTGAATATACTCGAGTTATATTTTTATTAATAAAAACCAAGATTTTATTTTGTGGGTCTTATCAAACTGTTAAGTTTCACAGTCCTTGTGGTTAAAATTATTTCTGTTAAATAGAAAAAAAATAAATAAAAAAAATAATTTCTGTTTTAATTGTTCTTCCTTGTGCTTGTATGTTTGGGTTTTTACATTTTTTTTCATTGTTCACTGTTGAGCTGAGTTTTAGATATCCTGTGCTTTAAAAATCAGTAGTAACAGAAGCATAGCATGCTACCATCATTGCTTCCTACCAGACCCTATAGCAAACATTGAAAATTAATTATAGTCCCCCCCACTTTTTTTTTTTTTTTTGCAAGGAACAGATGCCAGCTCAGATTTTTCCTTCAGTCTTTTAGTGTTGACTCATAATCCTATACTCCTTTGTCTTCACTTTTAATCTTGACTTCAAGATGTATATTTAGATGTATTACATTAAGCCATGTTTGTACTGCTATGTTGAGATGGTTTTAATGGCAAATTCTTCCAATTAATCTGTAAGTTATCGTTCTTAACTCATTCTCTGAAAATGTGATGAGCCCTTTTTTCCCCAGGTAGTCCTAATCTGATATTGGTCCATTCTTTTACTATTTTTAAAATGTGTATTTAGCAGACAATTATATTTCTTTCCGTTTTTAAACTACTAGACCTCACTGTGGGCCTATTAGTTGTTGGCCATATTTTCAACTTTTCACGTCAACTTTTTTCTGGAAATATCTTCCTTCCTTTCCATGTGATGATAGGAGTGGAGATAGGCATGCTACTTTTTAAAGAGGGAAATGTTGAGGTGCCTGGGTGGCTCAGTTGGTTAAGCGTCTGATTTCAGCTCAGGTCATGATCTCACAGTTCGTGGGTTCGAGCCCCACATCGGGCTCTGTGCTGACAGCTCAGAGCCCGGAGCCCACTTCCGATTCTGTGTCTCCCTCTCTCTCTGCCCCTCCCCCACTCACACTCTGTCTCTCTCTCCTTCAAAAATAAATAAACATTTAAAAAAATTTTTAAAGAGGGAAATTTTGGCTTTAGGAAATGATCATTTCTTTCACTTTCCCTGGTAAGAATTTAGCCTATGTAAACTTAAAGTCCCTAAAACAGTTATAAAGATTCTAGCTTTGATCTTAGATGAATTAGCCCTGTTTGTTCTGTTCTTTATCTTTGAAGATTATTTACCTTAACCTAACACACACACACACACACACACACACACACACGTTTCTGTAGCTTAAATAAATTTACTTGATCTCTATGATATTCTAGATGATTGAAAATAAACTATTTTGGGGTAAACATTAAATATAATTATGATGAATATCAGTTATTTATCAAGTTAAAATATCCTAGACAGATGAATTTAAAATACTGCATATGATATATAACATGATTTTATAGTGACAGTACCTTTAGATGAGAGTTTGTGGTGTATAATCTCCAATTTATTTCAATATTGTATCTGTTTAATTCCAATCATTGCATATTTATAGTAGTCTATTGATAAATTTTTAAATTAAAAGAATTCAAGATCTGTGTTCCTATATGTGTACTCAGGAGATCCTGACCAAGCCTATTTCAAATTATTAAAATAATTACAATCATAATTTGGAAATCATCCACATAGGCAGAAGAAGCTCTAGGTCTCAAAATGATTTTTTCTATCTCTTCCAGTCTACCACAATGACAAATCAATTAACTTATTTCCTTCTATTAAGACTTTTCAGTTTCATATTAAAGTGCAAAAGAATCCCTGAAATAGTAAAACACTATTCCATTTTATGCTTACTAACGCTTTGGCTATTCTTCCTTAATTCAAGGGATCTACTTCTATTTGATCCTTTAATATTCATGGCTATCACGCCTCTGTTTTGACATTCCACAACACTGTTTTTTAAGCTTTTTCCAAGCTAAACATCTGGGGTATAGAGAAAACTCACACCATGGGTTATGAATCATGAAACTGTGGCACACATGTCCTTTCAGAGTGGGCCCTTTAAGAGGCACTCTGGAATTTCTTAGAAGCAAAATGCTTGAACAGAGATTGGGAGTTGGAAGTGTAATAATTTGAGCTGTTAGACTCAAATCCAGGGATGCTTAATATCCTTCAGAGGGAAAAAAAGAAGATCCAATAAAGGAGGACAGTCACTGCAAAATCAATATAATCTACAACAAATGCGTAACAGAGGAGACCTGAACGAACCTTCATCAGACTTAGGAAAAATTATTAAATCAATTAAGTCAAATTAAATCAAAATTATTAAATCAAAAAAATACACTAAGTTCAGTATCTCCTAGAATTTTGTTAATAAAAATAATTTAGAAATATTTTATACTATTAAATAACAGTATTTTTGTTGTACAATGATTGAAATCTATGTTGAATAAATGTCTCTATTGAAAATATATTTATGTTTCTATCACCTGCAGTTTTTTAGCAGTATTCTGATATTATCCCTGGAGGTATGCCATACCTATCCTATAGTACTATATTTTTTCTAATCCATTCATTATTTCAAGTTATCTATGAAATATAAAATATTCAAGGTATTTTTAGGCACCAGGGGTAAAATTTGCGTTTTGGAATGAGGCATACATAGGAATATTCTCAATATAGGATTAGTCCATCCTATCAAATGTCCTAAGAAATTATTTTGACTCTACACTTTTTAGGTTTGTTTATTTAGAGAGACAGAGAGAGAGAGAGAGAGAGAGAGAAGACAAGAGAGTGGCAGAGGAGACAGAGAGTCCCAAGCAGGCTCCACGCTGTCACGAATCATAGATTATGACCTGAGCAGAAATCAAGAGTTGGACAGTTAACTGACTGAACCGCCCAGGTGCCTAAATACTACACTTCTAAGTTAGATCTTGTTTGGAAGAATAGTGTTTATTTTATTGCCTCTTTGACAGCTGGAAATTTGTATTGATGTGCTATACCTATTTCAACTAAAATCATTTTTATCTTCCATACATAATTAAGTCTGGTTTTAACTTATCACTTGTTCTAACTCTAGTGCCCCCCCCCCCCCATTAAGAATACAGCTCTCTTAGCTATCTACACCTTTTCTATGGAATGGCTTTCTCTTACTTCTCATAAATCTAAACTTATTTCTTCTTCTTTTTTTTTTTTTAGTTTATTTATTTTGACAGAGAGAAAGAGAGACAGAGAGAGAGAGCAAGCAGAGGACAGAGAGAGGGAGAGAGAATCCCAAGCTTGAACATGGGGCTTGTACCCACTAACTGTGAGATCATGACGTGAGCTGAAATCAAGAGTTGAACGTTTAAGTGACTGAGCCACCCAGCACCCCAAAAGTTTCTTATTTTAAATGAGTGTAAGGATCTGATTACTCCATTATATCTTCTAAGGTACTTGCAACCAAACATTTATATATTTAAATACATATTTGTAATTCGTGTTTGTAATTTCTTTCTTTTTAGTTTCCCTTATATTTTATTTGAGGCACTGTGACAATTGTTTTCAAATTACGTACAAGAGTATATAATCATTTTTACCTATAATTTCATTATTAATTAATAAAGAAAAATTATGTAGTATATGTCTTATAGAAGGGTCTAGTAGGGTTGAAAACCACTGTTCTATAGTGTATGAAAATCTTTGAGTACATGGGAATACATGTGTCCAGAGCTAGCTTCATGGACATGATACCTATACGTTCACACAGAATCTTATGCTTAGAAGGCCCCCACCCTTAATTTAATGATCTGCTGTCACCATATTAAAACTTATCATACATTTGGAACAAAAGCCCCACATTTCATCTTGCTCTGAATCTTGCAAATTACTACAGCGAACAACTTGAAAATGGCCCACAGACAGAAAACATGAATAGACACTTCTCTAAAGAAGACATCTGGATGGCCAACAGGCACATGAAAAGATGTTCAACGTTGCTCCTTATCAGGGAAATACAAATCAAAACCACACTCAGATATCACCTCACGCCAGTCAGAGTGGCCACAATGAACAAATCAGGAGACTATAGATGCTGGAGAGGATGTGGAGAAACGGGAACCCTCTTGCACTGTTGGTGGGAATGCAAATTGGTGCAGCCGCTCTGGAAAGCAGTGTGGAGGTTCCTCAGAAAATTAAAAATAGACCTACCCTATGACCCAGCAATAGCACTGCTAGGAATTGACCCAAGGGATACAGGAGTACTGATGCATAGGGGCACTTGTACCCCAATGTTTATAGCAGCACTCTCAACAATAGCCAAATTATGGAAAGAGCCTAAATGTCCATCAACAGATGAATGGATAAAGAAACTGTGGTTTATATACACAATGGAATACTACGTGGCAATGAGAAAGAATGAAATATGGCCTTTTGTAGCAACGTGGATGGAACTGGAGAGTGTGATGCTAAGTGAAATAAGCCATACGGAGAAAGACAGATACCATATGGTTTCACTCTTATGTGGATCCTGAGAAACTTAACAGAAACCCATGGGGGAGGGGAAGGAAAAAGAAAAAAAAAAGAGGTTAGAGTGGGAGAGAGCCAAAGCATAAGAGACTGTTAACTGAGAACAAACTGAGGGTTGATGGGGGGTGGGAGGAAGGGGAGGGTGGGTGATGGGTATTGAGGAGGGCACCTTTTGGGATGAGCACTGGGTGTTGTATGGAAACCAATTTGACAATAAATTCCATATATTAAAAAAAAAAAAAAGAAAATGGCCCACAGAAAAAACTTATATTACTCTCCCTTGAATAAACATATTTCTATATTCCCTTTCAGATTTTGTCAGCTACCAACCTCAAAAATAAGTTGATAATTTTCCCAATAAATTATTATTCTTGATCCATTCTTCTTTCTAGAGCTCCGTATCATGTGTTAGAGTGCTTAATGAACAGACACCTACGCAGCTTCTCCCTGCATATCCAAATCTCAGTGACCAGCAACATCAGACGCTAATGTACCAATTTGTACTCATTAAGCTTCCCTGTACCACATCAACTCCCTCTGTGAACTAATTGATTCTCACTGTAATGATTTTGGTTTCTCAACCAATTATTTGCAGGCCATGTCTTGGTTCGTGCATCAATTCATCCACATTATATACTCCTAACCAATCTCTTTTGATTATTTCATAACACTATAATTCAACCTCTAAATGACAGTGCCTTTAAAAAATTTGTTTTATTTAAAACATAATTCTTTCTTTTTAATGTTTATTTAGTTTTGAGAGAGATAGAGAGAGAGAAAGACAGACAGAGCCCAAGTAGGGGAAGGGGCAGAGAGAGCGAAACAGAGAATCACAAGCAGGCTCTAGGATCTGAGCTGTCAGTACAGAGCCTGGCACGGAACTCAAACTCACAAACCGTGAGATCATGACCTGAGCCAAAGTCGGATGCTTAATTGACTGACCCACCCAGGCACCCCTAAAACTCAATTCTTATTATTTATTTATAGTACATTAAATTTTTAAATAGTACACTACATATTTCTGAATAAAATCATATCCATTTAATATGTTGCTTTAAGAACAGTTTCCCCCTAACTCTTCAGTCTCATTTTTGGTATCTTTTATAAAACTATACTTATGTTTTAACCAAACTGAACTTCCAGAAGCTTCTTACAAACCTTGTTTCTTTAAGCTTCTGTGCAGCTATCTATGCTATTTTGACTGGAGGATCCTCAGTTGTCATTATTGTACTAGCTGGATCCTCTTGAAGGCAGATGGTAAGATGGAAGTTGGAAGTATATTAGATTTATTGGGGATAATGCCTATGAAAGATAAATGGCATAGGGAGAAGTGAACAAAGAAAGCCTTCAGACTGGAATGCAGGTCTGATCTCCTTTATTCAAAGAAGAGGAAGGAGGACTGGGTATAGCACAACTGTGAATAGGTCTGAGGCACCTCAGAGAAGAACTCTTACATCAAGTTTACCTTATGTAGAGTACCACATTGGGCAGAAATGGTCAGGCCCTGGCATCCCCACCATGTTTTGTTATTGGCTGCATACCATGAATTTCCAGGAGAAGCATGAACTAAGCAAAAATGCTGTGGTGGGTACTGAAAGCAAATGATTGGCAAGTTGTCTTTTAAAGAGCAAATGAAGAGCACATCTTCATGACTGCTACAATTTTCCAAGACAAATACTTTGTTGGAATGTGACAGAGAATAAATCAGCCAATGCATAAATTAAGAACTCCAAATAATCCTTTAAACTCAGCTTGAATAGTTGAGTTTTCAACTTTGATCTTTCTGGAAGGATTAATGTACTCCCATAGTTCCTTAAACATTTCAGTACTAAAGGATACTAATAACATGATGTGTTGATGCTTCTGTATCACTATTAACCATGAGACTTGCCCCTAGCAATTTGTTTGAGTATGGTCAAAGTGTCCATATGACTGGCTGGTTGTTAATAAGCCCAGGAAGAAGAGGAAGTTACCAGAACCTTGGCAGGAATAGGACTGAGTTTGAAGAGAGTCAAGGTCCAGGGGACAATCATAACAAGTCTACACAGAGGTACAGTAGATTCTGTTTTCCCAAGGTCTGTATCAGCTACATGAATGTAAATTCCAGATAATTCTTTGGCAGACTACAAATTCTCTTGAAATACATGTTTATAATATCCCTTTGAACATCCCCAAATGAAGATCATAGATAAAATAGCCTACCTACTCTCATAGCATAAAAAGGTCAACATTATGCTCTAATTATTCTCTAAAGGAAGAATCAAAGGAATTTGTTATAATGTGTACTGATTATTTAAATCCTCAGTCATTATTATACTAGAAGACATAATGAGGTAGTCAGATATAGATAACATCACTGTGCAGCTACAATTATATAATTATGTGTCATAATGTCAACTCGGTTACAAACTGTGGCAAAATTTTCCAAAATGGAAAACAAATTCCTTTGTAAAATTCTAATCAAATTTGTTAATTTCAATTTTTCCTAAATTGTGTTCATATTATATATGAAAATGTGTTTATATATTATGGAGTTAGATTCTAGTCTTTAATAATTATAAACAGGCCTTTCATCTAGATGGATTATTACAGGGCTGTCAAAAGTAGCAAAAAAAATGGGACCATTTTTAGTCATTTTAGACTATTCACATTCTGCAGGATGCCTAATATTCCTAGAATTGGTTCCGCTTAATAATTGTGAAACCATAAGATAACTCCATACATTTTCAGAATGTCCTCTGAGGTCTAAACTCCCAGCACTGAGAACTATTATTCTAGGGAGTGTGTATAGACATGATGTAGATTTTCTGCAAGATAGGCACACTATGATTTCCAGTGTAACTCTAAAATACTGATGAAGAATCACTTTTTGGGCATCAGTGCCCTGGGAAAATGAGACATCTATAACAAAGAAGAAATTTTGAAATGGAATTGGAGCTAAGCAAATGTAAGGGTGATAGGATAGTGCTGGTTGGATGAAGGAAGAGTTTATATAAGATCCTAGAATTAACAGAGAGATAGCAGTCCATTTCTTCCAATGGAAGAAATGGTAGGTTCCAGAGGATGGTGGAAGGACAGAGAGACAGTGGGGTATAGTTTTGAAAGCCATTTTGCCTAGTTTAAATCTTACCTAAGAGCAATGGAAGCCATTGAAAGGAATGGTAAAATCAGATTGGCATCCTGTAATCTTGACGTAACTTGGAGTGGGGACAAGCTTGGAGCAGATGCTATAGTCATTTTCTGATGATGTCAAATGAGAGTTGTAATTCAAGTGAGAGATGTTAGTGCCCTGGATAGGGTAGGCCCTGGTTATGGAGCAGAGTTGGCAGATAGGAGAGTTGTTTAGAAAGCAGAATTCACCTGATCGTATGATTCACGTGACTGGGTATAGAAGGTGGGAGAGAGAGATGATTCTGGGATTATTCCCAGGAATTTGGCTCCTGCTGCTGGGTTAAAATATTCTTCTTAATATTAGGAACAGGATAGGATATGAGTAGGCCATTAGTTTGAAGGGCAACAGGGACACAACTGGGAAGACAGCATGGAGTGAAACTAAGGAATATTTAAGGCAAATGTAACAATTTTCTTGGGCCTATCTGGTTAGTTATCGCTCTCTCTCTCTATCTCTGCAGCCTCCTCTCCAAACTGGCCACATTAATTTTTCAAAGGACACAGTCCATGTTTTTTGCTAAAATATTTAATTTTATACACCCAAAATGGATTTTAAAATCATGTCAGAATTCAGATGATACGATCACATCTGTGTATTTAGTAATAATAAAATAAACACAAAACAGAATAGCATGACTGTAGTGCTGACGTTATTTTGTACACAGACCATGTAAGACTCACTGGCTTAAAAACATCATGATTTAGATAGTACAAATAATGTATGAGATAAACAAGAGAAATCAAGAAACATTGCTCTGTAGATTCTTTTATTTGATAGAAACCAAAATTTGATTCTGCAGGGCAGAATTGATAAGAAAAAAAGCTAAAAGTAAATTTCAAGACTTAAAAATTCTACATCCAGATGGGTAAAGTATCATATTGACTGCAAATAGCAATGAAATCAACTTCTTAAAAAAATTCAAATTAAATAATCTATGATATCATGCCTCTGTAATACTACAAATAAAATAATAACCTTTTCAGACAAGTTTTAAGGAACCTAGACTAACTGGGAGAATACAAACACATGCATTCATTTTATGTTGTAACAAAGCCCAAAGAAGATTTATAATGCAAAGAAAATATGAGGAATGATCTTCATTTGTCACTTTATTTAAACTTTGCTGCTGATGGAAGCAATTTTTAATCAGCACTGTTTTGCTAGTCCTCTTAATTCTGAAGGTTTTTATTAACACTTTTATTTTAGGGCCTATTAGAATTAGCTGATTTTATAGTAATTTTTTCTTATGTCTCTGTGCCTCCCTAGGTCTAAAAACCCTTTGAGGATAAGAACTGTATCTTACGCTTCTACTCTCCAGAACACTAGCACAATATCTTGAATGCAGTAAAAACTAAATGAAGGTATATATTTGATCAATTTGTATACTGAGGATTTTATCATGAATCAAAATAGCATTCTAATTTAACCTGACACAACTTGACAATAACCATTTTATCTGTAGGAGTTAGACTCGGGGATAAAACATTTTGCTGAAACATGATTGGTTCTTGATTCATATAATTAAAAATTTATGGCACACTTTCATACGTAGAAAAAAATATTGGGAAGACTGGTAAAAGGATTTTTTTCCTTTTGCTTTGAGATTCACGATTAAGAGATTTTCAACAGCATACCAACAATAACATTCTAGATTATTGTGTTCTATATTTTATGTCCTCTGGAGACATATAATAGATTCTTTAGGTGAAATAAAGTTTAAGTAAGTAAAAGCATGTTTACCCAAACAATCTCTGCTTAGTAACGTGAGTTTTCATATCCAATGAACTCTTGCCAGGTTGTAGACAATAAAAAGCAATAAACGGGATGAAGACATTTCTCCTTTCAAAAGTCTGTTTCCACTTTAAAACATTTCTAAGGATGTGTTGTGGTAAAATGTATTTGCAGTTGGCCTTTTTTAATTCTTCTTCATTTTGAGAAATAAGGACAGGGATGGGAATTTTTATTTGACATAGGATAAAGTAAGAAAAAAGTATTACTGAATCCCTATATTCAATAATTCTGTAGTCCAATGAGAGGGAAAAAATAAACACAATTAACACTTAAAATATTTAAAAATACAAAGAAAGAAACAATCTTTGAGTGAAACTTCCCAAATGAAAATTGTATCCATCTCCCTGAAAAAAAAAATACATATAATTATATGCTCCTATGTATGATATTTTTTGTTTGTAGTTCCTCAATCTCATGCATTCCTTTTCAGTCAAAGATTGTCTTTGCTCTCTTCCACTGCAAACTTCAAATATCAGTAGCGAAAATTTTTATTTGTAGGTTTTTGGTGTAGTTTTACCTTCTTTTGGTTATGAAACAGATAGGCTTTTCAATGTTGCCTTTTACCTGAGCTACTTGGTATCTGTTATGACAAATGTTATCCCCATGTCATCCCACCCCAGGTTTAAAATACCCTAACATCTGAAAGCTTCTGCTTCTATTTGTGGAATCATTCTAATCATTACCTTATTCAATGAAGTGTCCATGCAACTACTAGTCCTGTGTTTTAAATCACATTGGGAGGGGTAGCTTGAGAGTGGAGAAGGGTCTCTAACAATATCTGTTGGGATGACCAGGTTTTACACAGACAACTATTTATTGGCCTATTTACAATGTCTGTATGCACAATATGAAATTTCATCTAAAGAAATTAATATGAACTGCAGGGATTATCTTTGCCATGACATTTTGAAAAAAAAATAGGTAGATGGATTCTGACAATATATATATGGAAAAGCAAGGACAGTCACTAAACATCAGAGACACTTTAAAAATCTAGAATACATAGAAAGCTCCGAAGTTTTTTTTTTCCTAATTCCCTTCCCAATACATATTCTTTATTATGTACCAGAATTTTTATAAACATTTGTAAAGCTTACTGGGACACTATCCCCCATCTTCATTTTCATGGTTTCTTCTATCATTTGGGTTTTGCTAAATTGTAAGCACCTTGAGAGCAAGTGTCGTGTGTTTTCATCATTTCCTAAAAACTTCAATTTTACGGACCTCACGGGAGTATCACAGAACATTAAAAAACTATAGAAGAGTAGCTAAACTTTGGGCTCTAGTCTCTCTAATGTTAAGATAACCTTCACATTGGGGTACATGTGGTTCAGTCGGTTAAGTGTTTAGCACTTGATTTCAGTTCAGGTCATGATCTCACAGTTTTTGAGACTGAGTCCCATGTCAGGCTCTGTGCTGCCAGCATGGAACCTGCTTGGGATTCTCTGTCACCCTCTCTCTCTGCCCCTCCCCAACTTGCATGCTCTCTCTCTCTCTCTCTCAAAATAGAAACATTTAAAAAAGGGATAATCTTTTTATTAGGTCTTCAGAAGTTGTACAGTTATATTTGCATGCCATTGAGACTTAATCTGATTTGTTATTTGTACTACAAATTCTAAGTAATGCATTTTTTGTTTTCAAAAGAGATGATGTATAGAGTTGATAACATAGAAGAATTTTGTCCATAAAAATATATATACCCATGAAGGCAAATTTCTGAGTTTATTAAATAGTATTGAATTACCCTGGTAAAGCTAGAATTCAAATCAATCGAAGAACCATCGTGCTGCTGAAATTTCAATTCAAACTTTGTTAGGATCACAAAATGTGAGAGGTCAAACTTACTATATATAGTCTTTCTAACTGGTATTAAGCAATCTAGGTAAATGGTGAATACATTATACTGCATAGTTATGACATATATATGAAAAATTTATTCCCTCTTTATAAAAAATTTTCATTGTAAAAATAATATATTTCAAATTAAAGAATAAATTTTTTCAGGTTTATTTTGTGAAACACAGGATAGATTAATCCCTCTTCCCCCTCCCCACCCCAAAGAAAGGTTTTGGTATTTTCAACAAATTGAAGTAGAATTCTCTAATAGTATAGTCTGTTAATCTTTTATGGTGGCATAGAACATGAAAATGAATATGTTCCTCTTTTAATTAGGGTAAGATATTTTTAAATAATAATATATGATGATCTCTATCCCCTTCTAAAGTGTAGGTCTGAGAAATAAAATAAATGCCTGAAAAAGCAAAGCTCCCTAATAACTTCCATGGCTCTGTGGTCACAAACTCTAGGGTAAGGGAAGCTGTATCTGTTCACTACCTTATTTAGATGAGCTGCCATAATTTTTATAATGGAAAATATGATGTTTTTAATTTTTAATTTTTTAATATGGCAATGCCCATTTTAGAGTTTATTGATGTGTAAGAAATAGCTTCCAATTTTATACTGTAAGAATTTCAAAGTGTAAAAAAATGTTTACAATAGTCATCTATATTTAGTTTATTTACAGACAGAAAAAAAAAAAAAAAAAACGGAACACAAGTATTCTTTCTTCCCAAAGATTTTGAAACACAGTTCTAAACAAGATATAACTGCTTTTCTATTGTATAGTGTTATACATAGAACTTTAAAATCTTCATTTCTCAAGGGAGATAATTATGTTAACCTTGCAGGTATTTGTATTCTTAAACTGAGAAAGCAAATGTGGAATGCTTAATGTGTGGCTGTCATATAAATACAAATTCCACATGGTATAGCTTAATGCTACCTACTGTTTTTTTTCTCCTTCAAATCAGAAGTTCAGGAATATTTTACTCTCAAGACCTGTTTGTAGTGCTAAAAATGTCTAAACACTCAAGAATTTTATTTATGTGGATAACTGTTGACATATTAAAACTGACAAAACTTTATATTAATTCATCTGAAATTACAATAAACTGATTAAATATGAACATAAATAATGGATTAAATATGAACAGAAATAATGCGCTAAAAACTTGTATTTCCAAACAATTTTAAGAAAGTGATAGGTCTCATTTGAAGAAAACTGGCCTTACACAGATTCACAGTTGGAAGAGGTAAGACACCTTATTAACCTTTTAGGTAATGGTGGATATTCTTTTCATGATACAAGAAAATAACTCTACAAATAGTTTCTAAAATGTTAGTTGTAATGTAGCTAAATTTCTGTTGCCTAGTTGGTAGTAAAAAAAAGAACTGAAACAATATCAATAAATATTTCATATTTTGTTACATTAAAATCAACTGGCCTATTTTACAATGTTACTGGATTTTATTGGAAAACATTTGACTCACTAAATTTGCAGATCTTCTAAATGTTGACCCTTCCTTCCTTCCTTCCTTCTTTCCTTCCTTTCCTCCTCCTTCCCTTCCTTCCTTCCTTTTGATTCCATACTCATTAATAAGCTGTATTAATTTAATAAATATATTCACTGAAATGTTTGAAAGTCAACCTGACATGAGAGGATTTTGTTTAACAAGACTAGGCAGACTGAGCCACACAAGCATCCCAGAAAAGAAAAGATATGTATGGGGGGAAAAATCATGTCAGTATGAGATAGGAAACTCATACATATGTGTGTGCATTTAAACACACATAAAAGGAGGAGGGGAGTACCCAACAAAACAGTATACTAAAGATTTATATTTTATTAAAGGAAAGAACATTGGTTCAATAAAGATCTTCTAAACTTGTTTTAAACTTGAACTACTAGTGTCTTTTCAATACGTATCACCTTTTTTTCCCCTCAATGATATTATTACCTATAACTCTTCCAACGTTCTGGATTAAGAGTAGAAACTAAATTAAAGTTTGCTTCCGGAAATAGGAAAGGAGGGGCACCTGGGTGGCTGAGTTGGTTAAGCATGTGACTTTGGCTCAGGTCAAAATCTCAAGGTCAGTGAGTTTGAGCCCTGCACCTGGGGGGCTGGGATGAGCTGGGATGACAGCTCAGAGCCTGGAGCCTGCCTCAGATTCTATATATTTGTCTCTCTCTGCCCTTCCCCAGTTTGCGTGCTTTCTCTTCAAGAATTATAAACATTAAAAAAATTAAGAAAAAGAAATATGAATGGAACAGTTGCAAAGTTTTGGTTCTATCAGTACAGAACACACATCTGAAGAAAAATAAATCCGTTTGGAGGATAGTTTTTACCCTCCAAAAGGGTAAAAAGTGAAGGTAAGTGAAAGATGTTAAAAAAAGTAACATCTTAATTTTTTTTATAGGAAGTAGAGTGATAAATTTTTTAACTGAAATATTTCTACACATTCCTATATTCATAAAGTGACCTAATGGGGGTGCCTGGATGGCTCAAAGGGTTGAACATCTGACTTTTGGTTTCAGCTCAGGCCATGACCTCCCAGTTTTGTGAGTTTGAGTCCAGCATGGAGCTCTGCACTGTTAGCATGGAGCCTAATCGGGATTCTCTCTGCCCCTCCCCCACTCATGCTCTATCGCTCTTTTGAAATAAATAACTTAAAAAAAAAAAAAAGTGACCTTATGGGATATACCTTATGATGGGGTATACTAAAAGATTCTGAAGTACAATGTAGATATAATAACAAACTGTATTCCATGGAAGACATTTTTTAAAAACCAAGGTAAATATATGGTGTCATGTGTCTACAGAAAGTTAACACTGTTTTATGAAGAATAATAATACCATGTTGTTTTACCTTACCAGTCTTAATGCATATTGTAGCACACGAACAATATAACCACTCAAAACAACCCGTTTTTATTCAGAGATATGTTGTTATTAGGCTATGCATAATGTTATTATGAGTAATACTATGAATGATAAGCTAAATGGTAGACCCAATTACTAGAGTTAGAGGATTTGTTTTCCACAATTTTGAAAAAAAAATTCCACAATCAAAAAAAATTGTGTGATTTAATAGAAAATTAAAGAAATATACTTCTAAACTATCAAGGCATTTTGAGCATCAAATGTATATAAAGATTCTTTAGAATGTTTTCAGTGCCACTTTTTTTTTTTTAACATTAGGTACTTTTCCTTATTATCCCAATTGCTGAAAAAGCAGAGAATTAGTAGTAAACCGTATAGGGTTTAAGTTAGCTTTTTTTTTATGTTATACTTAAGATCCTGATGGAACTGTTTCTTTCTCATAACCATTTAAGTCATCATTTGACTTATATGGTGTGTGTGTGTGTGTGTGTATGTGTGTGTGCGCGCACGCGCATGCGTTTATGTTTTATATATGTAGTTATAGTTTCTTTCTGCAAAAGTATTCTTTTTTTTAATTTTTTTTTCAACGTTTTTTATTTATTTTTGGGACAGAGAGAGACAGAGCATGAACGGGGGAGGGGCAGAGAGAGAGGGAGACACAGAATCGGAAACAGGCTCCAGGCTCCGAGCCATCAGCCCAGAGCCTGACGTGGGGCTCGAACTCACGGACCGCGAGATCGTGACCTGGCTGAAGTCGGACGCTTAACCGACTGCGCCACCCAGGCGCCCCTCTGCAAAAGTATTCTTAGGAGTATTTTCATAGTGTTACAATGGAATCCAACCTCCATTTTCCACACTTTTTGAAAATTTTACTCACTTAGAAAGTGAAGAGCTTTTCAGAAGTGCTGTATTTTGTAAACTGGCAAAAAGCCAACAGCAATATATGTAACATGCAAGATTTGTAAGTGATAAAGTTAATCATGTGAGACTTTATTATAGACCTTTATTTAGATCTATTATTGATTTAAATTTACTCTCTTTATAAGCTATTTTCTTAGTATAAGTATAGCTTTTCTTATTTCTATAAAATAAAAGGTGTAAGAAAAGTATCTTTTAATTTAAATCACAATAACTTTTCTGGCAAAGTTAGTGTTGAAAAGAAGTTGAACACATCTCATAAAATTATGTTGAATCTATTCCATACTTGCTGAGTATGTAACAAGTATTGTATCATTTTTTTTTTTACAGGAATGGTATTTTACCTGATTAAAATAATTATATTAACAATTAAACAATTATGAAAAATTTGACTTTGACTTAATTTTTTTTATTTTTTAATTTGCTTTCATTTGTAGCTTTGTGGACAAGCTTGGAAGAACAATATGCAAACAGTTACTAATGATGTCCACCTATCAATGTAATCAAATAAAGCAGATACATGGAAAGGACAAAAAGTACACTGTAAATATCGTAAGCCAAATAAAAACTTTGCATTTCTAAATAGTTTATTTTTAAAACCAGAGTACAGTATAATGAAACACTTAAAAGTCCAAAGCTCTACTCAGTTTCAGTGTTAGTCATTATGAAAATTATTAATATTAATCCTTTTTGACATACTGGCCACTCAAAAGCCCATATTTTCTAGAGAAAATTTACACAAGACAGTGTAAATGTACCATTTTCAAAGGGCAGATCAATGTTTTCAATTTAATGTTATGTATAGCTCATAAAAGCTATACTTGAGGTCACTACGTTTTTAGAATTTACTGTGCATATTTTCAATTCCTAGCTAACTCATGTTTAATTGTGATTTAGTTTTTGATTATTAGAATGTAGAAAAAAATGTAATACAACTTATATAGATGTGGTTGGTCTGTTTCTCTAAGATAAGCAAAGAATTCTCATATGTTTTTGTTTGACTTCCTTCATCCTCTCAGTCTTTAATTCATTCATCAAACCTACAGCAAGTATTTACTGAACAAACTACATAGCAGTCAAGTTCTGAAAATAATTTCAATTAGAAGTTGCTTTTTGTTTTCTCAAATTTATTTTTTACTTCAATCTGTTAAGTCATCAATTTTTGACTATGTAAACTCTCAAGTTAATTTGTATAGTTAAACATTATGAATCATGTAGCTTGTGGAGAAGTGACTGTCTCATTTATATTTAGGGATATGATTCGATTTTTCCTTTTTTAAAAGCTATTGCTATTTTAGTGACTTTGACAACTGAGAAGAGTGCTAATCCAGTCTTTATTTAAACTTTGTTTAGTTGTTTGATCTCTTGACTTTCTTAGACATTATACTGACTGCCGTACTACATTTTTTTATATAGGCAGGATGTGCTCATCATTAACAAAAATATATTAAAATTTCATTTTGTAATTCCTGCCCTAAACAGAATTTTTATTTGAAGCTCTCTGTACAGAAGTTCAAGGGCAGATAAAACAAAATTCAAGACCACGTGGAGATTACATTTCATTATTAATATGTGTGGATTTTAATATCTTGCACCATTTAACAATCTAAGAAATCACTTATATTCTTCATGATTTTAATTTGTAGTAGCACCCAAAATTAGTAAAATAATTTGGTTTTTACTTCAGTCTAATTTCCTGATAATTTTCTGTGTATGAAATAGCAAAGAAAGGAATGTTCGAAGTTCCATGGGGCGCCTGGGTGGCGCAGTCGGTTAAGTGTCCGACTTCAGCCAGGTCACGATCTCGCGGTCCGTGAGTTCGAGCCCCGCGTCAGCTCTGGGCTGCTGGCTCGGAGCCTGGAGCCTGTTTCCGATTCTGTGTCTCCCTCTCTCTCTGCCCCTCCCCCGTTCATGCTCTGTCTCTCTCTGTCCCAAAAATAAATAAAAAATGATAAAAAAAACAAAAAAACAAAAAAACAAAAAAGAAGTTCCAACAGGTCATCCTGTCATATGAAGAAACAATTCAGGAAATCTTATTAATAAATCTAGCAGCAAATTTGTTTGAGGATGAGATCAATGTTGTGGAAATACAGCCAAAAGCATTCTTTAACTTCTTTCTTAATTTTTGCTTTGATCATTGCACAATAACAGAAGTATATAATTATATGAAAAAAATTACACAACTGCCTCTCGGAATTAGTGGTATCCTTTTAATCTTAACCCCTCCACAATTCCATATAATTCATTTGCTACCAATTTATTTATTGTTTTGTCTCAAATGTTCACTCTCTTCAAGAAAACCACCTATTTTACCCAAGGAATAGAGTAGATTTATCAAAGATATTTGGCAAAAATCTCTTTACAATTTGGTCTCTAGGTCTGATTTCTTCAGGACAAATCATAATTTGTTTAAAATAGCCTTTAGGGGCACCTGGGGGAATCAGTTGTTTAAATGTCTAATTTTGACTCAGGTCATGATCTGATGGTTCATGTGTTTGAGTCCCTGGCAGTGCAGAGCCTGCTTGAGATTCTCTCTGCCCTGCCTCACTCTCTCTCAAAATGAATAAACTTTAAATAGAACAATGTAGCCTTTAAAAATAAAAAATAAAAAAAGCAAAAAGGGAGGTAAAGAGAAAGAGTAAGATGAGTAGGAAAGAAATCCTAGACTTCTATTATCTTATCTACTACAATGATTTACTTACTTCAAAAAGAGTTTACGAGGTAACACAAAGTAAGTAAGTCAATCTAGTAGCATAAAATCTTACATAAATAAATATATAAATAAATAGTTTGGACAATAAACACATCACAATAGGAGACAGGAAAAGCATAGTTTAGAATCATAGCAAATCCTTATGAAATATGTATAATTTATTATCCTCCATTCAAACTAACTTACAAATTAGAAAAATAATTTTCCTCAAATTATGCAAAGATGTGAGAATTTTATTTTTTTCTCACAAACTAAAATGTATAATTTTTACCCAGATATAAAATAATAATCTCATCCAAAGTAGACTTCAAAAATTAAATTTGTAAGCTTAATTATTACTATACTAATGACTAAAGCTAGAAATTTTATTAGATTTTTTAAAAAGTTTATCCATTTATTTGAGGGAGAGAGAGGGGGAGAGAGGGGGAGAGAGAGAGAGAGAGCAAGCATGTGTACAAGAAGGGGAGGGGCAGAGAAGGACGGAGAGAATGCCAATCAGGCCCCATGCTGTCATGCAGAGCCTGACGCAGGGCTTGAACCCATGAACCTTGAGAATATGACCTGAGCCAAAACCAAGAGTCAGAGGCCCCACCAAGTGAGACAGCCAGGAGCCCCCAAAGCTAGACATTTTAAATAATTCTCTTATTTTTTACTTTTGGCTTCTAGATTTTTTGGGGGGGGGAGGGGGGAGGTCCTTACTATTGTATCTTGACATATAAAGCAATTTAATTATATGTCAATAGGTAAATGACAGCACCTAAAATACTGCTTTGAATATAAATGATATAAAAGAACTGGTCTTAGCAATAACATCATGATTGTGTTAAAACAGTGCAACTCAAACATTTTGTGCATATGAATCAGTTGGAGATCTTTATAAAACATATGGTCTACAGTGGGGCCTGAGATTCTGCATTCCCAGCAAGTTTTCAGGTGATGCTGTTTCTGCTGGCTAATGGGTCACATTTGAGTAGCAAGAATCTAATAGATCTCCTCATCTGGATCCACTACAAATCCTATTTTGGTGAAATTAGTGTAGAAATAAAACCAATTCCTTACACTTAGATCAAGCACTGCATTCAAGAGATTTCATAAACACTGTATCACTTAGCAATCTTTTTTAAGATAGCAAAAAAGTGACTCAGAGAGTTTGAGTGATTTACCCAAAGAAACAGATAATAATTAAAGAGATAAATCTGAAATACATGTTTCCTAGATATGAATCCTTTCCATTGCATTCAGCAGTTACAAAATAATTTAGCTTATTTCCAAGCAGCAAATGACTTTTTTTTTTTTTTTTTTGGAAGCAGGTAGTAAAGGGTTACAGTTCTATTTCTTCTTTGCCCAAATAGTGACTTGTAGTGTTTATTTAATTCCATTACTTCTGTGAAACATCACTATATTTAGTATAGTTATCTATTCTGAGCACCTAAATCAAAATTTTTCAATAGAGGTGATAAATTCATTTTTGATCCTCTTACTCTTAAAAGCGGACATTTTGATCAATCGATAAAGCTTTGACACCAATTCTTTGTCCAAACACATTTATGCAATTGAAAATTCCTAAAGATAAAATTTTTGAACTCCCTCTAGAATTTATCATTTAATGAAGGGCCAATATTTTACTTCTTGAGTCTGCTATTTCCCGTCTAGACAACTACAGAATGGTAGTTTCTGGATAACTGCTGTTCTTTCAATTATGATTTCAAAGCTTACAAAATGGTCCACTTGTTTTTTAGACCATGAATTTTATAGAGTAAAACTTTTCTCAAATAATTACACATGTTCATGTAGAAGTCTTGTTCATTCTTTTCCCTACTTGTCTATCCTTAGCTCCTCTATCCTTCCTTATCAGGATATATTGTTATATATTTCAGATTCTTTCCACAATTTACACTAAGCTTTTGGTAATTTTTATATTAAGGGGGAGTCAGACTAATGTTAAATATTTGAAACCAGAATATTTTTGAAGTGTATATTTTCTCCAGTAACATAAAAACTGTCTTAGGTTCTAATCCTATTAAATAACATATTATACTAAGTGTAAAAAAAAAATTCTTTGTTCTCTCTCTCTAATCTCACTCTTTAAAAAGATTTAAAAGTGCAGTGCACATTTACGTGAAAGAACTTTGTAACAAAATTGATCATAGTAGACTAAATAAATACTTCACTCTACCAAAGCTAGGTGTGGTCTAATGACATTATTAGAATTAGTAGCATGGACCATTAGAGAGGAATTTCCTAGGTTTGGGTGCTGTCAGAGCATAATTCCAAGTAGAAGTTAGTTATATACACATAAAACACTTCCTTTTAGAACTGTATAAAGTTAGATATGCTAGGAACGGGTGATGATGTTTAGTTACATGACTAGTTTAGAATACATGAATAGCTTCTTTAGGTGGTAAATCTATCTATGATGACCTTCACAGAGATATTTACAGCTTTGTTCTATTCATTTCTACCTTAGCTACTTATTACTAAAAGAAATACGTATTTCTGATATGACGATTAATAATTTGTTTTTATATTTAAGCTTGATTTTAGGCCTATAGTTGAGAAGTTAATTTCTCTTGTTCAGAACTCTGTTATGTGTGGATCATTTTTTCCCCCTCAAATAACATGATATTATAAAATAATATCGAAAAAAGCTTATAGGATTTTAATAAAATTTTATATAAAATGTTGGTTGCTTTAACATAAACGTTATCTAATAGAACAATAGCACTCCATTTTCAGAGGTCTGAAAATATATGAAAATGCATTTAAATGTGAACTGTGAAATTTTTTTTTTTTTTTTTTTTTTTGAATGGCAGCTCTCATGAACTGGCTGCCCCGCTGTTCTATATTGTTATGCTTGTTAAAGCAACTTCTTTGGATGGTATTACTCATGTTATCTATGGAATGCTAATTATGTTTTAAAGAGGAAACCAATTAAATGTAGTCTACACATCATTATTCTCATTTTGTTTTTTATTGTAAAAATTAATCTGTATATCATCCAGGTTTTGTTAATATTATCTATAAAAAAGTATTTTAATACTTTCTAAAAACTAAACTGATTTTGAAATGCAATTAGAAGAGATTTAGTACTTTCTAAAACATTACCTCATGAATCTCTGATTAAATGGGAAACATGCATATATTTGTATTTGATTATAAAGATAAGTGTTAAGCCCAACTTTCTAGGACATTAAAAAAAACAAAAAAACTTAATATAATTTGATTTCCATGGGATAAATTGAAAACTTTGGCAATTTTTCAAGATAGAATTTTAAAGAGGTATATATTTTTCAGATAGATGTATTAACATTTCACATTTTTAGTAAAATAAATTTGATTGAATATCTTATATATATCCTTATAATAAGAGAGTAATATGAAAAATATTCAACTATTCAATAACCTTAATGGTATGAGCTCTTACTAATCAGAATAAACATTAGTCTTCTCAGAACAAAGTTCAGGAGTGGAAAACTTGTGGGGATGGTATTACAACCCTGTCGATAATGTAAAAAATGATTTTAGAAAGTGATGGCCCATTACTGAAGGAGGCTAATGTACAATCAATTTTTTTCACTAATTTCTGTGCATTGTAATACCCATGAACCAACTGCATATGTATACCTGTCATCTTTTCACACTTCCTTTTGGATTTACCCATCTTGCAAAGAACTTACTATATTTGGCTCAAACTTCTTCATTTGTAACCTTGAAATTCTTGAAGTGATGTGATTTGGTTGCACACTGATATGTGTCAGAACCTTGAACCTCCATATTATTTCTCATTTTCTAACACGTTATTGGTATAACTTAGATGCAATTTAGTTGGTTCTATATATCTTCCTTTTTTTAATGTTTATTCATTTTTTGAGTGTGTGAGAGAGAGAGAGAGAGTGCGCACACGTGCACACATGAACAGGGGAGGGGCAGAGAGAGACAGGAAGATGCAGAATCTAAAGCAGGCTCCAGGCTCTGAGCTGTCAGCACAGAGCCTGATGTGGCGTTCAAATCCATGAATGGCAAGATCATGTCCTAAGCCAAAGTTGGACACCTAACCAACTGAGCTACCCAGATGCCCTCTACATGTCTAACTTGTAAAACATATTTTATTTTGAAGAGGAGGGGCCAAGATGGCAGAGCAGCATGGAAGTTCTCTGCTTCTCTTGTCACTGAAATGCAGCTAGATCAGCACCAAACCATTTTGCACACCTAGAAAATTAATCTGAGAACTAACACAACAATCTGCATAACTTGAGCCACAGAACTCAGCAGGTATGTGATGTAGAGAGGTGAATTAGGGGAGAGACAAGTCCTGGAGGATAGGGAGCTGTTTTTGTGGAGAGAAGACAGAGAAAGGGAGTAGAGTTCAGGAGAAGCTCTTCCCCAGAAAGTAGCTGGACAGAGAGTGGAAACACCCACAAGTAACTGAATAAGAAATGGAGAAAGGAGAGGGTTTCCAAACCATTAGGACTCTGTAACAGGGGAGTGGGAAATTCTGCAGCCCAATACCTGGTGGTGCTCTGGTGGGAAGCATGAATCCCCAGGAGCAGGCAACAAGATCCAAGGGGGCCACAGGCGGAGAAACAGCCATATGGCTTCCCCAGAAGCAAAGATCCCAGCAGACCCTGGAGAACACCAACAGCCCGGCAGGCTGTCGGATTGGATGTGGACAATGTAGAAGCAGGGAGTGGACAGAAGCCAGAGACAAAGTTAAAGGTGCTTGACTGCAGGTGGGTGAGAGCAGAGTTCTGGTGCTAGAGACTAGGAAGCTGGGGGACACCATTTTCACCTCCCCCGCACTTGCACATATACTGATCCACCCGAGTAAGCTAAGCAGTGACACCTAGTGGTCAACGAAGCCATTACACCAAGCCCTGTCCAACTGCGCCAACCAAACCCTAAAGGACCCACAAGTCTCTTCGCCTGCTTAGTGACAGACTGTAAAGTGCTTCGTAGTTTGAAATCTAGGGGAAACTGGGTGTAATTTCATTTAGATTTTATTTTGTTTACTGGTCCATCTTTTCACTTTTCTTATTCTTGGATACATAAAGAGAAAAATTATTTTTATTTTCCATTTTTATAAAATTTTAAAAAATTTTTACCATATTTTTAATTTTTTGGTAAAATTTTAAATTATATGTTACTTTCTTTATTTCATTTTATTCTATTTTATTGTGTGTGTGTGTATATATATATATATATATATATATATATATATAAATTTTTGAATGTTTTGTTACTTTTCATTTATTTCCCTTTTTTCTTTCAATAACCAGACCAAAACACACCTAGGATATAGCTTCCTTTGATTTTTGTGATGTTTTTAATTTTTTAATTTTTACTTTTATTAATTCTCTTTATTCCTCCAAAATGATGAAATGAAAGGATTCACCCTAAAAGGAACAACAGGAAGAAATGGCTGCCACAGACTTAACACAGATATAAGCAAGATGTCTGAACTAGAATTTAGGATGATGATAATAAGAATACTATCTGGGGTTGAAAAAAGCATAGAATCCCTTTCTGTGGAGATAAAAGAAGTAAAATCTAGTCATGATGAAACTAAAAATGTTGTAACTGAGATGCAATCTTGAATGGATGGCATGGAGGTAAGGATGAAACAGCAGTGAACCAGTGATATGGAAGACAAAATTATGGAGAAAAATAAAACATTAAAAAAAAGAAGAAAACTAAGGCAAAAAAAGCATGATATAAGAATTAGAGAATTCAGTGACTCATTAACAAGGAATAACATCTGAATCATAGGAGTCCCAAAAGACAAAGAGAGAGAAAAAGGAATAGAAAGTTTATGTGAGCAAATCATAGCGAAAAACTTTCCTAACCTGGGGAAAGACACAGACATCAAAATCCAGGAAGCACAGAGAACTGCCATTAGATTCAACAAAAAAAACGACCATCACCAAGGCATATAATAGTCAAATATACAAAATACACAGACAAGGACAAAATCATGAAAGTAGGAAGGGAACAAAGTCCTTAACCTATAAAGGAAGACAGATCAGGTTCGCAGACCTATCCACAGAAACTTGGCAGGCTAGAAAGGAGTGGCAGGATATATTCAACGTGCTGCATCAGAAAAATATGCAGCCAAGAATTCTTTATTCAGCAAGGCTGTCATTCAGAATAAAAGGAGAGATAAAGCGTTTGTGACCAGTAAACCAGCCCTGCAAGAAATTTTAAGGGATCTCTAAGGAGAGAAAAGACAAAACAAAAAGACCAAAAGCAACAAAGACTAGAAAGTACCAGAGAACACCACCAGAAACTCCACCTCTATAGGCAACACAATGGCAATAAATTCATATCTTTCAGTAGTCACTCTAAATGTCAATGGACCAAATGCTCCAATCAAAAGATACAGGGTAACAGAATGGATAACAAAACAAGATCCAGCTGTTTACAAGAGACCCGTTGTAGACCTAAAGACACCTTCAGACTGAAAGTAAGGGGATGGAGAACCATCTATCATGCTAATGGCCACCAAAAAGAAGCTGGAGTAGCCATGCTTATATCAGATAATCTAAATTTTATTTTATTTTATTTTATTTTTTTTAATTTTTTTTTCAACGTTTTTTATTTATTTTTGGGACAGAGAGAGACAGAGCATGAACGGGGGAGGGGCAGAGAGAGAGGGAGACACAGAATCGGAAACAGGCTCCAGGCTCCGAGCCATCAGCCCAGAGCCTGACGCGGGGCTCGAACTCACGGACCGCGAGATCGTGACCTGGCTGAAGTCGGACGCTTAACAGACTGCGCCACCCAGGCGCCCCAAGATAATCTAAATTTTAAAATAAAGATTGCAACAAGAGATGAAGAAGGGCATTATATCATAAATAAGGGGGTCTATCCACCAAGAAGATCTAACAATTGTTAACATTTATGCTCCGAATGTGAGAGCACACAAATACATAAATCAATTAATCACAAACATACAGAAACTCATTGATAATAATACCATAACATTAGGGGACTTCAACACCCCACTTACAGCAATAGACAGATAATGTAAGCAGAAAATCAGTAAGGAAACAATGACTTTTAGTAACACACTGGACTGGTTGGGCCTAACAGATATATTCAGAACATTTCACCCTAAAGCAGCAAAATACATATTCTTCTCGAGTGCATATGGAACATTCTCCAGAACAGATCACATACTGGAACACAAATCAGGCCTCAACAAGTACAAAAAGATCGAGATCATACTGTGCCTATTTTCAGACCACAGCACTATGAAACTAATATCAACCACAAGAAAAAATTTGGAAAGACAACAAATACTTGGAGACTTAAGAACATCCTACTAAAGAATGAACAGGTTAACCAAGAACTTAAAGAAGAGATTAAGAAGTACCTGGAGGCCAATGAAAAAGAAAATACAAGAGCCCAAAACCTCTGGGATGCAGCAAAGGTGGTCACAAGAGGGAAGTATACAGTAATCCAGGCCTTCCTAAAGAAGGAAGAAGGTCTCAGATATACAACCTAACTTTACAAATTGAGAGCCAGAAAAAGGACAGCAATAAAACCCCAGACCAGCAGAAGATGGGAAATAATAAAGATTAGAGCAGAAATCAATACTACTGGAAAAAAAAAAAAAAAGTAGCAAGGAAACCAGGAGCTGGTTCTTTGAAAGAATTAAAAAAACTGATAAACCCCTAGCCAGTTTTATCAAAGTAAAAGGGAAGGACCCAAATAAATCAAATCAAGAATGCAAGAGGAGAGATGAAATCCAACAGTGTGGAAATACAAATAATAAGAGAATATTATAAGCATTTATATGCCAATAAATTGGACAATCTGGAAGAAATGGACACATTTGTAGATACATATAAACTACCAAAACTGAAACAAGAAGAAATAGAAAATTTGAACATATCCATAACCAGTAAAGAAATCAAATTAGTAATCAAAAATCTCCCCCCCAAAAAAGAGTCCAGGGCCAGATGGCTTTCCAAGGGAATTCTACCAAATATTCAAAGAAGAGTTAACACCTGTTCTCTTGAAGCTGTTCCAAAAAATAGAAATGGAAGGAAAACTTCCAAACTCATTCTATGAAGCCAGCATTACCTTGATTCCAAAACCAGACAAAGACTCCACTAAAGAGGAAAACTATAGTCAGATTTCCCTGAAGAACATGGATGCATAAATTCTCAACAAGATACTAGCCAACTGGATCCAGCAATACAGTAAAAGAATTATTCACCATGATCAAGTGGGATTTATACCTGCGATTCAGGGCTGGTTCAATAGCCTCAAGTCAGTCAATCTGATAAAAGAAGGACAAGAACCACATGATCCTCTCAATAGATGCAGAGAAAGCATTTGACAAAAGACAGCATCCTTTCTTGGTTAAAACAAACAAACAAAAAAAACCCAGGGAAGTAGGGATAGAAGGATCATATCTCAAGTTCATAAAAGCCATATATGAAAGATCCACTGCTAATATCATCCTCAAGGGGGAAAAACTGAAAGCTCTCCCCCTAAAGTCAGGAATACTACAGGCATGTCCACTCTCACCACTGTTATTCAACATTGTATTGGAAGTCCTAACCTGATCTATCAGACAACACAAAAGAATAAAAGGCATCCAAATTGGCAAGGAGGAAGTCAAACTTTCACTCTTCACAGACGACATGATACTCTATATGGAAAACCCAAAAGATTTCACCAAAAAACTGCTAGAACTGATCTATGAATTCAGTAAAGTCAAGGATATAAAAATCAATGCACAGAAATCAGTTGCATTTCTATACACTGATAATGAAGCAGCAGGAAGAGAAATCAAGGAATTGACCCCATTTACAATTGCACCAAAAACCATAAAATACCTAGGACTAAACCTAACCAAAGAAGGTAAAAAATCTGTACACTGAAAAGTATAGAAAGTTTATGAAGAAAATTGAAGAAGACATAAAAAAAGGAAAAATATTCCATGCTCATGGATTGGAAGAACAAATAGTGTTAAAATGTTGATACTACCCAAAGCAATCTACTATTCAATGCAATCCCTATCAAAATAATACCAGTATTCTTCACAGAGCTAGCACAAATAATCCTAAAATTTGTATGCAACCAGAGAAGACACTGAATAACCAAAGCAATCCTGAAAAAGAAGACCAGAGCTGGAGGCATCACAATTTTGGACTTTAAGCTGTATTACAAAGCTGTAATCATCAAGACAGTATGGTACTGGCACAATAACGGACACTTAGATCAATCGAACAGAATAGAGAACCCAGAAATGGACCCACAAACATATGTCCAACTAATCTTTGACTAAGCAGGAAATAATATCCAATGGAATAAACACAGTCCTTTCAGCAAATAGTCTTGGGAAAACTGGACAGCAACGTGCAGAAAAATGAACCTGGACCACTTTCTTACACCATACACAGAAATAAAGTCAAAATGGATGAAAGACCTAAATGTAAGACAGGAAGCCATCAAAATCCTCGAGGATAAAGCAGGCAAAAGCCTCTTTGACCTCGGCTGCAGCAACTTCATACTCAACACTTCCCTGAAGGCATGGGAAACAAAAGCAAAAATGAACTATTGGGACCTCATCAAGATAAAAAAAAACTTCTGCACAGTAGACAATCAGCAAAACTAAAGGTCAACCAACAGAATGGAAGAAGATATTTGCCAGTGACATATCAAATAAAGGGTTAGTATGCAAAATCTATAAAGAACTTATCAAACTCAACAGCCAAAAAACAAATAGTCCAGTGAAGAAATGGGAAAAAGCCATGAATAGAAACTTTTCCAAAGAAGACATCCAGATGGCTACCAGACACATGAAAAAAATGCTCAACATCACTCATCATCAGGGAAATACAACACAAAACCACAATGAGATAGCACCTCACACCAGTAAGAATAGCAAAAATTAACAACTCAGGCAATGATAGATGTTGGTGAGGATGTGGAGAAAGAGGAATCCTTTTGGTCTGCTGGTGGAAATGTAAACAAATACAGCCATTCTGGAAAACAGTATGGAGTTTCCACAGAAAATTAAAAATAGAACTGCCCTATGACCCAGCAATTGCACTACTAGGTATTTATCCTAAAGGACAGGTGCTGATTCGAATGGGCACAATTACCCAAATGTTTTATAACACTATTGACAATAGCACGTGCGCGCGCGCACACACACACACACACACACACACACACACAGTGGAGTATTACTTGGCAAGCAAAAAGAACGAAATCTTGCTATTGCAAAAACGTGGACGTAACTAGAGTGTAATTTGCTAAGTGAAGTTAGAGAAAGACAAATATAACTTCACTCCTATGTGGAATTTAAGATACAAAACAGATGTCACTGGATTCTACTTCTGAAATCATTATTGCACTATATGCTAACTTGGTCGTAAATTTTAAAAAAAATTTAAAAAAACCAAAAACCAAAAAACATTTTATTTGATTAGTGGTATCATTTGATTAAGTTGTGCATTACACTGGTGAAGATATCCATTCAATAAAAATTGATGAAGGGCCAATGTGACTTAGGAAAAGTAATGGCAAATGGGACAGATGATGAAAATAACTAACATGATATAGCACACAGCAAATAGCAATTTATGTAATAAATATAAATTTACCAATTTATATACGGCAAATTCCTTTACTATATGGTAAATAGTAAATTCACCTAATCCTCTTAATTTCTAAGAGGTTAGTAGATACTCTAGAAAGTTGCTGTTATTGTTATCCCTGTGTTTCTAATGAGCAAACTAAGGCACAGACAGGTTGATTAACTTGACCAAGGTCACATATGGCTAGTAACAATGGAGCTCGACTTTTTGCCTCCAGTTGGTTGGTACAGGAGTGTATAATATTAACCATTTTGTTGTATGGATTTTCTGGTTTTAAGTAGGATATTTTATGGTACCTTGGAATTTGACTGATGCCTCAAAACTGAAAATAATAGGAAATAAGACTTACACATTATAGATATTCTAGCTACAACCAAGTTGGACTTACTAAAGTAATGAACACAGTTCACCCATGTCCACAATATATGAGAACACTAGAAACTTGAATGAGTGACTTACTGACAGAATGAGTAATCAGGTTAGTCAAAGAGCTCTATTTCTTTCTTCCCCCAGTTGCCACCTCAATAGAAATGAGGAGAGCTCCAGAAGGGTATTTTGCTACTCACTCCACTCCTGGATTCTTTCTAAATAACAGAAACTCATTAGGTCACCTCTGGGCATATATGCCAGAACACATTTAGATAATATTCTTGAGCAAGTTTGACATTCAGCTCCATAATTCGGGGAGTATTTATGAAGAAAGCAGCTGGTGTGATTTTTCATCTGGGTCCACTGGGCAAGGTAAGGAGAAAGTCATGCAGTGCAAGCACCCTGAACCCTTGCAAATGACACATGGCAATGATGTAGGAGTGATCTGTTGATTTAGTGAAAGCTCTGCACAAATAGCCAGGCACAAACCATCTTGACAGCATCCTTTGCAAGAGGGTGCTCTTTTGGGGAAAAGGACTAAAGCAATGGTATTCTATGGAGTATTTCCACAAGGTGGGAAACTGAATAGAACCATGAAATATGAGGTATACACCGATGCCTTAAAAAAGCACAATATAATCAATGAAAGAATTACATTTGGTACATGACATACAGAGTACTCAGATGATATCAAAACCAATCACAAAAGATATTTCCCCATCTTTTGTTAAAATACACCGGAGGAGGAAATGCGACCCAGAAGCAAGTGGTGAGAAGGACAGAAGAGAAAGAAAATTGAGACCATGCTTGCCTTCCCGCTAACAGTCTCCAAGCCAAGTCAAAGCTGCATTGGCAGGTGGGAGAAACTTTGCATTGTATGTGAGATTTAAGTTTTAAATAAAACTGGATTGGACTTTTTAATACCAAAAGGAGTCAATTACTAAATGAAACTTGTTCTTACAACTGAAATGTATAGCAAAAAATTCCATCCAGAGCAGAGAAGGGAATAACAGAAATATTTTAAGGCACTAGTGTGGAGGAAAAATGAGAGAACACCATTTATTTTTCTAAATCTGTAACCTCACTGGATTCAGTCTACTTATTAAAGGGCTTAAACTACATGTTACCTCCCCTCCAGAAGCTCATAATCCATTAGGGAATTATCACTGTATGAGTTTTTTCAGTATTATGTGAGAAATGAAAAGCACATGGATTTATTAACAGAAGAAGTACTTAGCTTGTAAGAGATACTGATATCCAAACGATCCTTAAGAATGAATCTATTAGCTAGGTAGAACAGGGCATAGATGCGGTGATGTATTGTAATTCGTGTCTAGGCCAACACAGTACTGTTCTGTAAGATTCTAGGTAAGAGAAAACATGCCATTCTGAGGAACTCCGTTCAGTATAAACACTACTGTCTGGCTGAGGACGGCATCTCAACACATTATGTCAAGAAATGTGTGAGAAGTCTGAGTAAAAAGGACCATAGCATACCATTTTAAAGCCACGCCTTGTTTTATTTTTCCTCTTTGCAAAGGAGTTTACTAAGTGTGGATAGGAAAATCAATAAATAGATATCAGAAGCCCTGCAGCAAAGGCCCGTGAGGGCTAAAAAACATACTTAAAAATTTCAAATAAAAAGAAACTTGGGAAACAGCCATTTAAGAAGTTTACTTACCGGATCCAACAGAAACGCCACGCGCCCACAAGCACCATCAAGGACATCCAACTATTTGGGCCAAGATGACTCTTCCTTCTCAGTCTCTTCCCCGGAAAAGGGGCCCGATGAGACGCCTCCTGCTCCCTACCATCTTGCTTCTCCCTTTCAGTGTGGCTCCACTCCGGAAGCGCCATTTTCTTACGCCAGCGAGGAGGCGGGACTTGAGCGCCTCCACGTGCTCACAGTTGACCGCTTCTTTTTACAGGCTCACTTTCGCCCCCCACCTGTGGCTTGTTAAGGCTAACCCGGAACATGTTCCACGTGTGCCCGTGGGTCTTACCCACCGGCAGTTTTACTTCATGGGCTCTCATTTGCTGGAAACGCTGGCTGAAAGGGCACGGATACCTGTGAGGCGCCCCCAAGCCACGACAAACCGTTTCTCCACGAAGCAGGTTTTGCGGGTGACTTTCCTTAGGTCGTCCTGCATGGAGAAATGACATTGTTGAAGGAGTTGGTCCCAGACTGGTGGCCCCCCTAGGGCTATACACATCCACTGAAACAGCCGCTTTTGGTGAAGAGATGTTGGTCTCTCCCGGGCATCGGGGCCAGGCCCACAGTGTGTTTGTCTGAGGCAGAAATCTTCAGCACAGCCTGGGAGTGCTCCAGCCACTAGCCAGCCAGGGCACCGCCTAGATCTCGAAAGGCAGCCACCTCACTTCCCCCTTTGAGGGCATCTTGTTCCCTGGGGCAGTTCCAACGCTGACGCGCTGCACGTGGTATTCGGCAATTCACAGGCAGACGTACACGCAGCCTTCCACCGCGGCGCTACTGATACCCCAGGCGTCAGCGAACCCGGCACCAGCTGCGACGGACTCTGCGAGTGAAAGCTGCCGAGCTAGCGCCAGCTTCAGCGTCTTCAGGTGCTGCTGCTCTACAGTGTAGAGAAGTCAAAGAAGACAGGGGAGTCTGTCTAGCCTCGGCAGGACGGCTATCCAAAATGTCAGCTCAGTTGGTGGACACCCGGGTGGTGGTGCTCATTCCATCCGTTTCTACCGGAAGCTGTTTTGAGAGTCCATTTCTCCTCGTGGTTGTGGAAGCCGGACAAGTTGGGGGGGCACTTATTGCCCAGGGTGCGGATCTCATCAAGGAATTAGATGCCAGGGGCCCTTGTGGAGCTTCCTTGGAGGGGCTCCACAAATCAGCAGCGTCTTAGAGGCCTGGGTTGACCTCCATGGACGTCGGGCTTCTATTGTCTGGAAGAGCGTGGGGTTCTCCCGTGCCACGGCCTGCCTGGGTCCCCGTGTCTTCCCCCAGCCGAGGCGGTGGGCTGGCGAACCACGGCCGGCCCTTCTGAACTTTGGCGCCCAACTGCTGGAAGCATGACAGCCTCTTCAGATAATCCACAGCCTCTGACTGCTAGTTTGGCGTCATGCATTCCTGCTGTGTCTCTGAAGGGGACTCCTTGCCACATGTCGCTGCCCACAATCGTGAAAGAAGACGTTTAAAGTTGATGAAAAGCCAACCCTGAGCCTTCCTTCTCTTACAGACATTGCAGTCAGCTGGCAGATGACACAGCCAAGCCCACTGCTGCCATCCTGAAGGCGAGGAGGGTATTTCCAAAGAAGTCCAAAGGCTTATAGGAAACTGAGATCCTGACCTTGCCTTCCTTCCACATTCAGTTCATCTTCAGCTAGTCTGAAAGCTTCTCTTCAGATTTGTGGGCATTTGCAGCACGCAGTCAGCGAGTGCGTCCAGGACAGCCGAGGCACCTGGAACACCACGGTGCCGGCACCGTCCTTTGCCGGCATCTCGGGGACAAAATCGGCCCGGGAGATGGCCCCACTGGTGCTGAGCCAGTTCAGCGGGCTCACCACGATGGCGACGAGGAAACAAGGTAGGGAGCTGCTCGTGTACTCGTGGCCCTTCCTCATTGTGCTTCCTTTCGGTCGTCTTCAGGGGTCCTCACCTTGGATCTATCATTGCTCGCAGGCCTCTGCTTAGTCCTTGAGGTGTTCAGTTAGTAAGTACCACCCGATAGTATCCAGAGCCTCACTGGACACTGGACTAGGTGCTCTATCAACAACCTCTGGGAGACCCCTTCTTTCAAGGGATAGGGGTTAGTAGGCTCACTTGTAGACGTTGAAGGGCCAGGCCTCCAGCCCGAGGTAGTAGGGGGGACCCACAGAGGCCTCAGGACGAAGTACAGCCTCCTCTCCAAGCCGGCAATTGCAGGGGACCTGGGCTCTGGCGGAGGGCTTGCCTATTTATATATATATATTATATATTATATATATATAATATTATATATATAATATATATATATTATATAATATATAATATTATATATATATTATATATTATATATATACATAAATATACATATAAATATACAATAAGTATATATATTTATAAATTAAAATATATATTTTTTGAGAGAGAGAGAGACTCTGCGAGTGGCGGAGGGGCAGAGAGAATCCCTAGGAGGCTCTACACTGTGAATGCATAGCGGGATGGGGGCTGGAACTCACAAACCTGTGAGATCATGACCTGAGTGGAAACCAAGAGTCGGATGCTGCACTGACTGAGCCACTCAGGCGCCCCTTTTATTTTTTATTTTTAATCTAGATTTTGACCACTTTACTTTTTAAGGGGAAGATATTTTAGCTCTCCCATAATTCCCATCAGCTTTCTCCCCTAAAACACACCCCCCCAGACTTCGTAAAATGTGGTGCACTTGCTATTCTAATGAATCTTCAAGCTTCACTCCCTTTCCAACTAAATAGTTGACCCTGAGCTTGTTTCTTAGAGAAACTTTGGGGCCACTTGTAAATATTATCAACCTTCAGGTTGTATATACATACATATTTAGAGTACACTAATACAACTTTAATTTCATTGAATCAGTGCTTTCGCATTTTTTAAAGATGGTTTCTTCCTTTCCTGTTTTGTTTTAATGAATATAGAAGTGCAATAAAAACGACTTGATAAACCTGGGGAAATTATTTAAATGACTAAAAGCCTGTAATATGTTTACTAAGAGATGTAAACACCAGATGCTCAGCCTTCCTGTTTCTATGTAAAATGTTCATTAATAGCAGTTATTACTTTTGCAACTGTCCCCAAGGCTTATGAATGACAAGAGGTTACCTCATTTTGTTTAGCATGTAATGCTTGGCTCTTCCTTGAGAATTTGAATCACATTATACAAGCTGTAGGATACTACAGAAAATTTACATTGAGGGAATACTCAAGGGTCTAGGTAAACTGATATCTAGGTTGAGTTCTTAAGTATTTAACAAAATTACACTTGCATCACCTGGGAACATTTAAAGGGACCCTTTGATATAGAAGGCAGCTATTGTAGCACTACTCCAATTTATTCAAAGAAGAATCAAGTCATATAAGGGGAGGAAATGTTTATATTCAGATAACCATTACCACTACCTGGTGATACAGTGAACCTTCTTTCCTAGCCCGGGGTATTGATTTGGGAAGCATAGTTCTTTTTTTGTTGTGTGTGAAAATCAGACTGTTCAGGGCTACGTGTGTGTCTTGTCCACATTTATAGGAGAGGATTGGTCAATTTCATTTTATTCAGAGGTTAAAAAGACAAGGTAAATTTCTCTACAGAGTATACATGTTTTATCCAAAATTATGCTTTCAAAATATATAGAGATTTTTAAATACTAGCCGTAATTAGGTCATGTAATCACTAGCAATTTTAGTTTTTAAAAATATAATCTCATTTGATGGTTACGATATTAACAAGTTTTCATTTTAGCTGTCACATAATGGGGAAATGCTGAACAGAACATATTTTTCTCTTGGAATACTCTAAAGATGATCTGCTGATTCATTTTCCTAGGTGTTATGTAAAGAATGTTTAGAATCAGAAAGACAAGTATTGAAAATTTACACTATAATGTATTTATGTGCTGGGAAAAAAAAGAATGATTATCCTAGTTATGTTTAAATATAATTTACCACTGACAATGAAGCATTTTTTATTTCCAAATTGGAAAAAAGTTTAGATAAATTTATAAAAATAGACATCTTTTGAAAATGCAATTCCCAGAATATCATGGGGGAAATCTCCAGTAAAACAGCTAATATCATTAAATATATATAATATATATAATTATATAACATACATAATTATGTAACATATATAATCATTAATGATTATATCATAAACACATTAATAATCTGTACCCAATGACTACCCTAGTGGGGAATATTGTATACAGTTAAAAAAAAAATAATGTGAAACACTGATTTTTAATTTCCTTAAAGTTTAAGAATAAATACTGTTACTTTTTTGTTATATTATCTTTAACAGGTTAGAGTTTAAGAAAGTTCTTATCTGGCTGCAGGCATCAAATTAAATTGTATATACATAGTAAGATTAAAATATATAGTGTACAGTTTTCCTGCTTTTGAAACATTCTTAAGTTTCTAAATTGTCAATTCTGCTCAGTTGTAGTTTATTTTTTAAACATAAATGTTTTAAGTATAATATTTGACTACTCGAGTATACGCTTATTTTTAAAATAAAAATTTACATAACAAAGGATTGGGTACCACCATTGTATTATGACTTTTATTTATTTTATTTTACTTTTTTATTTGAGTGTCGTTGACAGACATGTTGGGTTAATTTTAGAGGTACAACATAGTGATTCAACTTCCCTGTACCTATGCTGTGCTCACCACTAGTGTAGCTACCATCTGTCACCATACAATGCTACAACATTATCATTCACTATATTCCCTGTGCTGTGCCTTTTTTTCTAGTGATCTATTTATTCCATAACTGGAAGGCTATATCTCCCATTCCCCTTCACCGATTTTTCCCATTCCCCTCACCCTCCTACCCTCTGGCAATAAGTTTGTTTTCTGTATTTACAGGTCTGATTCTGCTTTTTTTGTTTGTTCATTTGTTTTTTAGATTTCATATGGGAATGAAATCATATGATATTTGTCTTTCTCAGTCTGACTTATTTCAGTTAGTACACTCTAGGTCCATTCATGGTGTCACAAATGATATAATCTCTTCCTTTTTATGACTGCATAATATTCGTGTGTGTGTGCGCGCGTGTGCGTGCACGTGCATATATGTGTGCCACATCTTCCTCAGTCAGTCATTTATCAGTGGACGGTTAGGTTGCTTCCATATCTTGGCTATTGTGAATAAGTCTGCAATAAACATGGAGGTGCACATATCTTATTGAGTTAGTGTTTCTGTTTTCTTTGGGCAGATACCCAGTAGTGGAATTAGTGGATCATAAGGTATTTCTACCTCTAAATTTTTTGGGGAGCTTTCATATAGTTTTCTACAGTGGCCGTACCAATTTACATTCCTACCAACAATGTATGAGGGATCCTTTTTGTCCACAACCTTGCCAATGCTTGTTTTTGATTTTGGCCATTCGGATAGGTATAACGTGATAGCTCATTGTGGTTTTGATTTGCATTTCTGTGATGATTAGTGATGTTGAGCATCTTTTCATACATCTGTTGGCCATCTGTATATCTTCTTTGGAAAAATGTCCATTCAGGTCCTTTGTTTTATTTATTTATTTGGTGTTGAGTTTTGTGAGTTCTTTATATATTTTGGATATTAGCCTCTTAGATAAATCATTTGCAAATATCTTCCCCTACTTTTCAGTAGGTTGCTTTTTTTTTTTGGTGCTTTCCTTTGCTGTGCAAAAGCTTTTCATTTTGATGTAGTCCTAATAGTCTATTTTTGCTTTTGTTTCCCTTGCCTCAGGAGACATTATCTAGAAAAATGTTGCTACAGCTGATGTCAGAAAAATTAGTGACTGTTCTCTCTTCCAGGATTGTTATGGTTTCAGGTCTCACATTTAGGTCTTTAATTCATTCATAGTTTATATGTGTGTATGGTGTTAAAAAGTTGTCCAGTTTCGTGGTTTTGTGTTTTTTTTTTTTTTGCATGTAGCTGTCCAGTTTTCCCAGCACCACTTAATGAATGGAATGTCTTTACCCTATTATATATTCTTGCTTCCTTTGTCATAGATCAATTGACCATATAAACATAGATTTTACTTCTTGGCTCTATGTTCTGTTCCATTGGTCTATGTTTCTATTTTTGTGCCAGCACCATACTTTTTGATTACTACAGCTTTGTAGTATATTTTGAAATCTAGAATTGTGATATCTCCAGCTTTATTTTTCCTTCTCAAGATTTCTTTGGCTATTCAGGGTCTTTTATGCTTCCATATAAATTTTAGTATTATTCTAGTTCTGTGAAAATGCTGTTGTTATTTTGACAGGAATTTGAAGCTTATTATTTAAAATACAGTTTTTTTCCCATAGGGTTATAAGATAAATGATTACTGAAAATAAAGAAAATGAATATTTTATAGTAGGATGGTACTTCAAGGTGCATCTTCTTGTGGGAAAAAAAAAACAAACATGTCCATTGGAGTCAGAAATAACTGAGCTTGTAACCTAACTATGCCATTTTTGAGCTGTGTAAAATGGTTAATTATGTATTTTCTCTGACCCTCATTTTCCCGTTTGTTGAAAGGGTAAAATAATACCACTTAGGTTTCTGTGAGAAATTCAATTGTATATAAAATATATTAGCATAGTGCTTGGCACAAAATAAACAAAATGATGCCATTTTCTTTCTCCCAGGATGTGCATACTGAATAATATAATAGTAGAGGCAACCAAAAATAATCTGTGGGGTAAAAAAAATAACAACTTTATTTGAAAGAAAGACTTTCAAATATTTATGAATACGGTCTAAAGTGGCATTAAAGAAATATGTGAGTGGGAGCAGGATACGTTATTTTAAAACATAACCATTATACCACAAATGACACTATAGTTCATACTGTGATACATGCTTTTTTTCAACTCAGAAAGATGCTTTAGCTCATCCAAACAATTTTTAGAATTGTGTTCTTAGGAACTACACTAATAGACTGTATATATTAAGCAATTTGCATATCATTGGGATTATATTTCTTTATCTGTAGAAACAGGGTGAAATATGATAGAAGTATCTATATATTTATATATCTATTGTTGTTAATCAGGGTTTTCCAGAGAAACAGAACCAATAAATACACACACATACACACACACACACATAAATGTAGATACAGCAAGACATTTATTGTAGGAATCGGTTCACACAGTTATGGAAGCTGAAAAGCCTCATAATCTGCCTTCTGTAAGATGAAGAACCAGGCAACCTGGTGATTTAATTCAGTCCTAGTCCAAAGCCCTGGGAACCAGGAGCTCCATTTGAGAGGACATGAAAACATGGACATATCAGTTGAAGAAGAGCAAGAGTGAACTCCCCACTTGCTCTGCATTTCTGATGTATTTGGGCCCTCCAATCAGCAGTTGAATTATGCCTGCCCACACTGGTGAGGGCTAATCTTCTTTAGTCAGTCTGATTCAAATGCTAATCTCTTCCAGAAATGTCTGCACAGACACACCAGAAATGATGTCTTACCAGCTCTGTGGACATCCCTTAGTCCAGTCAAAGTGACACATAAAATTAACCATCACCTATATCTATATCTATATTCTATATATACCTTTCCATCATTTGCTATTGATGCATGGGTAAACAGATATATATGTGTGTATATATATGTATATGTTTATATATATATATATATGTGTATATATATATGTTGTTGATATCTGTTATAGATACAGTAACTTTAACTTTTGCTTCAAAACATAATGTGCAAAATATATACATGTTTAGAACAAGGCAAAAGTTTATTTAGTTTTATTCCAAATTTACAAGAAACCAGATAATTTACCTCTGCAAGCAAAGCTAATCTTGCTATGAATGGATTCAGATTCAGGACATCTGTTTCTTGTCAAGTTCTTAAGTACTTCCTGCATTATTAGATTTGTTTGTGTGTTTTTATTTTATTTTTCCAGGTGTATTGTATTATAAATGACAAAAAGTGTAAATAGGGTGTACAACATCATGTTTTAATATATATATATGCTTTGTGAAATGATTACCATAATCAAGCTAATTAACATATCTATCACCTCACACACTTGCCACTCAAACTCAAAATAATGCCTTAAAAAACATACTAGTGTTAGCACAATATAGACTGGTGGAGTAGCAAAAAGGACAAAGAGGAAGAGGAGAAAAGGACAAGGAGGAGAAGAAAAAAGCTCTGCAGTACTCTTTCTTTTTTTCACAGCTGGATTTAGATGATTTGACATATATATTCTAAAATGATTACCATAATGAGGCTAGTTGACACATCCATCACCTCACAGTTACCTTTTTTTTTTTTTCTTGTAATGAGAATTTTGAAAAACTGGTATTCTCTTGGTATCTTTCAAATATATAATACAGTATGGCTGACTATAGTCATCAAGCTGTACATAAGATCCCCAGAATTTATTCATCCTACATTTGTAAATTTGTACCCTTTGACTGTCTTCATCCATTCTTTCTACCCACACCCTTGGTAACCTAGAGGATGACACATTTGTTTTAGAGTAGTTGAATTTTTCAGATATATGTATATGTATGTGTGTGTCCATGGTGAGGAAAAGCCCGTTTAAAGGATACTGCAAGTGAAAATAATGAGTCCAGCTGATGTACTTTTAAATTATTAGAGCAAGGTCCTTTTAAGTTTTGTAAGGAAAATAGAAATCTAACTTTTGAGTACCTCCATTGTAGCATGCTTTGTACCATTCTGTATTCCCCAGACCCCTGTGATTTCACAGATCTTAGAAGCAAATGTTGCAGTTATTTTGTTCTCATTCATGTAAACTATGTTAACCACACAGCAATGCATATTTATACTAGTCTGTTTCCTGCCACACAAGTCTGCTCTGTTCTCGTTCCTGTACCCCAGCCGGCTGTTGATATACAGATGCACATGGGCACACACAGACATATACACTAAAGAAAGACTTATGTTTCTGCTTGATGACTAGCTATTAAATATATATCCTTTGGCTGTGGGAGTATCACTAAAACATACACAGGTAGAGACATTTGTATAGAAAGAAGCAATGTCAGGTACAGGAAGTTAATGCTAGAAACTAGCCACCAAATAGGATTAGCTTAATTTCACTGGAGATTTTTCCTTCAGATATTAAACTTTCTTTCCTCCTGTGAAGATTATTATTTCGTATCCCAAACATTCAGAGCTAACTGAACAAAATGACCTTCTTGTCTAGACATTGCCTAATAGACCATGGGGAATGAGGAGGGAGGACGGGGAAGGTTTGTAGCAGAAGAAATATCTGGACAATCAGTTAAATGTGTCTGCATGATGAAATATTTTCAGAATAAAAGTATTGATTGGACTCCACATGTACTTTCTGTAGAGGAGGATTAATTGACGGTCTATTCAAAAGAGCACATGGGACTTTAAAAACTTTATGAAAATAATGCATTTCTAATTTTGGGGAGACTTGAGTAATTTAGGTATAATTAAATAAGCAGTAAGCATGTAAGATCGTGGATTTACAGAAAATGGAAAAAGATAGTGCTACTTTATTCTGCTATTATATATGCAACCTAAATAGAATAAAATAGAATTTGCAACGATACAGAGGTTCACCCAAACTAACTCCATTTTCTTATAAATGTCGTTCCAAAATCTTAATGTGATTAAAAAGATTTTGAGAATGCAGAACTTGTATGTACCTCATTGGATTTTAAATTCCCATGAAAAGCCCCTTTGTTCTCCATCCCTAGAGTGCCTCTGCCCTTTTCATCCATAACATAAACTACAACTACTTTCATATTCTATGCATTTTCCAATGCTTCTTTGTCATTTATATGACAGAGAAGTGTATAATAATGAATGGATAGGCACAGCTTTACATTTCTGATTTCAACACAGGAGAATTGTTTACTAGATTAAGTGGAGGAATTTTGTTGTGGAAAATTGGTAAAAAGTGAGGTATAGTAGTGTGGAAAGCAGAGACTTAATGTTCAAACATATAGTAAAGTGCAGATAAGGGAATATAACCTAAAAGGAGAGGGAAAGATGAGTGAGACAAGAACTAATGGGTGGAGATAGGAGAGTTTGGAGAGGGGATGAAGAATTAATTGGGAGTTGATGGTAGTTTTTTCCCCTTGTTCCTTGTGTGTGTGTATAAGAGAGAAAGTGGACTTTTAAGAAATTGTACTATGCTAAGTAGTATCCCCATTTGGCATTTTCAAGAAAATTCATAAAGGTAACTTGACTTTATATTGGCTAGATCTGTAAGTACTATATTTGGATCTTATAAAAGATATTTTTAAAAGCAAAATCATCACTCTCATACAAATATAAAATGAACATGCATGTGTCAAATTTTTAACTCATTAATAAGGGATACATGAAGATGCTACAACTGGTTCATATGAGACTTCAAATCACTACACGTATGTTGGTAAGTCAGGAATACCAAAATGAACGTATAAATAGATGCAAAATTTGCTTTTTTCATAAGAATGAAGGAAAATAAATTGTATCTTCACTAGAAAGAATTAATTAGTATGTGGAAAATAATAATGTGCAATACTATGAATTGATGGAGACATCCTGGAGGGGTAAGTTAGTCATTTTTGCCTGTTTCAAAGTCTTTCATGATTTTTCCTGGCTGTATGAACCAGGTTCATATTAGTTTTAAAATTAGAATGTAGGAACAAAGCATTAAAGATGCCATATTTTTGTACATTGAAGAGGAAATAAGAGCAAAGCCAAAATGTTACTGGTTCAGCTCCCTTTTTCAATTTTACAGTGGCTGTGTGGTATAATAACTCCTCAGATTCTGCAAGTTATCTGACTTCCCATCTAAATAAATGCTTTAATTATTATACTGAAAACTCATATTGGTGAATTTTCCACTGCTCATTCTTACTGCATCAACACTCTCTTCATCTTCCCAAAGGTTAAGTGAAACGTCATGCAGATGATCTGTGATCTGTTGTTCTTGTCCCATTGGAATGGAGACAGAAGTGAGAAATAGGGAACATCAATTACAGGGATTTAATCTGTTTAAAGTGACGTTCTCACTACCAGGTCCTTAGTGTATTAGAAAAATCACATTAATTTGCCTCTTAATAGGGTTAAACACAAAATAAAAAACATGAGTTATCTTAGCAGTTGGATGACATTAAAACTACACAGTTGCTTTTCTTCTTTTCTGAGAGGCCCTTGCACAAAGTGGAATTAATCACTAATTTGAAAATTGTAGATGATTGTTAAAAGTGTTGATGAATTCACAAGTGTAATACTATCAATTTATTTGTGGTGCTATACCATTATCTACTGATTTTCAATTTTTATGTAAGGGACTTGTAATTTAAAATAATACATTTTAGGGGTGCCTGGGTTGCTCAGTCGGTTGAGTGTCTGACTTTGGCTCAGGTCATGATCTCCCAGCTCATGAGTTTGAGCCCCACATCGGGCTCTGTGCTGACAACTCAGCCTGGAGTCTGCTTTGGATTCTGTGTCCCTCTCTCACTGTGCCCCTCTCTCACTCATGCTCTGTCTGTCTCTCTCAAGGATAAATAAAACATTAAAGATTTTTGAAAAAATAATACATTTTAATTAAATGTAAAGTGTGACTATAAGAAAAGCAAAAGACAAAATATTTTAACATTGATTCAAGACTAAGCACTGTCTTTTAACATAAAAACCTATATAAACACATACCACACCACATCATGAAAATGGGTTACCAAACTGTTTCTGGTTTGCTTCATCTATGTTAATACTTTCAGTTAAAGTATGATATATATCCCTGTTGAAGTGATGTAAATGTAGGAAGTTTAGTCTGAGAAATATTTGTATAATTTTCCTTGTTTTGTATTTTGGTGGTACTTAGAAAATTAGATTAGTCACTTCAAAATAGTTTTGTGTCATTTCATAAGTGATTTACTGCATGTAGATATTAAGCTTTAGTTCAGGGTTTGTACCAAATAAATCACTGAGAGTCAGTAGGAACACATTTCCATAAAATGATTTACTACATTTAACAACAACAAAAAAAATAATTTGAAGTGTTAATTTTAATTAGTTTCTGGATAAGACTTACATTATTTAACATTCTTGCTTCAAATTAGCCATGGAGAACATAAATTTTATGACTTGTTAAGAACAACTTACTATGAATTTCCCAGCAAACACCAAGCATACAAGATTATATGGGAAACACAAATTTAGTAGTCTGTTAACAACAAAATACCATACTGAGAATTTTTATACTTCTACCTTGAGGGGTAAAAAAGCCATAAAATAAATGCTGTTAAACATCAAATTAGACTCAAAGAAACATCCAAGCTTATTAATGATCATTAAGGTTATTAGATCTATAGTGTGGAGAAGTTTGTAGTTTAAACCCTTTGCTTTTAAACTAGATACCAGCTGTATAATGTGGTACTTCTGAAAAACCTCTCTCCTTGACCAAACTTTAGTCAGACTCCTCTGAGTTCTTTTAAAGACTAGGCCTCATCCTTGGGCCATGGCTTCAAGCCTGACTAGCCTTGTTGTTACAAGACTTATGCTAAGTCAGTTTAGAGAATCTCCCCCCACCTCAATATCTGATCATCCTGATCTCCCTACACCATAAAGTCTGTTAAGAAGATTTAGCAAAAATCTCCCCTATCCTTGATGTCATCTCATAATTTCTATCCACTGATGACCTCCACCATATCTGTTCATGAGCTGTTAAACTCCATTTGTCCTTATTGTATTTACAGTTGAGCTAGAACTCTCTCCCCTGTTGAGATAAACTTGACAGTTACAGCAATGGTTTTGGATAAGGTCTTTCTCACTGTGTTTAACAAGCATCAGACTAATTTTTTTTAACAGTTTGAAGGATGTATTAGAGCCAGTGTAAAAATCAAGAAAGTGCCTTAGATGCTAAAAATTCTTGAAAATATACAATTAATTATTCAACCTTTAATTTTCTCATGCGTAATTTCAAATTTTATTACCAGTGTTAAATATTCAAATTTTTTATGAAAACAAAGTTAATACAGATATCTTAATGTTCAAATTCTATATAAGTGCATCAGTTTAAAAATTTAAAGACAGTTTTCATGTTTCATAGGAAACCTGTGTCAATATTTGGTAGAGTTTTTTTTTTTTTTGACATTTATTTATTTTTGAAAGACTGAGAGAGACAGTGAGCAGGGGAGGGGGAGAGAGAGAGAGAGGGTGACACAGAATCTGAAGCAGGGTCCAGGCTCTGAGTTGTCAGCACAGAGCCCAATGCAGGGCTCAGACCCACGAACCGTGAGATCATAACCTGAGCCAAAGTTGGACGCTTAACTGACTGAGCCAGCCAGGTGCCCGAGGTGGTGGTGGTGGTTGTTGTTGTTGTTGTTGTTGTTGTTGTTTTACATATATTTTTTGGACTCTTTATTTTAAAGCATTAATTGAAATCTTCACAGCACCATTGTTTTCTCTCCATAGGTAAATTCCATATGTGTTCATATCTTGTATACTATTTAGTATACATAAAACATAAAGGGACAGTAATTCTGTTGTTAAAACTAAACAAGCACAAGGTGATGCTATAAAAAATAAAGCAGAATATTGAATATATGATATAGAATGCAAGCAATGCACAAAATCATCAACTGCAAAGATTCTTGGGAGGTTATGTGTGTGTTTGGTGATGGTGGTGGTAAGGAGAGGACTGGATAACGTACATATTTTGTTTGCCTAATTTGATTTTTATTTTTATAAATTACTTTTATAATAAAAAAAATTAAATACAAAGTTTAGTACTTAGTTTGTACTTGATCACTAATTGACCCGTTAATCCACTGGGTCATCCACTGGGAGGATGATGGGGTTTCCTCCAGATACCTATTGTCTGACCCATTTTATCACGTCTCTAAAAAAGGCTTTTCCGTTGTGTGATAGACTAAATTAATTGGTTGTCCTTCCATTCATCTGAAACATCAATGAAGGTGTTGTGCTATTTCCTTCCCAGCACCACTTTTGAACCAGAGTCTCCTGCCTCTCTTTTCATTTGAATGCTACATATTTTGAGTCTACAGTGAAATCATCACTGTTATCATTGAACCTTACATAATTTACTTTTTTTCTCTATGGATAACTTAAGTGGATTGTTCATATGTTTATTTTTCAACCAACTTCAGCTGACTTCACTTTCACAATTTCCACTTTGATATTTCTATCAGTGTAACTCTTCAAGTTCACTTCATTTTACCCTTTCTGATAACCCTGACCTTTACTTATCTTCACTTTGGATTGACCACCCAGTAATACAACCAGACTCTAGACCTCATCAGCCTATCCACATCCAACAATTCAAACTTTGTACTTGGCATGTATAATCAAAACTTCCTGTCTTGTTTTCTCTCCCATTTCCGCACTCCCACTAAATCTGTTCTATAACTTGACCGAGTGCTAGTTTCTCAGTTTCTCTCTTTCCTTAATTAACTCTTTTCTCTTAAATATGTATGTGACTTTCTATGCATCTTCGCTCAGGAAACTTTATCATCTTCCTGGATTCTCTGGTACTGATTTAGTTATTTCTGCTGATTAGATTCATGGTGGTTCTTATGGACAAACCATTTAGAGTTCTCTTGTTGGTGTCTGCATTCTAAGTTTCATTCTCTAGCTTTCCATGAGATATATGAACCCAAATATCTACTAGATAATTTTGCTCTTTAAGCTAGTTTTCTTTTTATGAAATTCATCTTTGCTACTATGAATTCAGACAAATGCAACTGATAAAACCCAAAGGCCCAATAAACAGCTTGGCTACAGCACAGGGCATATATGTACCAGTAGGGAAGATAAGGCTTGAAAAGAGGTTTGGGAGCTCTCTAAACTATGTTTTATTTATGTCAGTGATTCTTAAATTGGAGTTAAAAGTTACTCAATGAATCTGTGGGTAGAAATGTACTTAATAGAATTGATTTGCTTGGGAGACAACCAAAGATAACATTCAGTGAATAAATATAGCTCAAAGTCCAGAATCTTTAGTTGATAAGCAGCAGTCACTTCATTGGGAATCTGTGTGGCTCTTTTTGGCCTTGAGACCTAAGAACTAAGAGGACAGGTTATCTGTCCTATACATACCCAATATACTATAGTAGAACAGGGGCAGAAAAACACTCATGCAAAAATAGTCCCACTTGAAAGGGAAGGATGGAAGTCAAAAAAGTCAATAGTTTATAGCTATTCTGAGATTACTATGAAGGCCTCTTACCATTGAGGTAAAGAGGTTCCTTAAATAGAATATGATTCTCCTGAGAGAGCTTTTGTTCATCTCGTTTATTCTCTCCTATCCTCTTGATCAATTCTAAACTGAGGTTATACAGCTTTCTTAGCTTACTTCCTGCTCATTGATGCTTGGGTACCCACATATTACTTTGATTCTCGGAGTCACACACTTTTCCAATGCAGGCTCATGGCTTTTCTGACAGTTAACATCCCTTTCATTTTCTTTGCATCTGGTCTGTTTTTGTGTCAGAACCATCTATATGTTAGTTATAATTGCAGATTCCCTTGATCACAATCCAAGAGGTAAGGTAGGAGGCAGAATCTGGGAATAAATATTTTAACAAACTTGTTAAATGATTTTGGTTCTCTGTAAATTTTGGGAGCTACTGGATTACGCTGAAGGTGGTTTTTTGAAGTATGGACTTATTTGAGTTGTTCATAGGTAGAAAGATAGGGGCTAGAACCAACTAGGATAGTGATAGAAAAGCTTGGCAAAAACAGATTCCAGAAATATTTTAAAAATAGAATCCCCCGAATTCGACACATTACATAGGAAATGTCAACAAAGTAATCAGGATGAGCTTCCAAATTTTGCATGTAATAGAGTGTACAGGTAGAGGTCATCACAAGGTAAAGTTACAAAAGAAAGTTTCTTGTTGATTGAAGGTATCTGTGGAACATGGGCAGGGAAATAGTATTAATTGATGGTCATCAAAATGAGAAGGTAAAGTGGAGTTTACAGTCTTTGAGAAGAGAGTATTTTAAACTGTTCTGGTACTAGTCATCTGAGGTCTGATTATATGCTACATTTTCCTGATGCCTTTTGTGAAACACAAACTCATTGTAGTCTTTTATGATTTTTTTTTCAAAAAAAAAATTTAGGTTTATTTATTATGAGAGAGACAGAGACAGAGTGAGGGAGGGTCAGAGAGAGAGGGAGACTGAGAATCCCAAGCAGGCTCCACACTGTCAGTGCTGAAGGAGCCTGACAAGAGCGTGAAGGCTGATGCGGGGCTTGAACTCATGAAACTGTAAGATCATGACTTGAGCTGAAACCAAGAGTTGGACACTTAGCTGAGTCACCCAGGTGCCCAGTGGTTCTGTTCTTTTAACGTTAGGAGATTTACTTGAAAGTAAGACGTTCTATGATGTATCGGTGAGGGGTAAAAAAAAAGGACTTTTTCCTGAAAAATTACCTATCAGTCTTAAATTATTCAATTCTGTTCCATTAACAACCCAAATTTTATGGATGCTCAAAGGATGTATAATTCCGCTTTCTTCTTCCTTGTGTGAGAGCTTAAAAAACATTATCTGTTTTCAGCACTTGGTGTTAACATACATCAATTAAAACTAGGATTATCTAGCCCTGGAACTGATGTTCATCTCTCAATCCCCCACATTCCTGGTTAGACAAAAGGACTGATAAAATGTGTGGCTGCAACAGTGTATATGAAATATCTGGTACTGGTGCTTTTGCTCATTTTTTTTACTTTAAAAAATCAAGAATTTTGATTATATCTAGCTGTGATCTACCAAAAGTATAGATTCACAGTATTTTGTTCTGACCTAAGACTTTCAGCACAATATTTCCCATTTAATAAACATAAGAAGAGGGATTCCATAGATGTGCCCATGCCATAGGAAGGTTAAAGCTAAAGTGCTCCTGGAGGTTCCCAAATGACTCTGATGACGATAGCCAGGTACTCTGGGGACATATCAGTAGGTCATTGTGTTTCCCAGGAGCACTGGATCGGCTTTCTTTCCCCAAGAGGGATCATTTTGCTTGGCCAAAGTACTCTCACCTTTATACTACCCCACTGCTTTGTTGTCTTTCCTGCCACCATTCCACCTACCCTGGCTGTGCTTTAAGACAACCCCCCAATTCTATAGGACAGCTGTACTTTTATTCTAAAAACGAGTTTAAAAAAAGTATGAAAAACATATTTCAGCTAATTTTTATCTATTGAAACAATAAACAGACACGTTTTAAAGATATTCTAACTTGTCTTATGTACATTGCTATTACACATTAGGCAACTATGAGTTTTTCATTCTCCAGTTTTTTGTTAAACAGAAAAGTATATATATGTGCGTATATATATATATATATATATACTTACATATATATGTGTATAGGTATATATATACATATATGTATACACATACATATGTAAGTATATATATATGTACGTGTATATAATTGCTCAATGTAAATCACATTCATAGAGTTTATTTCCGTACCTAGTTTGTTGCAATGTTTGTTGTTATGTTTGTGTGACAGTAGAATGAAGGAGAGGCAAGTACTTACTTACTTTTTTAAAACCTTAAGATCCACTTAAATCTGTCCTTTGTCTTAGAAGCCCTGAAACCTGATTTTGTAGTTGAGATTTGTGAGACAGTTCTCAATTTCTGGCTCGGACATTCTCTACAGGGAGAGAAAATATCCTGTTTTTACAACGTAATAAGAGCAAATAGTTTGAAGCTATATTGAATGATCTGTAATCAGTAGAACACTGATATGATTAAAAATGATAAATCATTTCAAAAAAATTTTTCTAGAGGAGTAATAAAAATTGTCTTGTTGGGAGTGATTTGATATGAATAGTCTCTAGTCACCAATGTTATAGATAGGTTCCTTGAACACAGGCCTCATTAATCTCCTGGAAATAAAATGATTCATTTTAAGACAGAAAAATATTCTTTGTTGGTGTAAAACATATATACTTATTATATCCAAAAAAAGTGGAGAACATTTTAAAACTGTTTGGAAAATAGAAGTGACAGGAAACATTTTATTATACAAAATAAAATGGTAAAGAAAATCCACAGAGATAGAGTTCATTTATGCAAAAGTTTTGATCATTGCCAGGAACACTTACAGATATTTCTTTATTTTCTCTTGCAGATCCCAAAATTTCTAGTGTTTTAATAATGATAATAATATGTTTGACATACTGTAGGAATAAATTAGCAGTTATTATTTGCTTGCTTTTTTTCCAAAGAAAAATAGGTGGTTTAGATAGTAATGTTAGGAGATACATTAGACCATATATATTTCTTGTCATTTTCTACTACTACTCACATTTCCTAGACAAATTCTAAATAAGTAAATAAGATGGTATGCTCCTTAACATATGAAAAGATTTAATAGTCTACAAACTTCAGAGGGTTTTTAAAAAACCTGATCTTTTAATTTGATAATTTGAAATTAGGAAAAATAATTTTTTCTGTGAAGTACTTTATTCCATTTTTTTTGTTTATAATCAGACATATAACTAACTTTATGCAATTTATATCTAACGGCTTTTCTTTTGCATTCAACTAAGTCATATGTTCACATCACATGTGTATGAATTTGACTTTTATAAAATATTTTTTAAAGAGAAAGAAATAGTTCCAAATAATTTCTTCAAAAATGGTATTTGTTTTCTTTGTTTTTCATGAGGCCAAATGATAATTTAGGGATATTATACTTTTACTGATACTAATAATCATTTGAATAAACTTCTGCCAAAAAGGCAAGTATCATGCTTTTTCTAGCCATATCTTTAACAATGAGCAAAGAAAATAGAGGTGGTCCTTTCCACATATTTTAGGCAAGTGATTTTCCAAAATTAATTTCATTTTATCTCCCTCACACGACTGCTACTGCGCAAGGGAAGATGCTTTGAACACTGACACCACTTGCTATGCTGAGGACTTTTCAGCCTACCAGCGTACATTCTCATCCTACATATTTATTCCTGTGTGCATTTTTTCTTCCTTATCTTATTTTTTAAAAGTAAATATATTGAGTACCTACTATATGCCAGGCACTGTGCCAGATATTCTAAATATATTTGCTCATGTGCTTCTCACAAAAACACTGTTAGTGAGAATTTGGTGCTATTCTCACAGTATAGATGAGAAATTTGTCAGTAAGTGAATGGTCTGAGATCCAAATTTTCTGTTTTTGAAAGTGACGCACGGTGTCTTATAGGCTCTTAAAAAGAATTATTTGGCAATAAACAATAATGAATGGATTAATTGATTTAATCTTTATTTTATTATAATTACTCTGAAATATTACTGGGTTGATTTTCACAAGTACCATATATAAATAATCTAACTGGCTATTATACTCCGCATTTATTTCATGAGTTCTCAAGTGGGTCAATAGCATAGCACTGCTCTTCTCCAAACATTAGACATGTGTGGGAGCTGTTTTGGTTTTCAATAATTGAGGGGTACTCCTAGCATTTAGCGGGCAAGGGTCATGAGGAGTAAATATCTCACAATACAGAGGAGACTTCCATACAACAAAGGACTATCCTGTTCCACAATGCCATCAATAATCCTTTAGAGTAGCACTAAAACCAGCCCAAAACCAGAAAGACTGCACAAAACTTAAACAAATATTTGAACTAATGCCACCCACCATCATTGTCATCTTAACTCACTGAGAATTATTTCGTGCCGTGTTTTTAAATTTGGGGTTTGATAAATTCATTAGTGGGTCATAAAATCAATATAATCTTTTGTGGCTTTGGTTTAAATAAGCATAAGAGAAGAGACAATATTAGATTGTACTACATATAGTTGGAGTAATTATTATGTAATTTTTTTGTTTCAGTTATATATTTAGATATAAATATTTGTGCGTACTGGATTGCCATGAAAAGGTATTGTTTGCTGAGAGTAGGCATCAAAACAAACCAGAAACTTCAAAAAAATGATTTATATAGTTGGCTTTTTTTATTCCACTGTATACAACCTCACTTGGGGACATTAGACAATTAAATTACTACCAGCCCAGTAAATCAGACACCAGTTTTCTATGCAAGATGTAAATTTAAGCTAAAACAAAAACTTCATGTTATTGAGAACATTTTAGTGAAGGAGATATATCTTCTATGATGTATCTGTGGAACTGAAGAAATATATGTCTTTATAGGTCGTGATTAATGAGAAATTGATCAGCATGATAGCTATTTCCATATATAATTTGTAGGCTTGGGAAGTTAGCATTTTAAGAAATAACCATTTGTTATATTCAGACTTACCCAGAATCCTATTTATTCTAGCTAGATTTATATTAAGATATTTATCTTTCAAATAAAATATTTTATATCACAAAAGATGCCTCAAATAAAAATTTACATATATATATCTTAGAATTGTATGGCATCTGTGTGATATTGTTCATTTTATGTCTTTCTTTTAGGGAGGCCAAAAACATTTATAAGATGTTATTCTGATTTTTTGGTTTAATTTTTCTCTTATTCAGAGTCTATTACAGAAATTATATCTCTAGAATTGTATTTTAATGGGATATTAAGTTCCTCACACTCCAGATTCATTCACACAAGCTTGACATGTATAATCATTCATCTTCCAGAAACCGTTCAGTTGGTGATGAACAAGGATTCCGTGCCCTTTGGTAGAGTGCATATTTTTCGTGCTTACCCAGATCACCTTTTACTTTTAAAATCTGGATGGTTAGTTTTGTACCACATACACTATTTCTTGGTCATAGCTGATTGGGCAGGGGTGAGCATCTGACTCAAAGAAACTCATTCCATTATAGGTGAAAGGAATAATCTGTTTCTTTGTAACAAATTTTAAATAAGCTGGCAGCGGACTCTGATGTTGAATGGTCACGGTGCTCTGGCAGAAGAAACCTAGGACCAAGCTGAATTTATGGGGATGAGAAACTCAATTAGAAAGGAAAGCTATACTGTTGATAAGTAAATGGTATTAACAGGCTGAAAACATCAGAAATTAAAAATCTGTAAAACCCAAAAAGAAAAAGAGAAAATGCATTGTTGCCCATACATTCTGATAAGACATGACTGCTCTGTTAAGACATGACTGCAACTTGACTTCAAGTTGATCTTGTAATACCTATTATTGTTCTGTGGAAGTTTCAGTTCTTTATAAGGAAAGAGCTTTCACTTTCACTATGGGTAGTAAACCATCTCGTTACATGGTATTTTCAGTAAAGGACAAAGGATATATGTGTATATTCCAGATAGAGTACTTGCTGGTTATAACAATTTGTGTCTATAGAAACGTAATGCTATTCTGAAGATTTCTACAAGATAGCTGCATTCCTTGATTGCAGTGGGATTTAATAACTTCCAATTAGCAAGAAATTATGATCACAGTATTCAGATCTGATTGTGAAGTAACCTGATGTACAGATTCCTCAGAATAAATTAGCCAGGAATAAAAGTACTTATTTGAACAAAGCTATGCTCTGAATGTGTGTGGTCCCCTACCTCTAATTCATATGTTAAAAACCTAACCCAAGGTTTATTTGATCCAGTAACTGCCTCTTCAGAAGCAAATGCTGGAATTGCTAATTGCAGAATTAGGTCATTGGTGGGAGAGGTGAGTATGACTAATTGCAGACGTTTTCAGAAAGACTACATTGTGGACTACTTATTTATCCTTTACCTCAGAGTAATAAAGGTGGACACCTGTGTACCAGTTTATGGTAAATGCAACTGGTATATAATATTAAATCCCACAAAACCCACCACAACTTATTATAGTAGGTGATATTTTTATACCAATTTTACCACCAAGGAACCTGCAAAACAGTGACTTCAAGAAATGAAGTAACATTTTGGAAATATTATTTAATTAGTAATGAAGTAGGTTCTTGAACTCAAGACTTTTAATTACAAAGCTCAGGTTCTTCTCAGCCAATAACACTGTTATCCTTTTAGAAAAATGCTTCATAATATAATGAATACCCCATACATTTCCAAAACTTGTGTATAGAATGACATCAGTCTCGTTTGATTATTGAATCAGAACAAAATCTTAAGAAGGAACAAATTAAATATATTTTATCCGTATTTTTCTCACATTTACGTTCTCTCTCACAATTTCTTTTGAGGCAAAGGAACCTCAAATGTGTAAATTCAGGTATTTGTTGTATATTTATATTATATTAATATATCATAAGCCATAAAGTGAGGTTAATAGTCTTTTTTTCAGGTTAAATTGCCTTTTAAATTTAATATTTATATAATTATAGTGGAAAGTTTTCCCACCTTTTCAAATTTTGCACTTTGAAAATCTTCAACATAAATTTTCTTTGCTTTATTAACAATAGAAGGAAATTCTGTAGTTCTACTCTCAGATGAAAAAAATAAAGAACAGAAATGGGCTGTGAAGTCCAAGGACTAAGCAACGAGTCACATGACTGTGTAAATGTAAAATAATTAAAATGAAATAAAATTTAATTTTCTTCACACTCACACGCTCACATCTGAAATGTTCAGCAGCCACTTGTGACTGGTGGCTACCAAATTGGACAGATACAGAACATTTCCTTCAAAGTGGAAAGTTCTATCAGAAAGTATACAGGGATATAATCTTAGCATTATAATTTAGACAAAGCCTAAGGACCAAATCAGCCTTTCACCTGTTTCTCTAAATGAAGTTTTAGAAACTTAGTGACATAGTGACATCAATTTGTTTACATGTTTTTACGACTTTTTCCTCATTGAATTGGCAGAGTTGAATAGTTAGGCGAAAAACCATATGGCTCATAAAACCTATTTTGTATTTGGCTGTTGAAGGAAAAGGCTTGCCCAACTTTGACCTAAAGCCTCTCTTCTAAGCTCCCAATAATTGGCATGATTTTCTGGCTGAATTAATATTTTTACAGGAGTATTTATAAACCTTTGCCCACTTCACTCTTCCTTCTTCCTCCTCTGTTCTCTCTTTGATATTATTTCAGTCACATATTCCTTTACTTGAATTGCAAAACTTGAATGAAAATCTCTTCAGGAATTTCTTAGTAACTTGTTAATGAAAAGAGTGCCTGAACCTTGGTTCCCACATACTTCTATAAATTTTTAGCCACCATGACATTAAAGTAAAAATACAGTGGTGTTTTTAATAAAAGTCACAGAGAATATCATTATCCTGACATCTGGATGTGGGATATGGACAGGAAGTAATTTTTCTGCTTTATAGGCCTAAATAGAGACAGAGTCCCCTACCAGCTCTCCTTTTGCTTCTTTGCAAAAGAAAGCTCATATTTCCACTATTGATAGATACTACCATTTTTCACTCCAGATAGAAATTTCCACTTTTCTTATTTCGTTTTTACCTAAAAACATTCCAAGACCCTCCTTGGTTGTGCCATGTAATAAAATGAAAGAGAAGGAATTTTCTCTGACTAGTCTCATACAGAACAATAATATCTACATAAAATATAATTTATTTCCAAAAAATACCCCCTGCTACCATAGTGTAATTATAGTTAAAATTTGAATTCAACTGTTGAGGTATTGTAAATAAATGTTTGCCTATGTTTATTAGCGATAACATCAGCCTGATGAGAAAATCTTTAGGATTTCTCCACAAGTAATTACCTTGGCTCTTGGTGGATCGAACAATTGACTTAATATTTGGTCAGACCTTTTACTATACACCATTTTATTCATTTCACCCAATAGTTAAGACATAACTGAGATGTGATAAAATGGGTTATTTTCTCCATCTAATACTAATTAGTAATGACCATACACATCTAACCAGCATTTACATAGCATTTTATAGGTCAGCCTGCATGATGCAGTGTCTCCCAGCTCTGCCTTTGCTAGCTGTGTAATCACCCACATGGTACTTAACCTTTCTGTTCTTCAGATTCCTCATCTATTATACAGGGATAAAAGGTGTACTTATCTCATGGGGTTGCTGAAGAATCAAATGAATTTATATCTGCACAACCTTTAGAACAAGTCCCCAGTAAATTCTCACTAAATGTTAGAGAGTGGAAAGTGGAAAGATAACATGCATTAGAATCAAATTTGTCCTTAAATCCCAGTTCTGCACTTCTAGTCACGTTAAATTTTCTGACCCTTATTTTTTCATCTATAAAGATTAGATTCAACTATACTCATTTTATAACTGAATAGTAGCTATAGTAAAGGTCACTGACAAAATATGTAGGATGATTGGTATATGTATGATACTTAATAAGTGACTGTTTATATTAACATAATTGTGTAAATATAAGAACTCCAAATGAGCTGATTCATTTAGTCAGTCTGGTCAGCCAACAAATAAACAATTGCAGGTTCATTTACTCAAATCTCTTCAGAGGCCTGTCTTGTAAAATGTGTTGAACAAATGTTTAACTAGCAAACTTTGTGCCTGCTCTTAAGAAAGCCTACCCTTTCTCTTTGTCAATGCATGCCTCCCACTACAGTAGTTAAACTAAGAATCATAATTTCACAGACTCTAAGAAATGGAAACCAACTAAAATGTTAAGTGCGGTCCAAAAAGATTAAACTACCCCCCCCAGATTTGCACAACTATTTTGCCAAATTTCTTCCAGGAACCTGTGCTGACCCCAGCCCTTGTTTTTTCTTACCTCACTTTGTATTTAGCATTTATGTATATATAGCCTGTATACTTGTTTATATAACTTCAGAATTGCTCTCTAGCTGTCCACAAGTACATGTGATATTTTTTCAAGTTTTAAGGTTCTTGAAAACAAGCATCTCGAAGTCTTCTCCTTTTAGATGCTTTCAAACAAACACATTAGTGTTATAAAAAAATAATGATGAATGGTCCGTTAGTGAAAGAATTATAACAAGTTTCACAGTAGAGGAGAAATTCTCGTTTGTAGGGTATCTTACTCTGCCAAGGCTTCTATAATAAAATTCCATACACTGGGTGGCTTATACAATGGAAATAATTTCTCATAGTTCTGGAGATCAGGGTGCCTGCATAATTGGGTTCTTTGAGGGTACACTTCTTAGCTTGCAGACGGCCACCTTCTTGCTTTGTATTCAAATAGCGGTGAGAGAGAACCAGCAAGTTCACTGGTGCCTCTTCTTAAAAATAAACTAGTTCCATCATGAAGATTCTACTTTATAACCTCATCTAAACCTAATTGTGACCCAAAGGCCCCATCTCCAAATTCTACCACATTGGAGTTTAGAGCTTTAACATACGAATTTTAAGGGGGTACGGTACAATTCAGTCTATATTATAGGGGCAAGATTTCTAATGTAATTTATATAAGCCCTTCCATTCAGATCGATCTCCTTACATCTGACACTTAAAATATTGAAGTACAGCAAATACATCAATACATGTACACAACATTCAGAGCTGGCTCCATTTCATTGTTCATGTTGCTACCCATTCTTGGAATGCTTTAGTCACAATGATTTGAATGGAGAAAAGAGCCTTACAAAACAACGTATCTTCTTCTAAAATGCCTGATACGCTCCAGTAGGTTTCCTTTCCTCCATTTCTTCAATTAGCCCAATCATAAGCCAAGATATATGTCACACTGCAATTTTGATATGGTCATTTTTAGCAAACGGCAAGAAAAAAATAATAAAGAGCTTTTAAAATTACTAAGTGATGGGTGAAATAGACTTCTTCAGTCCTTTACTTAATCATACAGTCTTTCTGACCCTAAGCAGTGATGAGCATTCACTATGTTAAGGCTGATGTTATCTGGATTAGAAGCCAGGGATTAGGAGGCCAGAACTAAGGTAAAGATAATATAATTAGCTAATGCTGTGTATGTCTGTTCAAGTTTTTTTTTTTTAAATATCAGTGATTCTACATTGTAACAGATTCATATTAGTCATACCAAAACAGTATCAAATAGACCTCGACAAAATGTCATACATTTAGTCCATCTTTGTTATTAATAAGGATAGCCAGTTTTCTCACTTGAATTGGGTTAGAAAAAAAGACTGAGAATATTGCAGGATATTCTCTCTTGTAGTTTGTTTCATGTATTCTCAATGACATGTGCATAATGCCACTTAAATTAAGATTATATACTTAATGTACTTTCAAAGTTTATTTATTTATTTTGAGAGAGAGGGTGTGAACTGGGGAGAGGCAGAGAGAGGGAGAGAGAGAATCCCAAGCAGGCTCCATGCTGTCAGCTCAGACACCCAAACAAAGCTTGATCCCATGAACCATGATATTATGACCTGAGCTAACATCAAGAGTTGGATGCTTAACCAACTGAGCCACCCAGGCACCCCTATATACTTAGTGTATTCTTTGTATGCATATGTATATATTCTGAGAATAAGAATGAAAGAAATGAATGATGAGTTTTCCTTCCCCAAATCAAGGAACTTTTATTACTAGCAATTTCTTAAAGTATTATTCTGAAGAATTTGAAACTATTAAATTTTCCAAATTATTTAGATTAAGTTTACTTTCTTTTCTCTAAATACCTGATATATTAATTTATAAATTCTCTGTAGATTTCAAGTGTGCTTTAAGACTTCTAATGTCTATATTACACTAATTTAGATTACATAAAACATTGGATATCTTTTTTAATTTATGAGGATTACAAATGAGGTTTAGAATCATTTTATCATTGGGACCATTAATGTAACCAAGCAAAGATTACTAATTTCAAACAAGTAAAACTACCTTTGGTTAGTTTAACAGAAAAATGAAAGAACCAAAAAGGAAGCTGCTGAATCAGACTGTGAAAAAAACAGTGAGACAAAAGGGAGACTAGGCAGTCAAGAACATAGCCAAAATCACAACATGCATTGGGTCTGGTTAGAAAATTGGATCTACTACTGAGACTACTGGACATGTCCTGCTGAGTTGTTGGAATTCAATGCAGCTGCTACTGTGGACATTAGACTCTGACTATTTTAACTGCCACCACAGTGTTCTAGAGGATTTGTGAACAGTCAGTACACAAATACCTAAGAGGGCAAGTGAATCTGACCAATAGAGCAAAAATCCTAAGCTCCGACTTGGTCATTATCACTAGGTTTGAGCTTCCAAGGGCTTATGAGAATATGGAACTGGCCCTTTTGGTTTTAGCAGGAAGACTACACCAGGCCTTGCAAGCTGTCAGACTGCCCAACCATAAGAAGACTGTTTCAGTGCTAATCAGCCATAAAAGGAAACAATATCTGTCTCATTGTTTGTCTCCTTGATTTTGATCCCTGTTTCTATTGTGATGTTGGTCACATGGAAGCTTCAAACTATTATATTTTCCCAAATGATCAAAATTTTCTGAACTGTTGTTTGTACCTCCACCTGAATTTCTTATGCATTGGTGATGCTCTTTAGTATGAATCATTTTTATTTGCAAAATTAATCTTCCTAAAAATTAAAAGTTTCATTTTAGCTTTTTATTCAGCTTTGGCTCATTACCAATAAAGAGTTGAAGTGTACCAAGGTGATGTCTTCTCCATAAGATGATCCTAACCCAGTGGATTTAGTTTAAATTATGATGTACAAATCGATAGAGTATTCAGTTGTTAGTCTCTCTTTTATTGGGATTTACTTGGTATTAGTGAATCCTGACTAAAAATGTCTTTATTATTGGTGCCTAGATGGAAGAAAATTTCCATTTGTTCTCAGACCTAGTTTGTTCTCTCTACAGTATTAGTACTAGCGTATCAGTGAACCTAACATAATTATTACTTTCCTTTCCTTGATCCGATTCCTAGATAATTGTCACTTGGTGCCTAAATGCATTTGTGCAGCTGTTAATACAGGCATGCAAGACTCTCTTATTCTCATTCTCTCTCTCTCATGCACACACACACACACACACACACACGCACACGGGGAGTTACATACAGGGACACTGTAAGAAGCAAAAGTTCTGAGCTCACCATTTCACAAAACACAAAAAAATGTTATGGATATGAATTATGTTCATGAATATTAACACTTAAAATAAATTTTCTATGCAGGATATATATCAAGATGCATTACATTTAATATACTTATATCCAAAATCATTATCTTAAGAGCTAAAAGCATTATGAATTACAGGAAGCTGGAAGCTACTGGGAGGATATGACCAGGTCTTTTCTGCATTAGCAAACACACCAACATAGTCTTAGTTAATATATACAGTTCTGTTATTCAACCTCAATAAGAGAACCTATTGATATTAATTCTGTCCAAATAGGCTCATTTATCTCTTTTATTGATCATGAATATCTATTATTAGTAAAAAATAAAAAAAGGGTATCTATTGAGTAAATAAAAGAAGTTGGATTTATGAGCATTAGCAACTGGCAACCAAGGGAGAAATTAAAAATAAGAGAAATATATGTGCAAGTAATCATATTTACGAAGAGAAGAAAAGTAATGTAAATAAACTCAGTTACTCTAAATTCATTGAAGAATCTTAACAGATGTGAGTTAGATTTAATAAACTATGATATCATAATAAAAGCATGACATATAGAGCTATGCAGTTTATTACCAGAACTGAAAAATTCAAGTGGTGTTACTTCTTAAGACTTAAGTTTTGGATTGGTGTTTTATATATATGTAGAAAGAAAATAGAGAAGGCAGAGATAGAAATGGTGATTCTATTTTTTAAACTTAATATTTTAATTTTTTGTCTGCAGATGCACATATTTACATAAAAATATACTAAAACAACCTCACAACAGAAAAGAAAAGCATTAACCAATCTTGTGGAAATAATTTTAATGAACAAAAAATGCAGAGATAATAATGTGCATTAAACTTTTTTGTATTAGAGTAAAACATGGAAACAGAATAAAGGGGACAAAATAAAAAGGATTAGATTAGTAAATGATGATATAACTGTATATGAATTTCTTAACCATTATGAAAACTGATGTTTTAAATATGTTTTAATATGACTTCTTATTAATTAGGACTAGATTTGAATCATGAAACAGAAAATTCTGAAAGAATAGTGATTTAACTATAGAAATTTAATTTTTCTCAGGCATAAAAGAAATGTAGGGTCAGACAGGCCAGTAGTGGCCTGGAATTTAGTTTCCTCTCTTTCTGCTGTCATTCTGAGAACACGGCTGCCAGGCTCAGAACATGGTTGCACCTTAGAACGTGGCTACTGGTCCATCTGGTAAAGAATGCTTTTATAGTCATCATACTTGGACAATACATATAATGTCTTCCTTCTTGGGCAAAGGGTAGGCAGGCTTACTGACTGTTAAAAGTTTGAGGCTCCATAAGCACACATGTTTCCTGGCCCTCTTCTCAGAGCCCTGTTGAAGGGCTTGGAATTGGCTCTTTAACAAATAGGAAAATGCGGATATTCTGACTACTGCTATTGCTGTGAAAAATAAAATCCTTTAACTCTGACCCATGAATCTCATATCTTCTGCTAGCTTCTAAGGGACTGTGGTGTGCCAATTTATTTGCTTGATTGTAGGAAGTATAAGATTGTGGAAACTTTGCAATTCTTCATAGTATCACACCATTTCTTCTAATTTCCCTTAGTTCAATTTAGGCAAATGAGTATACCTAGAACCAAGGGAGCCTGAGGAATGTTATTATTTAGCTTAGCAGTAAAGTTGGTGTAATACTTTTTTTTTTATGTTTTTATTTATTTTTGATAGCGTGCGCATGCACATGAGTGGGGGAGGGGCAGAGAGAGGGAGACACAGAATGGGAAGCAGGCTCCAGGCCTGGAGCTGTCAGCACAGAGTCCGACAGGGGGCTCGAACCAGGGACTGCGAGATCATGACCTGAGCCGAAATCGGATGCTGAACTGACTGAGCCACCCAGGCGCCCCAAAATAGGTGTATTACTACCAGGAGGATGGAATACCAGATTTCAGTATAGGACACAAATACTCACTGCCAAAGCCTAAAAAACAATCATTCACGATTTATTATTATGTGGAAAAAAACATAAAACTATACTAAAAAACAGAAATCTTCACAGATTAAATAATTTATAATAAATTTTTATAGAGATGATCTCTGGGTAATGAGGGTGCACTAGTTTGCTAGGGCTGCTATAGCAAGGTACCACAACAATAGCACAGTAGGTGCAATAATAGCAATAGCCACAATAGGTGGCTTCAACAACGGAAATTTATTGTCTCATAGTTGTGGAAGCTTGAAGTCCAAGATCAAGGTATTAGTAGGATTCGTTCCTTCTGAGCGTTATGAGGGAACAATCTGTTCAACCCTCTTGCCGTGGCTTGTAGATCGCCATTTACTTCCTTTGCCACTTCACATTGTGTTCTCACCGTTTGCATGCCTCTGTGTCCACAATTAAAGGACACACCCTGAGGTACTGGCAATTAGGACTTCAATATTTGACTTTTTAAGAGACACAACTCAATCCATAACAGAAGATACGGATGATATATTTTATTTTTATTTATTTCCAAGTATTGTTGTATTGCCTTTTTATTATTTTGGTAATTTAAAAAGGATACTTTTTAATGTTTATTTTTGAGAGAGAAAGATGGAGTGTGAGCAGGGGAGGGGCAGAGAGAGAGGGAGGCACAGAATCTGAAGCAGGCTGTAGGCTCTGAGCTTCCAGCACAGAGCCCAACGTGGGGCTTGAACTCACAAACTGCAAGATTATGGCCCTGAGCCAAAGTCGGACACTTAACTGAGCAACCTAAGCACCTGAAAAGGATACATTTTTTTAAACAAAAGTTCACAGTGTCTTTCATTATATTTATACATCTTGTGAATAGTCTCAAACTGTGTTTAATGCTACCCACATATTTTTAATCTTCAGTGAAAAATGTTTAGTAGCCGAATCAATAGGTAACTACCTCCAGATGCCCCACAATAGGTTTTACACCTGTCTTCCAGAGCACTTGAATTTTTGTTTTCTTTTGCTTTGTCTCCTTGCTTAAATCCTCAAGGTTCCATACATTCACAGCTTATTGCATATATATTAGTCTTTGGCCTTATATCCTTCAATAGGAGTGTCTTTAAGTCTAAAACCATGAAATATATTTTAAACCATGCAGTATATTTCTGACTTCAATGCTGAATTGGTGGGAAATCATATCAACTGTGCTTCATTCCCACTGATACAGAGACGTTGAGTGGGAGTTTGTGAGTGATGACTGTTGAGTAGAATGTGAAGGTAATTGTAACAGTTTGACATGCAAGAACAGAGTAACTGCTTCAAGCATGAGGACATAGGGAACAAACCAAGATAAAAGGAAGACTTGGAAACAAAGACTACATTCTGAACCAGTTCTTTCCAAGTACTTTACTCTGGAAGAGAACTTGTTAATGAATAACCACTATTGAATAGCTGCCATGAAAGCAAACAGAGAGCTATTCTACTATTAGTTACATTTTCATGCAAACGTTACTCATTTGTGCCTGAAAACTCAAATAATCCATATCACCCAGAAGTATATGGTGGAGAGGAATGCTTAGGTAAAGAGCTTAAACCAAAAGATGAGGCAGGAAACAGGAATAATGAAGAAAGAAAAGTTTACCACAAATGAAGGAGTTGAAAGCCAAGAAAAAGAAAGGAATGGAGGAGAGGCAAGCCCACAGTTGATGTGGGGAGATGTGTGGCTCATTTTACTAAGCCCCAGAATAAAACTTGAGAGCTAATATGTTAGTCAAGGTCATAGATAGATCATTATTTTCTTAAAGTACTACTCTCATGTAGCAATTTTTGCTGTTGTTTTAAAATCCTGGTTACCATAAAATACTAGAACTTTATAGGAGCAATATTTCTCTTCGTTTAACATCAACAATGTGTTGGGTAACTTAAACATCTATGATTTTCGATCTCATTTTAACAACTTAATACTATATTTATTGTTCCATTCCTGATTTTTTTTTAGAAACAAATCTTCATTCTTTATTTTTCAGTAGAGCATCTCTCATAAGTCAAATTTATTTTCTTATTTTCCAATCAATACCTGTTTCTTTTCTGCTTCTTCCAATATCTTCTAATCACAGCCACCACCATCCTCCTGCGACAGACCCAGAAAAATCCCAGCACTCCACAAGACATGTCATTTTAGTTAATGATATGTTGGATAAATAAGTTACAGTTAACAGTGACATTTACTAAGAATTAATATTGTTATTTCATTTTTTTTCATTTATTGGGTTTCACAATAATGAATGATTCCATATCAGTTCCTTGATGGCTCCTCTCAAATTTCAAAGAAACATGTCCCATAGAATTTTTAGCCTCAGGGGTTCATGTGTGGAACTACATACTATTTATATTAAAATATTGAGCAAATTGGATGTTATATAAGCATGGCTTCACTTCCTATTGGCTTCTAAGAAATACAGCTCATAAAGAGTCTGAATGCATCCTTTATAGGCTAGTCTAAGTGTCAGTTTGAAGACATGGTTCAATCTTAATAACTCAAGCAGGAGGAATTTGTCATTTCTTAGCCTTGAAACAAGTGCATCTGAGAAAATAAAACATTTTTAATCAGGCATCATGAATAATAATTTCTTGAATGAAATGCTATCATCACGGGGGGAAAAAAGGAAAAAAAAGTGACAATTTAAAAAAAAATTAAAGACATAGAAATGTTCTGATGTGATAGAAACTGTTAGGTAACATACTACTTTTACTTTTTCCTACCCCAACTTCTCCCCTGTTGATTTCAACAAAAGAACATCTTGCATATATGATCCCCAGAGCAGATAATTTTTAATATCCCTTATATTTATATAAAAAAATTATATTGGTAATTATCTTGCAGCGAATGATTAATAATGATCATTATTTTAAGTCACTCTTTAAAATCAACAATATAAAGAAAAAATCAAATTTCAAAGATTTATAATCAATAAAATTTTAATTGTTTGAAATATGTACTTTACTGCCACCCCAAATACACATTATACCTTTCATGTTCACAGTTTATTACATTTTAAATATTTTAAATAAAAGTAAAAACATTTATATTTAATGTGACCACTTCATTTGCTAGGACTGTTTTTAAATGTTTTTCAGATCTGTTCAACATTAAAAACACAGACATAAAACATCTTTCTTTTCAACCATGAAAAAATGATCTACAGAATTTATATTAAGTTAGTTGCAAAAATAGATCAGAGGATGCTAATCCATGAGAAATGTGTCTCCTCCCCTTATTTTTCCCTTCCTTTAAAACCAAGAGATGCGTGTAATTTAACCATGCTTGCTTTGGGTAACAACCAGCATGGGGTTGAAATGCATTGAGTCTGCTTTCTAAGGAAGTACAATACTTCACATTTTTAATGCATCACTGAACAGAGGTCAAATAGAGTAGTTCTAACATAATACAACACATCAAACTACCCACAATAAAGTAACTCTATATACCCTGTGAATATTTCTCCCACATTAACAAGTGGGTCATCAATCTCTTAGCCATCTTAAGCCCAGCTGTAAATTTATGGTAGTATGTTTCCCAACATGTTCCCACTCAGATTTCATGATTGTCTCTAACATATGATCAATGGGGGAAAATATATATATTTATTTTTGAATGCCAGATTAACCTAAAATGATTATTATTATTCCCTACTGATAATTTTGGGCATTACCTAAACTATCAAAAATAGTAAGTGTTCATCCAACAAAAGAATTATATAATTATCCATCTGATTTCTCTTTAAATTTCTTTGTAGCTAACTAAATTAGCACATAGGACCATCACCTTGAAGAGAAATAATTAATGTCAGATAGTAGAGTTTAGGTAATTCCTAAATTACAAATTTTAAAATGCACAAGAGTAAATAAGATAATTGGAAATTCTATGACTATGAAGATAAATATTTCACTTAATGTAGATTATAAATAACCTAAATGTAAATATACTAACTTTAAGGAAGTTAGTATATTTTTCTTCCTTTTCAGTACTTGTTTGTAGATGTTTTGAGTGTGTGTATATATCTATATCTCATTTCTCTCTATATATGACTTTTAGATCTATCTATCTATCTATCCATAATTTTAAGTAACAAAGAGCAACAGTAATACATTTCAACCATAAGGGAAAAAAATTGGAAGAGTCTGTGGCTTATTTGGACAATTCTTTGTCATTATATGGTTATATGATCATATTATTATACAGCAAAGCAGAGTTCTGGCTTAGAACATTTTTATCCTCTTGTCCTACAAGTAAGAAATCTAAGCATTTATCAAATGCACATATATCTATTTTAAAAATACATCCACTAAGTATTCATTTAAAACACATTTGAGCATTCTGCATGTTGCAGGGATATGAAATAAGTAAGGTTAAGTTTCCTGGTTTGAAAAGGTTGTAGTCTAGTGAGAAAAAATATATTATTGGACACGGTGTTTTGTTTCTGTTTTTAGATAACATGATTAGGAAGTGTGCAATTCGGACATCTTCAAAACTCGGATTATTTACCAATGAAGTATATAGTTCAAATTATTTTGACACATGTTCTTCTAAAGATTCATGATGGAGACCTGACCTGTGCCACTACAAATAATAGAAGTGATGCTTTCTCTTGGAAACAAGAGTCCTCTTTCAGAGCAGGTGACCCATCTTCCATGGCTGTCTAGGCTGGGAGCTGGGAATCAAAAGTGAATAAGCAGAGTACAGAGCCTGAGGTTGCTTTTTTAAGATAAAGTTACAAATTCATTTTTCATAGAGGATGGAATGGGGCATATTGCTTTGTTTGGTAAAAAAAAAAAAAAGAAATATATATGATATATATGATATTTTTCATATATACATATATGTATATGTGGTTCTGGAAATATAAATTTGCATTCTCAAATTGATTATCATCTCATACTGTTTTTTTTTAAAGGCAGAATGGGAATTCTTTCTAAGGATATTCAGTAACTAGCAACTGCAAAATGATAGGGCTTCAGTTTTTGAAAAAGATGTTAATAAAATATCTTGGAGAAAGAATTACCAAGTTCTAATTTAGTATAAAACTAATTCTTTTTTTTTTTTTTTTTTAATTTATTTTTGGGACAGAGAGAGACAGAGCATGAGCGGGGGAGGGTCAGAGAGAGGGAGACACAGAATCAGAAACAGGCTCCGAGCCATCAGCCCAGAGCCCGACGCGGGGCTCGAACTCACAGACCGCAAGATCGTGACCTGGCTGAAGTCGGACGCTTAACCGACTGCGCCACCCAGGCGCCCCAGTATAAAACTAATTCTATAGGAAAAAGATACTTTTTGAAAAGATGGAAATGAGTTGAATGTTTGGTAGTGGGGTATCAGTTAAATCATTCTTATCTATACTCTATCATCTATCTATATTAGATCATTTAAATGGGGTTTTATGTACAACCTTGCTGCAATGGAAAAGTATTGATGATCCAATAAGTGGGAAAAGAAGAAATTGATGGGGTTCATGAAAGTGCACCAACATATGGCACAAAAATTATGAAGTGTGATATATGTAACAATATCCAACCTATTATTTTTTGATGGAAATGTATTAAAATTTTAATATAGTAACATGTCTTTCAAATTCTTCTACTTTAAAAATTAATATAAAAGTATGTACAATATAAATATTGTCATTTATAATATAAATAACTGAATTTCATAGTGTATTTATAATCCGTCAGGCAATACTCTAAGTATGTTATTGTATATTAACTCACAACAAGCCTCTGATATAGAGACTATTATCATGTCCAGTCTATAGATGAGGATACTGTTGTTCAGAGAGGTTAGATGAGCCCTGTGTCCAAGGTCACAGGGCTAATAAGTGGCAGAGCTGGAATTTGAACCCAGTTGTCATTGCTCCAGAATCTATTAAGTCAATATGTCATTAAGAAATGTAATCATTTAAATAAATATATAAAATTTTTTGCTTCTGTCAGTTTAAAAAATATTTATGTACTTTTTAAAATCATTTGAAAACTTACATACAATAAATTTCTTTTTTTGTTTGTTTTGTGAAACAATTCTTTGAGTTTTAACATATTTACAGATTGGTATAACCACCACTAAAGACAGGATACAGGACAATTATGTTAGCTCCCAAAATTACCTCTTGATGTCCTTCATTGTCAGACACTCCCCTGATTTCCTGGAAACTACTGATTTCTCTCTATTCATATAGTTTTTCTTTAAAAGGACATCCTATAAAAGCATCATACATACTGTAATCTTTTGAGGTTGGTATCTTTTCACTTAGCATAATTCATTTGAGATTTATTCATGTTGTTTCATGTATCAGTAGTTTATTTTCTTTTATTGCTAAGTAGTATTCTATTGTATGGATGTATCACAGGTTGCTTATCCATTCACCAATTGTAAGGTATTTGGGTTGTTTTCTGTTTGGGGACAATTATGAATAATAGTGTTATTTGTCTGCAGGCTTTTGCATAGCAAACCTTTTCCTTTTTCTAGGACAATATTTGTTAGCCTCCAAACTATTGATACTTCATACTGCACAGTTTTTTTTATTACAGGGGACTGTCCTGGGCATTGTAGGATGTTTTGTAGTATCCCTGGCCTCTAGCAACTAGATGCCAGTGGCATCCATGGATGTAACAAGCAAAAATATCCCAACATTTTAACAAATTATCTCCTGGGTGAAAAAAATCACCCACCAATAAGAACCTTTATTCTAAAATACCTGGATTTCTGGATCACATGAGTCTATGTTTAACTTGATGAAAAATGACACTTTATTACAGGGTGGTTGTATTAATTTGTAGTCTCATCAGCAAAATTCATCCTCAGTAGCACATGCCATTGTTAACTTTTTTATTTTTTAATTTTTTGCTTGTTTGGCTTTTTTTTTTTTAATTTTAGTTCTAATAAGTATGTAGTAGTACCTGAATACTTTTTAATTTTTAACTCTTATTATTAATAACTAATGTTATTGGACATCTTTTCCATGTACATACTTGTCATCTGCATATATTCTTTGTAAAGAATCTGTTTAGATCTTTCACCTACTCAAATTCCCTTATCAGATATTTGATTTGGAAATTTTGTCCAGTATATGTCTAGTTTTTAAGTATTTTGGAGGGAAAATATATTAAATATTAATTAATTCTACTTTAGCAGTTGTTTCTTCTACAAATCATGCTTTTGGTGTCTTATATAAGAATTCTTTGCATAATCCAAGGTTATAAAGATTTCTACTGTATTTTTACAAAATTTTATAGTTTTTGATCCATTTTGAAATGATGTTTTTGTACTGAATGAGATACAATTAGAGGTTCTTTGGTTTTGAATTATTCATAATCAGTGGTCCAATTGTTCCAGCAACATTTATTAAAAAAAAAAATCTTTCTCCATTGAATTATATATGCACCTTGGTAAAAAACAATTGGTCTATTTGCATGGGTCTAATTCAGCATTATCTGTTCTGTCTCTTCCATCTATGTTGATCTTTTTATTGGCACAGTCTTTTAATCACTGTAGGTCAGTAGTCAGTCTTAAAATGTGTGGTAATATTGTACCTCCAACTTTGCTCTTTTATTGGCAAATTGCTTGGACATTTTTTTTCTTTTTTTAAATATTTATTTTTGAGAGAGACAGTGAGTGGGGGAGGGGCCAAGAGAGAAGGGGACAGAGAATCGGAAGCAGGCTCCATGCTGACAGCAGAGAGCCTGATGTGGGGCTTGAACTCTCAAACCATAAGATCATGACCTGAGCCAAAGTCTGAAGCATAACTGACTGAGCCACCCAAGCACTCCTGGTTGGAGATTTCTTGTACATTTCTCTTTCCATTAGAACTAACTTGATAATACCTACAAAATGTCTGTTAAGATTTTAATTGGGAGGCATGAAATCTATAGATTAATTTAGGGAGAACTGACACTTTTTTTTCCCCTCACTTTATCAGTCTACAGCAACTAATATGATATAGAGTAGGAGTATAAAGAACAGATATAAACATTCAGTTTTTCACCATTAAGTATGGTGATAGGTTTAAGTTTTTGGTAGATGGACTTTATCAGGTTCGGAAAGTTTTTATTTACACTTGTTTTTTAATCATAAATACATATTGAATTTTATCAGTCTCTATTGTTTTATCTGTTAATATGGTGATGTAAATAGGTCTATTTATTTTTGAATGTGGAAGCAAGCTTGCATTCCTGAGAAAAACTCCACATGATCAGGATGTTTCATCCATTCTATATATTGCTAATTCATTTGGCTAATATTTTGTTAAAGATTTTAGTGTAAATGAAGGATATTGGACTGCCCTGTTTTCTTTTATTGTCTTTATCTAGTTTTGCTACTAAAGTGATGGTACTTCATAAAATGATTTGGGAAATCTTTTTTTTTTTTTTTTTTCTTTTCAACGTTTATTTATTTTTGAGACAGAGAGAGACAGAGCATGAATGGGGGAGGGTCAGAGAGAGGGAGACCCAGAATCCGAAACAGGCTCCAGGCTCTGAGCTGTAAGCACAGAGCCCGATGCGGGGCTTGAACTCATGGACTGTGAGATCATGACCTGAGCTGAAGTCGGCCACTTAACCGACTGAGCCACCCAGGCGCCCCTGGGAAATCTTTTTTTTGGTTCTTTTTTCTGGAAGAAATTTTGTAGCTTTGGTGATATTTTATAATTATTGGTAGAATTTACTTATAAACCATCTAAACATGGGATTTATTTTTATTTGGACATTTTCAGAAGGTTTTTAATGATGAATTCAATTTCTTGTAATTCACATCTTTCAAGGAATTGATCCAATTCATAGAATTTGTTGCATGTGTGTTCATAGAGGGGTTTATAGCATTTTCTTAGTGTCTTCTTCCTTTTATTTCTGATGATGCTAATTGAGTCATCAATTTTTTAAATCCCTCATTTTGATTAAGAGGTCTATCATTTTTATTGATCTTTTTAGTCAGGCAACTTTTGATTTAATAGATTTTCTCTATGATTCTCAGTGTTAAGTTAATCAATTTCTGTTATTTCCTATTGCATTTTTTTCTCTTCTAGTTTATTGAGTTAGAAGCTTAAGTTATTGATGTTCTTCCCTCTTTCTAGCATACACATTTACAGTATGTGCTGCTTTATCTAAAACACTCATTTTTGATATGCTATATTTTCATTTTTATTCACTTCAAATTAAAAAAATATCCTTATGACATTCTTTGACCTGGGTATTATTTAGAAGTATATTGTTTGTTAGCAAAATATTTGATTGTAGCAAACATTTCTTTTAATTTTGTTTTTATTTTTATTATGATCCAAGAATTTACTTTTTATTTTTTAAATTTAATAAGTGTATTTTATAACCAAGAATATGGTCTATCTTGGTAAATGTTGATGTCTACTTGAAAAGAATGTGTACTTTAACTGATTTTGGGTGGAATGTTCTGTAAATAACAGGATGACTGATGATGTTCTTCAGAACTTGTATATTTTTACTGTTTTTTTTTTTTTTTGTCTACCTGTTTTATCAATTACTGAGAAACGAGTGTTGAACTCTCTAACTGAAGTTGTAGATTCATCTGTTTCTCCTTTTAGAATAATCAGTTATTGCTTGATGTATTTTGAAATTCTGTTATTACATGTAGGCACAGTGTTATTAGATCTCTGTGATGAATTGACATTTTTATCATTACATAATATCCTTCTTTATTTCTACTAATTTTCCTTTTTTCTGAAGTCACTATTTCCAGATATCAATATAGTGACCCCAGGCATCTTTTTATTAGTGTTTGTGTGATATGGCTTTTTCCATTGTTTTTCTTTCAGCCTCCTTAATCATTCTATTTCAAGTTCTTATATGAAGTTCTTATGTATATCAGCATATATTTTGGTCTTTTAAAATAATTCAGTATCAGAATGTCTTTTAATAAAGTGTATTAGACCACTTACATTTAATGTAGTCACTGATACAGTTGGATGCAGGTCCACCATTTTATTATTAGTTTTATGTCCATACCATCTTTTAATTTTTTTCTTCCTATCTCCTTTTGATTATTTGAATTATTTTATTATTTCATATAATTTATCTATTGAATTTTTCACTCCATTTCCTCTATAGTTTTTATGTATTGCTGTGGTGGATTGCAAATATAATTGCTTAACTTTTACATTCTACTTAAAGGTAAATATTTACTTTAAGTAAACTACAGCCTTCAACCATATGGGTAACTTTACCAATCTCCCTTTATGCTTCAGTTGTGATATATATTACATCTACATAACATTTTAGGTATAAAGCTACTGGAGACCCTTTGGGAAAGCTTTCCACACTGTTAAAAAGAACCAACAGGTCCCAATTTTGTTGTCTTTAATGGTGCCTGGAAATATTTTTAGACTATGAAAATAATTGCCCAAGAGAACAAGATGCTGACAGTGGTAGAAAAGAAGGATGTAAGGGTAGGGAATCTGTCTTTTTAACAATGAGGATATCCTTCCCAGATAATCTTCAGCATACTTGATTTTATAACTTATTAGCAGAATTAGGACACAATCATTTCCAAAAGTAATCATCTATAACCCTCATTCTTGTAAATTATCATATCTTGCATACTCTCCAGTTCCATATTCTTAAGGAAAATTACTAATGATCTTAATGATTGTCACTCTTAAGAATTTTGAATCCTAAAATATCCTACATTCTCAGAACTTAGCTAAAATCAAGGATATATGGTAAGTCAGTAGGCAAACTATCAGGTTGACACTGACCAATGTAATTATTTACATTATCAGAAAAGTGGAATTTGGTACAGTGAAACTGTTGTTTGAAATGGAAGAACAGGCTCAAAAACTTCTCTTCTGGAAGATATATAGAGAGAGGGTGGGGAGAGGGAGAGAGAGAAAATAATTTTGTTTGACTCCTATATTTGAAGAAGATTGGATATGTCACTATAGTTCCTTTGGTATTAAGAAGAGTATCACATCAGTGTATGAAACATTGTTTATTTGACACTCATTGCCAGTGCAGTCATAGTTTCAAGTTTTTAAGTATTTAGTTATTTATTTCTAATAATCTTCAAGTATCATTCTGTTACACTCACAAACAGGTCCTGTCAAACTACAGCAGCGAACCCAACCCCAACCTGTTTTTGTTAATAAAATAACTGTTCAAATACAGCCATATCCATTCATGTCCCAATTACCTATGGATACTTTCTCACTACATTGGTAGTTGAGTGGTTGAAATAAAGTTAAGTAGTTGCAATGGAGACTAAATGGCCCACAAAACCTAGAATATTTATTGTCTGGCCCTTTATAGAAAAAGTTTGCTGACCCCTGACCCAGAGTACCGAGTAGCCATTTTCTTGTGTCTTGTCTTGTACCTTATACTTACTTTACCTTATTAAATATCACTAAATGTGATACTTCCATATGGCTATCACCCCTGTGGCTATACTCAATTAAAATTCTCAATTCAAGGGGACCTGTGTGGCTCAGTTAGTTGTCTGACTCTTGATTTTGGCTTAGGTCATGCTCTCACAGTTGTGAGATTGAGCCCCACGTTGAGCCCCGCGTCAGGCTCCACAGTAAGGGTGGTGCCTGCTTGAGATTCTCTCTCTCTCCCTCTCTCTGACCCTCTCCCCTACTCTCTTTCTCAAAAAACAAAATTAAGTTCCCAATTCAGATATAAATGTTGTTTGTAGCTCTGGAAGCCACTAAAATAGAGGCTTTTGGAGTTTTATATTTATAGCCACTGCTGTCAGGATGCCAGATATCTCTGGTTGTCCCTGGCAAGGATATCCATGGTCCCCTGAAGTCCTTGATATGACAGAGCTGAGAGGTGCTCTCATATGCACTAAATGTGCATAGCCATGCCAAGTTCCATGTATAAGCAGAAAATATTCAAATCTCTCATTTTAGTGCTATAGTTTGAAAATGACTACTTTTGTTGTCCAATATCTTCAAAATCTTAATGAAACAGTTTATTGTCCTATTTGAATTTTTATTTGTTTTCTTTGGACAGTATCTTTAGGATTTGTTCATGAGTTCATTGGTTAGGGCAGAAAATAGATGTAAGTGAAAATCATTATATTGGGCTCAAAATTACCTTTCTTTTCAGGAAACTGAGACTTCTAATTTGCATCTTTTGTGTCTTTCTCTATCTCCTTTTTAAAAATGGTTTCTACCAGAAAGCCACTTGTGCGTTTAGGTAAATAAACTGCTGTTAGGTCATCTTCACCAAGCTTTGAAAGAGTTGTCTGTATATGTCTGCATTTCAGCTGGGCATTACCTTAGCTAATGGTGAATCCTTTAACCATGAATCCTCTACTTCATTGAATCGTTACAACAACTCTGGAGGAAGGTAATGCTCACCCTACCATGTGCATGAGAAAATTTAATACTTAGGTTATATGAATGGTTCATATTTAAGCAGCATAAGGTCAGTGAAAAGCAGACTCCTACTATGTATTCTTGCCACCAGACCAGTGCCAACATCTGGGATAAATATACATTGCTTTTTATATTTAGTAGTCATCTTTAGTTCTATATCTAAACTATTGGGGAAAAACTGAAAAGTAGCTTAAAAATTGAGCAAACATCAGAAAAGGACAGCTTTGGAATTGGAAAGGAGCAGTTTGGGGATTTACCCTTTTGTGACTTAGCATATTAATTGGCTGATTTATGTGAAAGTGATTCAGATTTTTTTTCTTAAGCACCATCTGGCTAGATCTCTTTCCTTCCCCCTGAAGACTTTTTGAATCAATCAAGTCCTAAATGCTTAGTTCCACAATAACATAGCTTTCCCTAAAACAATGCCTTGATCTATTACATGAAACCATTGAATTTCAGCCATTTAGAGTACTTGCAATGGGCAGAAGAAAAAACAAAACACAATGACAAACATGTTCTAGTCTTCAAATATGGTATCCTTCCATACTGAGGGGACCACAGAAGGGCTGAAACAGGCAGGCCATCAGACTATGAGTATTTTGTCACTCTCCATAGAAAATTAGACTTGGGAGTGGTCACATATTTATTTTATGGTTAAAGATCTCTCATCTGTTGATCTAAATTTTTAAAATTATGAGCAAATAGGAAAATAGCCTGCCAAGTTAGTAATGTTTTGAAATGGTATTTAAGAATATCATTTATAAAAGCTGTAATATTCATATAAAACAAAAATAGAATATATAATTACTTAGAATTTCATTGTAAATACCTTATAAAGGTTCAGAAATTAATAAAGTTTACATTTCCCTTCTGTTAATACCACATGAAACTAAATGAGAATGTATTAACCAGACTGATAATTTTTATTTTGTTTTAAAAGCCTGAACATAAGATATTAAGCATTTTCTGTATTCTCACAAAGTGCATGAAAAATATGAACTATGCTTTTTTTATAGTCTGTGATTCTATCCACAAGCTGGTAGCTTGGTTTGTAGCATACTGTTTCCTAATCTGATCTGTATTATTTATGTTTCTGCTTTGACACATTTGTTGTTTGTTTGTTTGTTTCTTTCTTTTTTTTTTTGGTTTTAGGAAAAAACAAGATTGTTTCATTTGTAGAGTCAAGAGTCATTTGTTCCTAATTACAGGGCTCAACCTGCAAATTGCATTCACCTCTTGATATAGAAATCACACCATGCCACTTCCCCTGGGATATTTAATGCAGACAGAAGTTTTCCTATACAACCCTTATCTATGTGTCTGCCATCAATTACCTTTTTTTTCCTCTTTTAAAATGATCTGTAAACTCCTCTTATCCAGAATATTTGAGAAATGAGGTCTTAACTTAGGGCCCTGATTTTTCTTTTCATATCTGCTTTAGTAATTCAAAATGCTACTGTGAGGAATCTCTGATAATGATAATGGAAAAAAAAAACCAGAAGATTTTATTTGGAAAGTGTATGAGTCTGATATTAGAGGCTTGTATTGTGGACTTCTTCATATAAATATCCCTGAAGAAGTCATCTAATGTCTCGCTTTCAATTCCACACTGGCCAACAATAGTGTAGATTTGTTACCATGCATAACAGAACTTCCCTCTAACACTTGTCTTGTGTCTAGTTTCCTCCCTTAATTAAGTGGCTTATGTTACTGTATAAAGGTATTATACTGAGAGTTGGTCTATAGTTTGAGCTCATCGAGAGCCGATGGTTCTGGATACAAAGTTACAATTAGTAATTATTTTAAAATAAATACATTAATAAATAAGGAAACCCTTGAGTATTACTTTCAAAGTTCAGTTATCTCTTAATACCTGGCCATCATTTGTTAACGATTGTACAATTTTAATTTTCTGAAGCTAATAAAATGGATAATCTGCAAGCAGACTTACTTTTTTTTTTTTATCAGAGACTTGTTCTCAAGCACATTCAATGATTAGCAAAGGAGATACGCTCCCATACTATCATAGAGTTTTCATTCTAATGCAAGAAACTGTAAAGAAATCAGATTAAACAATTACAAATTATTAATATCACTAAGAAAACATAAGAGACTAGAATGGAAAATAATAGAATGAAGAGCTATTTATATAGGGTGGTCAAGTAAAGCATCTCTGATTAGATAAGTTAAGCTCATAACTAGAAGATGAAAAAGAATTCATGTGAGAAGAGCTACGGAAGAACATTACAAGTACCCTAAAGAAAGTATATTTGATGTGTTCAAAACCTGAAAAAAAGACCAATGAGGCTGGAGTACAATGATTAAAGAGAGAGAGAAGTATATGCAGTAAATTTAAGGAAATAGGTAATTGCTACATGTTGGAGGGTCTGTAGCCATTGGAAAGAATTTCAATATTGTTCTAAGTAAAAGAATAAATAATTGAAAAGTTTTATCAGAGAAATGACGAGACTTAATGAATTGGAGGAGGGAAAATAGTAGAAGTAGGCAATGCAGTCAAAGCTTTTGGTCTAGTGGGAGATAGTGGTAAAAGACAGTTGTGGCCTTTGTTTGGAAGGTAACAGTGGAGAACAATAAAATTAGACAAAGTTGAAATACATTTGGTAAGTATCATAAACAAAACTTTATGCTGGGTGGGATGTGGAGGGTGGAGGGAGGTATGGAATTTATAATGATTTATTATGTTTAGTTTTAACAGCCAGGTGGAGAGTGATACCATTTATTTGTGGAATACAGAAGTAGGTAAAAACTAGGTGGGGGGTGGAGCGTGGTTCTGTGAGACATGTAAGTGAAGATGTCTAGCAGGCAAGTAGATAGATGGACTATAACTCACATACTGGGGTCTGAGCTTCAGATTAAAAAAACGTGAGTTAGATTTTCAGTAATGTAAAGAAATGAGTATGGATGACATCACATAAAAAGGAAGTTTTTTTTGTTTTATTTTTTGTAAGATGATGACCTAGAACTGAATCATGAAGAGTATTAAGATTAAAACCTCAAGTAGAAAAAGAGGAACCACAAAACGAGAAAAAACAAGAGAATGTAGTGGTAAAGACATTAAGAGAAGATTGAGCTTCAAGAAAGAAGGAAAGGGGATATCCATATTAATGGTTACTGAAAGATCTAATGTATGAGGATAGGGAATTATTCAGTGGATTGGACATCCTACAGGTTACTGATGACCTTGATGTGTCCTTTTGAAAACATGGTGGAGAGAGAAGGCAGATTGAAGAATGTTAAAAGTTATTGGGAAGTGAGCAAATCTCAATATCTTTTCTATGAAAACAATTAGAGAATTGGAGTTGAAGGCAGATAAGAGGTCAATGGAGAGTTTTATAAGATGGCCTATATTAGAACATGTTTGTGTGCTTATTGGAGTGCTTCAGGACAGATAAAAAGTCAGACTATGCTGAAAAGAGAGACAAACTAAAGTTCATTCATTGGGAAGGCAAGAGTAGAGTGGGTCCTCAGAACATTTTGGATAGATGTTCTTTGATAAAAGGTGGTGGATTTGGACATTCTCCATTGTCACATTTGGGAAGAAGATGAAATATCTGTTAGTGCAGGAGGTTTACAGGTTTACCAGTGTAAGATGAAGGAATTTAATTTCTTCTCTTTTTCAAAGAAAAATGAGTACAGATGATCGCATAGACCATATAAAGGTGAGAATGAAGGGAGTTTAATAATTGAACAGGAGATGTGAATTTTCTTCTTGGTATATAGAAAAGTGAGAAACATGCTAGTTTTTCTTGATAGAATTGAGTAAAGTTTGTTACTATTAATGTCTATGAATTTAAATTGGAAGTAGTTATATATAATTACTATATATTATATCTAATATAATCCATTATATGATTTTATTTAACAGTGTTGATCTAGCTCTTTAGTTTTTACTTGAAGAAGCCAAATATTGGGTATAGTAGATTCTTAGGGCGGCCATAACAAATTACCACAAACTTGTGGTTTCAAACAACAGAAATTTATTCTCTCATAGTTCTGGAAGCTAGACGTAAAACATCACAGTGTTAGAAAAGCCACATTTCCTCCATAAGCTCTGGGAGAAAATCCTTTCTTGCCTCTTTCGGCTTCAGATGGCTCCAGGTATTCTTTGGTTTAGGGATGCACAGCTTGAATCTCTGCCTCTGACTTCATGTGGCTTTATTCTCTTTATTCTCTTATTCTCTTTATGTCTTCATGTAGCCTTTTCTGCATCTTTGGCTTGGACTTGTGTATTTGTGTCTGCTACTTTTCTGTCTTACAGAAATACTTGGCAGTGGATTTAGGGCCCACCTGGATAAACCTAGATGATCTCATCTTGAGAGCTTTAACTCAGTTACATTTGCAAAGACCATTTTTCCAAATAAGGTCACATTCATGTGTTCTCGTAGACCTGTCTTTTGAGACAGTATTCAACCAGGTCTAAATGAATTTACCCAAGAGCTGGTATTTTATTTACTAAATTATCTGATACATTGTGAATACTCTAGATTGAATGCTCAAGTGTCAAGTTGTATCAAGATATAGTACCATTATCCCATAAGATAACGGACTATCAGAATATGGTGGCATTATTTTTGAATACTGCACAAAAGTCAATAGGCTGGGGGCGCCTGGGTGGCGCAGTCGGTTAAGCGTCCGACTTCAGCCAGGTCACGATCTCGTGGTCCGTGAGTTCGAGCCCCGCGTCAGGCTCTGGGCTGATGGCTCGGAGCCTGGAGCCTGTTTCCGATTCTGTGTCTCCCTCTCTCTCTGCCCCTCCCTCGTTCATGCTCTGTCTCTCTCTGTCCCAAAAATAAATAAAAAACGTTGAAAAAAAAATTAAAAAAAAAAAAAGTCAATAGGCTGTACACTTTACTTTTCAGACTACTAACTTTTAATATGGAAATAATAAATTTACCTGCTTGAAGGCTAGAAGTTAACACAAATGATCTTCGGTAGTTTATTTTGTTTGAAATACCTCTGGTTCTTTATTTTAGCTAAAGTATTTTGTTTTTTAAAACATGAAGGTGTGGTACACAGTGATAAAATAGTACATATTTTTTCCTTCTGAGTCACTGTATGAAAACATGGGAAGCCTCCTACTTAAAGTCTTAATTTCATTTAAAAATAAAGACAGAGAAGTATTTATTGTTTATCACCGAAAAATTACTTTAAACCCATGTCTTAGATTGAGGGGATATTTTCTTTCAAATGTCTGGCCCAGAGGGTAAGGAAACTATTCTCACGATAAGTTACTTAAAGTTTATTAAACTCAATTGCCATTTATAGTAAAAAAAAAAGATTATTAAAGTATGTATCAAAGAGTTTAAAAATACATTTCAATTCTATGTTATTGGTTGTAAGTTAAGAGAGATCAAGACCCAGGAAAAGTGAGAAAAATGGTAGAGCCAAATAGTAGTGAAATAAATGTAAAGGAGCAGAAAGAGAAACAGATAAATTCATTAGAAATGAATCTTAATAGACTAAAGTCACTCATCACAATTGTTTCACTGCTGTCAGCATTGTCAGATTACCATCACCTCTTATCTATGTTCCTTCAGGGATAAAAAGATAATACTATTCAGGGCACAGTAGATATTGGGAGTAATGGATTCTCAAATATTTAATTCTTCATCCTTAAGAATATAACTCTGTTGACAGATGTTAACTAGACTTACTGTGGTAACTGTTTCACAATATATACAAATGTCAAATCATTATGTTTTACACTTGAAACTAATGTTATATGTCAATTATACTTCAAGAATACACCTCCACAACATACATTGAAGGGAGAAATAGGGTGAACTTTTTTTTGAGGAAATGGATAGGAGAAATCAAGCCTAGGATTGTGTTGGTCCCCAAGGCTTAAGTCTGTTTCTTACTTATCATATATGAGTGCCAAATCCAGAATAAATTTTCATGTTAACAAAGAGAATTCAGAAATCACCACCATTTTATAACAAAAAAAATATAATGGATATACGGAAGTTAGCAGATTTAATAGATACATAATAATAACAGTCACGAACATATTCTGAATACATACTATGTACCAAAACTCATGTTTAGTGCATGTAAATATAAATATATATATATCTTTGATCTTCACAAAAACTCAGTGAACTAGTATTGTTACTCTCTTTTACAAAGGAGAAAACAGGTTAAGTGATACTCTTGACCAAGTTTCAGATAATAAATAGGAGATATAGATACAAATTCGTATCTATTTGACACTGTCTTTTCCATGGAATATTTTCTACCATACTTTGCTTATTCAGCAGTTAAAATGGTTGTTAGTTCAATAAGTCTTCCTACTACAGATTGATGAACTTCACTAGTCTTTTGAGGTCACATAAAGTACAGCGTTTGTTAGAAGTCAAAAGCCATCAGATAGTTGTCTACAGAAGACTGGCCAGGTATGCTGCCTGCCCTAATTGCACCTTGATCTAGTTGTCAGTTTCTCCTACTTTAGCATTTCTTGACTGGATGTCTTGTCATCCTCTAAACTTGGAGATGTAAGAGACTGGTAGTATACTCACAACTGTATCTCAAATAGATATAATTCCCAGTACTACAGGCAGAAATTTACAAATTGCAGAACTTATGATTTATTAATTCTTCTTTCAGTCAAGTTGCTTGCTTAGCACAAGATTCTATAACTGCAAAAATGTATAATTTCAAGATTTTGTACAGCATACTTATATCATTCTGATAAACATTGTTATGGTTTTTAAATGAGAAAATATCCTCAACCTTGTCAACTTTAATATTAAAGTTCATGTGCACAAATTGAGTACTTCCTTGCTCATATTGTAATATGGTAATATGTAATATGGTAGTCAGATCATATCAAACTACTTGTGTATGCCTGTCACTGTTATTCTTACATTATAGCTTCACAACTAATATTGGTTAACAGTATATAAATGGTTAACAATGTTATTACCAGTGCAAAGTGAAAGCTGAGGAATCAAGTCACCTGCTCAAGGACTGAAGCTAGTAAATTGAACTGGAGCACTCTGAATATCTCCAAAACTTAAAAAAAATGCACGAACTTTTAAATGTACCCAAACAAGTTAAACTGTTACATTTAAATATGCTTATATGTAGAGCTTGAAATATCTCTAATTTTAATTAGAACACAGCCAACATATAATCTTTTTTAGTAATATTCTACAACATGAAATAATTATATTGATATTTTAACATCGTGAAGATTCTAGAGGAAATACATTTTAGTGCTTGAGCTTTATGTTGTCATTCTGAATCTTGCTATATGTTAAAAACTCAGCAAATGAGGAGTATATGAAATGGGAGTGTTTACTCTTAAAGAGATCATTGGTAATTTTTACTAAAGGAAAAGATAAAGATTTTAGAGTCTATTAAGAAACCAGTTCTGGCAAAACCAGTCATAACTTACTGGTTTTTCTTTTACCCAGTGCCCTTAGAATTTTGCTTTGCATAGAACCATGCTGAAACCAAGTCAAGCAGCAACACAACAATGGAAGGCAGATCCCTGAGACTCACCTGAGAAGACCAAAAAACTCTCTTTAAAAGGCCATTAAATTTCTAGTTTCTTCAAGTTTTCCTCTGGCCACATTTCTTAACCATTTGTATTACCTGTCTACATTTGAACAGGGAAAATATTCTAAAATATCAGAACTCTGTTTCCTATAAATGAGGAAGACTACCACATGAATAGTTAATATCACAATCCAAAGCCAGAGATGAAAGCTTGACTCTTTCTAATGTGTACATTAAAATTTTTTTTATGTTTATTTATTTTTGAGAGAGAGAGAGTGCGAGCAGAGGAGGGGCAGAGAGAGAGAGAGAGAGAGAGAGAGAGAGAGAGATGCACAGATCTGAAACAGGCTCCAGGCTCTGAGGTGTGAGCACAGAGCCCGACGCAGGGCTTGGGCCCACGAACCATGAGATCATGACCTGATCCGAAGTCAGATGCTTAACCGACTGAGCCACCCAGGCACCCCTCTATAGTGTACATTTTAACAAGAGACATAAATATCTGTGATCTACTTGTAACTTATTTATATGTTGCATGGGTTGTTTTGTTTCCTAAACTTATCCTGCATATTGTATAATAATGAAGACTAGAAATGTGCCTCCCTTCCCATCCCTATGACTTGAAATATAAAATGAACACTCTATATAAAAGTAATACTTCTGTTTGAAAAACTATTATATAACTTGTATTATTACATTATTAAGCTTGTATTACAGTTTGTTTTTGTTTTTGTTTTTTTTACACTCATGGGTAAGCCATCTTAAAAATACTCTAGGCCTGGGGCATCTGGGTGGTTCAGTTGGTTAGGCATCTGACTCTTGATTTCGGCTCAGGTAATGATCTTATGGTTTGTGGGATCGAGCTCCACATCAGGCTTGTGCTGACAGTGCAGAGCCTGCTTGGGATTCTCTCTCTCCCTCTTGGCCTCTTGCACACTCTCAGTCTGTCTCTCTCAACATAAATAAACATTTAAAAGAAAATACTTTGGCTTTGTTTCCTTTCTCATTTTCATACCTGCGTATTATCACACACCAAAATTCATATATGGATTTATGGTATTCAAAATGCTCATTTCTTCATATACCTAACTTATAATGCATTTGAAATATTTCCATGATTTCACTGACATGTTGGGGATTTCATTTCCACATGAGGATATGTTTTGTGAATCTAGATAGAATTTTTTTTTTTTTAAGATCAATGAAGCACTCTGGTGTCTTATTTATTTTCATATGCCTCCTATTTTTACTGTTAGCTTGTATATTATTGTTTGGGTTCATGATTGGTTCTAGTGGCACCTGATTTTACTTTTAATACTTTAAACAATATAATGTGATTTATAGGAAGGCACAAACTGAGGTAAAGTTGATCAAGGCAGTTCCGGATAAGCTTAACTTCCCTGTGGTCCTTTCATAATCACTAATGCCCATGTGTTATCAAACACACTCTTGAATGAATTTTTGGACTGAGATTTACTAAGTTTCTGGGCAAGAATCCATGTCAAATGAAGTGATGCATTCCTCTGTGATGGATTTCTGCATGCATCACTGGTGAAATGCTGGAAGGACCAGTTGAACTGATGGACCATGTTCTTTATGTTCAAGGTAAAGGCTGCTTAGGTTCAGCTCACACTGGAACTCTTGATTTGGCTTGAACTTGTTTGAGCCAAATAGTCCCACACACATACAAGAAACACAAACACTACCAAGGGATTTATTTTCTACAAGAAGCTGTGCACTACCAGCCAAAGAAAACAAACACCAAGGAAAAGGAAGTTCTTATGATGTAACTAGAACTGACTTTCAAAATTCTGTTTCTCCTTTTCCTAGAGAACAATGAAGGCAGTTCAGTGGTCAAAGGTCAATCTATGTCTAAAAGGATTTTCTATGGAATTTCTTGACTTCTCTTTTACCACATGTTTGAACAATAGGGTAAAAATCCCTATTTGTGTGAAACAAAAAGAGTTTCTGCATGAGGTCAGTAATCTGTTATTCTTTTCCTCCACATTCTTCCCAAGAGGGAGAAAGTCAGAAAAACTACACTGTCTTTGGTCCTGACATTTCTTTTCTTCCTTTGAAATACTCTCACATCTATAACAATATTGATTGTAATTTATTACTTTTTTATCAGTTTAATATATATAAATACTAGGTAACTTTAGTCTGAACTAAAATTCATTACTATTTGATGCTAAATTATAAGATGAGCAGCTTCTCCTGGGTATACATTTCAGGACTTTGCAGGTCATGATGTCCACAACTCCAGGGAGTACAATGTATGTGGACTAGAATGTGAATACCCTTCCAGAAAATTATGTGACTAATGTAGTAAATTAAATAGCATAACAGAAATGCCATTTTTATAGATAGAAAAAGGAAAGTATGGGTAAAGGAAAGAAGGAAGGATGGATGGAAGGAAGGAAGCAAAGGAGGAGGGAGAAAGTAACTTTAAATTTTGTATGTATGCATCAAAGTATTGCTTCCCTCCCCTTAGAATCAAAAACAAAACAAAACAACAACAACAAAAAAAAAACTTTGCATTCAGATCAGTGTATTATTTTCAGTCTATAACTTCCATGAACTAAATCCAGTTTGAGCCTCAGATCAACTTTTGTGAGATAATACGTAAATTTATCTTAACAAACAGATTAATTGAAGTAATAAGATATATGCTGTTTGGATGATAGTTTTTTTTTCTGATAAAATATGTTGATGAGTTAGAGGAAAGTTATTCAGAAACATGCAGATCAAATGTTTTCTTCAAATACACAAGGGTTTAAAGAAATAGAGGTTAGATATTTGGCAAAATACTTGACAAATTTTTTGAAAAGTTATCTGGCTTAAAATATGACTGGGTTCGCCCATCCCTTTAGGAGACCAGCTGTTGATGTGTCATGAAAGGAGGAAAAAAACAAAGGTCAGTTCAGCTGTGTCTGCAAGCAAGCTTGTCAGATGTATACACTTATACTATAGGAGGTCATTTTATGTGTGTGCGTTGACAGAAAAAAAAAAAAGTGTTCAAACTTCACTAGCAAAGATATAAACTTATATCAGTAGGAGAGGTATTTACAGAACTTAGCACATTCTTTCCAAAGCATACGATTTTGGAATGGCAACAATGAAGAATTTCATCTCCATGGAGAACCCATTTGTATGCCTTGTGGGGCTGGCAAATGTGCTGAACATGCCACCATGAAATAATTGGCAGTAAGGGTGGGAAAAGAAAAACCTCATTTTAATGGTGAATTTAAATCTCAGGAGTCCAGACTGCTTCCTCCTCAGGGGAAATGCAAACAGTGAGGAACTTGTTGTTGAATAGGAATTTTCAATGACTGTGATCAAAAGCAAGTCTCAGCAATGTTGCCCAACAGGCAGGGCTGGCTGTGGGAATAGACAGCACAGGAGCTGGTTGCTTAGGTGGTGAGTTTTGTGAAGCTACTGACTGCTAATCAGTGAACCACCATCATTTATTATTGTCCTGAATGTTAATTCTCAAAAGATTACAACTTAAATCCTTATGAAACCACCTTTTAATTTTCTAGTTAATGTCTTAGCAGTAAACAAAATGCAGAATTGCAGATGAGAGGGAGCTCTTCATAGGAAACCCTTTCCAGCTGACAATTTTGCCAAGATATGGTCAAGATGCAGGATGGTAGGTAGAGCCAGTGATACGCTTGCTCTCTACTCTTAGAGCAAGTGGAACTTCAACAATAGTCCGTGTTTTACTCAGAGAAACTTGGTGGTGAAAGCAGAGTCAAGTGCTGAAGCGTGAAAGGGTAAGGGTCATTAGAAGAAAAGATAATAACAGTATTATGCCTTTTATTTGGAGGTTTACATTCCCCAAGAACTTTCAGATGCATTCACAGCTTGATCTTTATAGCAGCCCTAGATTACTGACTGAATTGAATAACAATGATAATAGTGTCAGCACAAGGTTGTTTATGACTCACTGTCTCCATTAAAATTGTACCCTAGTCACTCCTCATCCTTAGAGATTGGTTGTTTGCTTACATCAAGGAGTATGATCATCAATTTGAGCTACATAAGAATTAGTTTGAGAAATTGTTTCGAACTTCAAAGGAAGATCTAAAGTTTCTCTTCCTTGTATATGCCATTCATTCTTCACCCTTAGAGGAATAACTTTTTACACAGCTCCCCAGCCATAGTCCACTTGATGTCTGATTGGTAAGCATATCATATAGATATTCCTAGGTGCAAAAGAGTTTGAGAAACAAGTGTGGAGTTGGATTGGAAATAGTGGGGACAGCCAATCCACATCGTCTGTCACAGACTCAATTCTGACTTTTACCACTACACTGAGGAGGGCAGTTATGGTCTTGTCTAGACCAGTGGTGACCATCAAGAAGTTTTCAAACCCACCCAACTTCGTGATAAGCTGAAATTGTTATTTCTAACACTGTCTTTTGGTCATTCATATTAAAGAATGGAAAAACAAAACAAAAATATAAATAAAATTTAAAAAGTAAAAAAAGAACCTCTATGGCAACCACATAGTTTTTAAACAAGCCTACATATTTCTAGCTCTAATAGGAACAACTAAAGGGACAGAGGCTAAGGACTCATGGAGGATATTAGTTCATGGGAAGGATAGAACCTCACTTCTGGAGCTGGGACAAAAATTCACAGCAAAATGAGGCCTCTTGAAATCCAGAAATAGCTGGAATTGGGCCATATTGGTGCTGCTTCTGACTATCTATTTTGAACTCCTCTGAAATCCTCAGAAAAAGAACAGTGTAGACAGCCTTAGGAGATGAAAGTATAACCTAAGTAGATAGAATTTGATCTGCTCTGACAGATATTGTTTCCACAATATTCAGGGAAGAGTGCTAAATAACATAATGAAGTCTTTCTTGCCTAAGCTCTAATGGTAACACTGCATCATGTCCTTGAGCTTCAGTTTCCTCTCTAGTTTGTTTCAATGATAAAAATATATAATGCAGAGGTGCCAGGGTGACTCAGTTGCTTAAGTGTTTGACTCTTGATCTCCACTCGGGTCATGATCTCAGGGTGTTGAGTTCAAGCCCTGCTTTGGGCTGCACGCTGGCCATGAAGCCTACTTAAAAAAATACACACACACATACACACACACACTTTTATAATGTATGTAAAATGTAGACTCACTCTGACATTTCAAAATACTATTTATATGTTATGAATATTTTAGGAGTGCTATATATACAATTTTATATAATAATTGCAAATAATATACTATATATTTTATATAACTATATCTTTATCTCTTTATCTCTATAATCTCCATTGCTGCTTCTCAATTGTACTGATATAATTAATGGCTTCAAATTCTATAAATATTCTCCTTAACATGTTTCTATAACATAAGCATACAGAAATATATGTCAATTTTCTTTTATTTTTAATTTTTTTGATGTTTATTTATTATTGAGAGAGAGAGAGAGAGAGAGAGAGGGAGAGAGAGAGAGAGAGAGGGAGCACGCACACAGGTGGGGGAGGGACAGAGAGAGAAGGATACACAGAATCTAAAGCAGATTCCAGGCTTCAGCACAGAGCCCGACGTGAAGCTCGAACCCATGAACCATGAGATCGTGGCCTGAGCCAAAGTCAGACGCTTAACCTACTGAGCCACCCAGGCACTCCAAATTTTCTTAAAATGCTTAGTAAAACTAGTTTTTTTTTGTTTTTTGTTTTAATTTCATTTTAGAGAGTGAGAGAGTGCAAGTGGAGGAGAGGGGCAGTGGGAGAGGGAGGGAGTGAGGGTGGGAGAGAGAGACAGAGAGAATGAATCTTAAGCAGGCTCCACATACAGCGCAGAGTCCGACACAGGGCTCAATCCCACAATCCTGGGATCAGGACCTGGGCTGAAATCTAGAGTTGGACGCTCAGCCAAGTAAGCCAGTCAGGTGCCCTGAAACTAGTTTTATTTTTAATCAGAAACTGATTTTTGAACATTTTATATTGTCTTAATAGGAAATTATAGAAGTGAAGGTTCTTTATCAGTTGCATAGACCAGGAAAAGAGCTTACAAATCTTGCAAAATAATAGTATAACAAAAATCAGTGAGAAAAACAGTTCTTATTTTGATAGAGACTGATGAAATTTAAGCTATAATCTTAACACAGATACACTTTGCAAGCGTTTTTTTTATTTATATCAGGCATCTGAACATTTGTTCTGTTTGGAAGACAATACTCTCCAGTATGAGTGTTGGTGAGAAGAAATATTAATTATGCAAATAAATAATCCAAGGGAGACAAATACAACCTCTTCCATCTATGACAAACTAGGGCACGAACATGTGTCCTAGACTTGCCCAATCAGGTCCTCATTGGAAACTTTTGATCTTAAATTGTGATACTAAATTGTAGAAACAATTGCAAAACCATTCAGTGGTGGCAGTGGTGTTGATAACAGCATATAGTTTCAAAACCAAACCAAAAGTGATGGTAGCTTTGTGAGCACAGCAATGACAGTAACTGCCCAGGGGCAGAAAGGTCACCTTTGCTGCTATAGATAGCATTATGCTATTCCTGGGCCTGGCCTTGGCTATAGTCCCACCTCCTGCCTATTGGCTAAAAGATTTTCAAGTCTTTCAATTCTGCAAGCTACCTGATACTGATATATGATATATTATTTTTTCTTTTGTTTGTGAGTATCGGTTTTTATTCCTTAAGACTCCTTCCTGATCCATAGATAGATTCCTATCCGTATATATTTGTTGGCATCTTAATGGCACATATAAAACAATTTCCTACCTTGTTAATGATTATCTCCAATGTACTTTACTTACTGTCTACTTTATGATTACTAAATTATTAGGAAGTTTTTGAATAGAGGATAATGAGATCTGTAATTTTCCAAAGGGGTGTGTGTGTGTGTGTGTGTGTGTGTGTGTGTGTGTGTGTATGTGTGTGTGTGTTATTCACTGAATAATCTCAATACTTTGGCAAAATCAAGTATAACTATTTAATTATAACATTTGCTTCAAAATAGTTAATATTGACAAATTAGTAATACCGTGACCTTTGGGAAAGAAATGGGGAATCATTTCAACCAAAAATAAATGAAAAGAGCCAGTAGAGATAGACTAGCATTCTCTGTATGGCTTATTTCACTTAGCATCACACTCTCCAGTTCCATCCACGTTGCTACAAAAGGCCATATTTCATTTTTTCTCATTGCCATGTAGTATTCCATTGTGTATATAAACCAGATACCATATGGTTTCACTCTTATGTGGATCCTGAGAAATGTAACAGAAACCCATGGGGGAGGGGAAGGGAAAAAAAAAAAAAAAAGAGGTTAGAGTGGGAGAGAGCCAAAGCATAAGAGACTGTTAAAAACTGAGAACAAACTGAGGGTTGATGGGGGGTGGGAGGGAGGGCAGGGTGGGTGATGGGTATTGAGGGGGGCACCTTTTGGGATGAGCACTGGGTGTTGTATGGAAACCAATTTGACAGTAAATTTCATATATTAAAAAATAAATAAAAAAAAAAAAAAAAAAAAAGAGATAGACTAGCATTTCCAAGTATTTTTTTTATATTACATTACTTAAGAAATGTATCATACTTCGCAGACCTTATGCTTACTTGGAGCATTATTGAAAAATATATAGAACATTATTGAAAAATTCAGATATTTCTAACAATTTCTATATTTTGATTATTTTTTCCTCTTTATTTTTTCCAAAGAAATTCATATGCAACAGATGATAATTTAACTACTGAGAAATAACTTAATGAAACAAATAATAAAAAGCACACAGACAAAAAAATTTGCACATCAAATCTTCAAATGAACCCAATATTCACCTAAAATTAGAAATTTAATATGTTTTCTTAAAATAATTATTTTCAAAATTTCTAATCTTTTGAATATAATAACAAAATTGTTATTTTTGTTCTTTTAAAACATGCTTACCTATTATTTCATTGCCATTTCTTGAATGAAATAATTACTAATTTATCTGTAGAAATCATCTATTATTAAATTACTGGTATCTCCACTTCTTTTCTAGCAGCCAGAATTGACATTTTCTGTTTACATTATAAACAGAATAATATAATTCACAGATCACTTAGCTTTGATGTCAAGGTCATCAATAAGTAAATGCATTTTAATTTAAACCAAGAAAAAAAAGTCAATGACTACAATGACAACTCAAATTAAAAATCAGATGATGCATTTCAGCTATCACTTCTGCACTGATTCTTCATGTTTACTTGGGAGATTTATTTTATTTTTCAGAGTGGGCTATGGTTATTTAATTAAAAAAATAAATGGTTGAATATAATAGTTTCTAAATTTCCTTTCATTTGGAAATACCATGAATGTGATATATATGTAGCAGAAGATTAGGCAAACAGCTCTTTCTCTTATTTGAAGGATAAATATTGGAGTTGATGGTACAGAAGTATATTTAAGAATGTAATCACATGGAAGTAATCCTACTAGAAAGCAGCAGTCGTTAGTGTGGACAAGCTAGAAAAAACTCATTGTGATGTGAATAGTGAGGAGTGAGAAAAAGTAAGTGGCCAAAGTAAGTTTCTTCCATTCATCTCCTCAACTGTACTGCTGGCTTGGAAGTTTCACAATAAAAGTAATAAAAATAAACAGGTAAGACACCTTTTACCAAGAGTAGGCTTTGTTAAAATGCAAATTTAGAACCCTATAGAAGAATTTGGGATTCCTGTCTTTAAAACCTGGCCATTCATTACTGGTTTGTAGTAATTACATGACTATTTCTGTGAAGATATTATGCATTAGATAAGAATATTATTAGACATTAATTACCAATAATTATAATGCCTGACATTCTAGGGCTAGAAGGGGGTGCACAGACATGAAAGAGGTTAGGTACCTGTTCTCAGGAAAGGTGTAGTGTCAGCTGCACACAGAGAATAATGTGTGGAACACTACAGAGCAATATAATAATGTGGTAAATTACTTCTGAATTCAATATTTGGATTTTTGTCAGCAACTAAAAATCTTCTGGACTAAATTTGCACTTCTGAAAAGAAAATAAAAAAGAAACTTCATAATGTGATATCAGCAATTCTCATTTAATCTTCTTTAAAGCAAAACAGAAAATTAAAAAAAAAAACAAAAAAAACAAAACATTGTCTTCTAGACTATTAGTATGTCAGTGAAACTGGCAGATGCTGGAGGTCTTGGACTTTGTAGCTCAGAGTGAAGTCAGATTTTGAATTCCAAATAACTGATTCTGGCCTTAAGGGTTGGCTGCAGGAGCTGCCTCAGAGAGGTGGAAGAGAAAACAACCTCCCTTAGCTCAGAACATCTCCACCCTTCTTCAGTGAGTCAAGATTTCTGGGTGGATGTTTGGCAAATCAACCCAGACCCATCTGTTAAAAGAGAAATTAAAAAGAGCCTGTCCTTTCTAGATTATTATGTCTTAGCTGAAGCAATGGGAAAAATAGAACAAAAATAAAGTATATTAAAGGAGAAATTAAGAAGCAGATGCTGCAGGGGCACCTGGGTGGCTCAAGTCAGTTAAGCATCTGACTTCCCCTCAGGTCATGATCTCACGGTTCTTGAGTTCGAGTCCCACATCAGGCTCTGTGCTGACATCTCAGAGTCTGGATCCTGCTTCGGATTCTCTTCTCCCTCTCTCTGTCCCTCCCCTGCTCGCTCTCTCTCTCTCTCAAAAATAAACTTTAAAAAAAAAATTAAAAAGTAGATGCTGCTTTTTTCAACTTTTAAGGACTACCAAACTGCATGTTTTAGACCATAGTTACTGCATTTGTCAACTATACAGTTTAATTTTTAATTAAAATAATATGTATGCACAATTTAAAAGTCAAAGTGCTCTCTAGAGCTTACGGTAAAAACAAAACAGCAAAAATCCCCTAAAATTGAGTCCCTTAATGCCCCCACTTCCTTCCCAATGCCCAACTCCTTAAGTACTATTCTCCAGATCCAATTATTTTTAACTCTTAGCTGTTTCTTCTAGTCTCTACTTCCACACATCTATATAATAAGCTGTGTCAGACACTTGTGAGGCGCCATATCACATCTCCTTGGCCCATCTGCTGACATTCCTGTGCATGTTTGCCCATGTTCATATCTAGCTACTCTGTTTCCACAAAAAAGTCATTCACCCATGGGCTTGTGGAATCAGGGAATGCAGGAGTTAATTTCCATGAGATAGTCTTCAAATGATGAAGGATGTGAATGGGGACTTAGGTACCCCAGCCTCCTCATTTTCTGGTGGATTAATTCTGTGGCAAGTTCTACATGATACTTCAGATGGTCACCCAAGGGATAGAGTCTCTTAATTGCTGACAGTACTAACTAACTTGGTAACAGTCTTTATTGTCACTTAAAACTGTTTCTGATCTTACTTTTCCCGTGTCCTTGCATTTTCTAAGATTGCCTTTCCAGTAAACTATATACTTCCATGTCCTTGTCTCAAGTTTGGCTTTCAGAAGAAACTCAAACAAAACTGCTGGTTCTTTAGAGCCTAGAAAGTAGCTCTTTAGGTTGGGATTTTAGAATTGGATCACTCACCAGTCAGATGCCAATAAGGATAACATGCCTAGTAAGTGAAGTGGTAATAAAGCCTGATATGCTTCAGTTTCACATTTCCTAAAGTTCTCTTTTGTATTGGATTGGGATAAAATATAGGTACAAGATGCAACAATGATTACATCAGTGATTCTAAAACTATAACCAGCATTCCTGGGGGGAAAAATTAAAAGCAAGATCCAAAAAGGTTGAATGGTTTCAATGTAATATACTCAGGGTATGGAACAACACTTGAGAATACTTATAGGGATACAAAAAATAATCTAACAAAGTAAAATTCACAATGGCATCCCCCCAAAAATTATCAGGCATTCAAAGAAGCAGGAAAATACTACCCATAATGAAGAGAAATATCAATTATTTGAAACTTACTTGTAAATGAAACAGCTGAAAGAAAAATATTCAAGGACAAAATGAGCATTTTAAATGTATTCCAGTCATTCTAGAAGATAGAGGAAATGTTGAACCTGTTAAATAGATATATTGGAGATATATAGAGGACATAAATCATATTTCCAAAGATGTAATTATATGTCTGAAATTTTAAAATGTACTTGATCAGATTTGTGGCATATTAGAACATACTAGATATACAGAAGAGAAGATTAGTGGACTTGAAGTCATAACAGTAGAAACAATCCAAAATGAAATACAAAGAGAAAAGTAAATTAAAAAAAAAACAGTGTTTATTGGTGAACTGAGAACAATTTCAACTGTTTACAAATGTATGTAATTAGCATCCCCAATGGAGAGGAAAAATGAGAAAACAGAAAACAAAGTAGAAATAATTGGTGAAATTTTCCAGTTTTGATAAACTCACAGATCCAACTTGCCTAATAAATCTTATCTTTCAGAGACCTGAAGATATCTGCACAAGGGGACATAATAATGAAATTCCTTAAAATCAGTGATAAAGAGAAAAACTTAAAGCAGTAAGAGAAAAAAAAAAGACAAATTACATGCTAAGGAGCAGAGTTAAATATTTTATAGCAGGTATCTTGTTGAAATCACTGCAAACCAGGAGACAGTACATCTTTAAAGTACTAGAAATGTTAATTTAGAATTATAGACCCACTTCAAAAATTAAGGCAAAATATTAATGATAAAAGAGGGCATCAAACGTAAAATAACTCACCAGAAAACCTAAACTAAAATCAGTGGTAAAAAATTTTGGGGGTATAAGGGAAGTGATACCAGATGTAAATCTGGATCCACATAAAAGAATGAAAAACTCTGGTAACTACCTGTGTAAAGTAATAAACATTTTTCTTAATACTTAAATAAACATCTTTTATTTATTTTTTCTATTTTGTTTAATGTTTATTTTTGAGAGAGAAAGAGAAAGAGAGAGAGAGACCACAAGCAGTAGAGGAACAAAGAGAAAGGGAGACACAGAATCCCGAAGCAGCCTCCAGGCTCCGAGCTGTCAGCACAGAACCGGTGGCAGAGCTTGAACTTACAGACCGTGAGATTATGACCTGAATTGAAGTCAGATGCTTAACCGACTGAGCCACCCAGGCACCCCAACAATCTATTTTTAAAAATATGTTTAAGTATTGGGACACCTGGGTGTCTCTCTCTCTCTCTCAAGAACAAATAAACATTAGAAAAATAGACTAAGTGAAGATAATGCACTGCGTGGTTTTAACATGACAAAGGAAAATGTATAGTAATAATAATACAAAGTTTAGGATGGAAGAAATGAAGTGGACTCTTACAAGATTGTTAGTACTGTTTGGAAGTGGTATAGTATCATTTGAATGTAGATGGTACTAAGTTAAAGATGTATATTATAGATCTTAAAGCAGTCACAAAAAATGAAAACAATGTTGATAAACAACTAGTGGAGATAAATAGAACCAGTTAAAATATTCATCAATCCAAAAGAAAGCAGGAAATATAAAGGGAATTAGAAAGCAAAGAATAATATAGGGTGCATAAAAAAGGAATAGTAAGATGGTAGATTTAAACCATACGATGTCAATAGTTGAATTTTACATGTAGTTCAAATACTCCTACTCAAAGGTGGATATTGTGGGTTGGGTTAAAAAAAATCAGACATAAATGTATGGTGTTTATAATTAACCTAATTTAAATGACATCAAGGAATTCAGATATCATTACTACTATGAAACAAAAAACAGGGAAATACATTAGAAGAAAAATAGAGGGGCGCCTGGGTGGCTCAGTCGGTTAAGCGTCTGACTTCGGCTCAGGTCATGATCTCGCGGTTCGTGAGTTCGAGCCCCGCGTCGGGCTCTGTGCTGACAGCTCAGAGCCTGGAGCCTGTTTCAGATTCTGTGTCTCCCTCTCTCTGACCCTCCCCCGTTCATGCTCTGTCTCTCTCTGTCTCAAAAATAAACGTTAAAAAAAATTTTTTTAAAAAGAAGAAAAATAGATCAATACCTCTGATTAAGTTAGACAAAAACTTCTTAACCAAATTTATCAAATTCAGTAAAGTTCTAGAAATGGATAAAAAGAGTCCAACAATGTCTTTTCATGGCCTGTTCTATCTCTGTCATTTACCATTATGTGATCAGTAGATTGCTTATTTGCTTGAGCTAGTTTTAAATGGGTTTATTTCACTTAACAATTAAAAATATTCTGATTATATATATATGTATACATATATGTATATATGTGTATATATATGTATATATATGTATATATAAAGATAATTGTGTAAACACATAGAAACATCTAATCTTCTGATTATTGAAAGACAGTTATGACATATTGTTCTATTAGACATATGGTGTTTTACAGATAGAAAAATAGAAAAATACATTAATTGAAATATAAGAAGCCTATGGAATAGTGAGACAACAGGGATAAACAACTAGCAACAGGGATAAATATATCAAAATATATGCATGACATTTATGGAGAACTAATTTATATTTTTGTTGAATGTTATTAAAGCTATATAAATGGTGATTTATATTGTGTACATGGGTAGGAGGCACAGTATTAAGAAGATTCAATATTTTTATGATGTTAATTTTCTATAAAACTATATGTTGAGTTAAGATGAGTCCAATCAAAATACAAAGATTTTCAGAAGCTTAAGTTTTTCTGAAATACATGCAAAAGAATAAATATTTAAGAAAATAATAAGACAATCCTGAATAAAAAAATAGGGGTATAAATATATAAATTAAAATGTGACACATTTGTCTCTTTGTTTATTAAGTAGCAATTTTTTTTTCTTTTTTTTTTAAGGCTTCATTCAATGTAGACAGTGTTCTGTAGTGTGACGGGTGCTCTTAATGCTACTGGAGAGTATATTGATACCACCATTTTGGGAGCATTCTGTAAAATTCCTTTTAAAGTCTTCAATTATCTAATGTGATATTAACTCAAAGATTGCATATAACATATAAATAAGTTATTAAATCATAATGAAATACACACCCATGAAACAAGTACTCGGTGTTAGAACCAGGCCATTGTTACTAATGTTCTAAGTTTCTATATGATCCTCCTATTTAATCCATCCCCCTCTCCACCTCCCCTTCAGCAACCCTCAGTTTTTTCTCTCTAGTTAAGAGTCTCTTTCTTGGTTTGCCTTTTTTTCCCTTCATGTTCATGTTTTTTTTTTTCTTAAATTCCATATAAGTGAAATCATATAGTATTTGTCTTTCTCTGACTTATTTTGCTTAGCATAATACTCTCTAGCTCCATCCATGCTATTACAAATGGCAAGATTTCATTCTTTTTGATGGACGAGTAATAGTCCATTGTGTGTGTATGTGTGTGTGTGTGTGCACGCATGTGTGTGTGTATGCTCTCTGAAGAGAACTATATGATTCTCCTATATATCCCCTTGTCCCCATGCTGTTCCCTTCAATAATTTAAATTTTAGATTTTTCCCTGTTATGTCTTATTTAATTTTTAGTTGTTTTTTAAGTTTATTTATTTTTGAGATTGAGAGAGGGAGAGGGAGATGGACGGAGGGAGGGTGAGGGACAGAGAGGGAGAGAGCATGAAAGAGAATCCCAACTAGGCTCTGCGCCACCAGCCCAGAGCCTGACACAGGGCTTGATCTCATGAACTATGAGATCCTGACCTGAGCCAAAATCAAGAGTTGGATGCTCAACTGACTGAGCCACCCAGGTGCCCCAATTATGTCATAGTTAAAAATGAGGTTTACCAAAATAGGACTATATTCCTAAACATATATTACTTAGTTTTCTATTGTTTATGGGAAACCCTATGTAGTATGAAGTCAGTAACGAGAGAGTTTTAGAGAAAGTAAGATTGGGGAAATGAACTAAAAAATGTATATGCTTATTTAAATGTAAATGTTAACCTTATTTGAAAAAAGAATCTTTGTAGATATAACAGAATCTTGAGATGGTGAGATCATCTTAGATTATCTATTGGGCCCTAAATCCAGTGCCAAGAATTCTTGTGAGAGTGAAACAGAGGGAGATTACAGAGACACAGAAGATGCAATGTGACCACTAATGGAGATCTTGGAGTGATGTGATCATAAACCAAGGAATGCCTGGAGCCACCAGAAGCTGGAAGAGGAAGGAAATGAATTCATCCTTAGAGTCTCTGCAGGCAGCATGGTCATGCTGAATTTAAGACTTAGAGCCCGTAGAGCTGTGAGGGAATACATAGATGTTGTTTTAAACTGTCATATTTGTGGTAATTTCTTCTAGCAGCCTCAGAAAACTAATGCAGTACTTATAACTAGGTAGTTTTAAACTTTTTTTATATGTATTTCTATTATGTCCAAAGTTTCTTTTAAAAAAAATTTTTTTTCTAATGTTTATGTTTGAGAGAGACAGAGCACAAGTGAGGTAGGGGCAGAGAGAGAGGGAGACACAGAATCCGAAGCAGGATCTAGGCTCTGAGCTGTCAGCACCGAGCCAGACATGGGATTCGAACCCATGAACCATGAGATCATGACCTGAGCTGAAGTCGGGTGCTTAACCAACTGAGCCATTCAGGCACCCCTCATTATGTCCAAAGTTTCTATAGTCAACTTACTTAGGATAATTTTGATAATAACATAAAATAAATTTTTGTTTAAATAATAAAAAATTTTAAATGACATTTAAGAAGATTCCATGATGGTAAATAGGGCATGCTATGAATTTTTTGTTTTTGTTTTTGTTTTGCTTCCATCTGTGGGCAATGTGGAACCTTAAATACTCAGAAATTCTAATGAGAAATGCAAGGAAGATAACCTGAAACTGTTCTGGAAATTAACACAATTCTTAGCAGTAATAGAGGACATAGAGCTTTTTATCTCCAAGCAGTGTCCTAGCCCAGCAAGGAATCAAATATTTTATAGTGCAATCAAGAGCTCAAAGGCAGATGATACAACACCAAATGGAAGTTTAAGTCTCTTGGGGAGAGCAGTCTCAAAACCTGATTCTTGCTAACAGGAATCAGATTTGAGCCTAACTTTAGCTTGTTTATACTTTGTTCTAAATTGTTTAACTAACATTTAAACAAGTGATTTGATTGTTACACTTTACTATTCTAATATAAAATTCCATTCGTATAGGAAAAGCCCAAATGAGGTGGAAAGATTTGAAACCTGAAACCAAAGCTAAGCATCCCTATGCATTTGTTGGCTGTAAACCAAAATCTAGATCAATACATCTATGAATAATAGCCCTGGAATGCTGGCTTTAAAAACTAAAGTCACTTGTTGGTAAACATCACCAACTCAAAGTAGTTTATTAACTAAAGGATGTAAGATGTGGTTACTGTCCTTTGAATGTAGGAAATATACTAAAACAGAGACTCTAGTTTTGTTATTTTACAACTGCACTACTTGGATACATTGCATATAAATGTGATTTTGATAAAGAATTTCTGGAAAGAAAAAGATATAGGCCACCTTATTAACTTGGCACTCATTTAGCTTATGAAAAATTCATGAAAATTTTAATACACAAGCAAACTTTAAGGTAGATTAAGTTGATTAATTTCTAGATAAACTCAGTTCTAAAATCCTTTCACATGCGGTATTTCCCCTCTGCTTTCATGTTGTCTCTAGAATTAATCTAAACAACATTTATGTAAGTCAGGTGTGTGTGAAGTGTGATTGAGGGCATATATTTTTATTCAGAGAGCTATTTTTCATCCTCAGTTTGTGTAAAACATCTTCTTTTTTCATTGTATACTCCATATAGGATACATGATGAAAATTTTTCAATTATGGTCATTTCTCCCTATTGAGTTTTATATTCAGATTCCATTTATTTGCATACGTGTTGAATAGAAACTTATTCAAGACACTATTAGGTAGAAGCTATGTAAATATATTTTACTTCACATCAGATCTTTATCATACCTCCTTCTTGTTGACAATAGCCTCCAGATGGGAATGTGCATGTGTAATCGGGAAATTAGCTATCATCACTACCCTAAAGGTTTAACTCACATTGTATGCATTTCTTTCCCCACATCTCTGAAAAATCCCAAGAGGACTTTACATCATCATAGTCCCTTCTGGCTTTATTTTTCTACTTCTGCTTAATTAGCTTAGTTTATAGATTTTCTTGCTTTTCCCCATATGCAGTTAGTATTTGGCCTCACATGGACCCAGCTGTGAAACTCAGACCATTTTCTTAATGTCCACAAAGATAACCTCTCTTGCTCAAAGCTATCTTTGTATATAGACTTGATGCATGATGCAGTGGAAGGGTGGGTGGGAGGTGTTATACCCTAGAAACACAAATAACTTTGTAATGAGAATTGAACATCCTGTCTCATAGCAATGGGAACTTTTTCCCCCCACCATTCTTTCTGACAACCTAGTGCCATGTCTCTTTTTATTTTCCCTCTCACACCTCTCTTCTCCCCATTCTTCAACTCTTCCAAGCCAATCAGGTAGCAAGTTGCATATTCATGTCCAGACCTAAGAGGATGGCTTGATTTTGAAGCTCTAAGTTTAATAGTTTTTTAAAGTCATTGGACTGGTATAAAAATGAATAGATATTGGATATACTATGACAGAAGGAAATCTAGCATTTCAAAGTGGAAAAGAGAATAGTGTTGGCAAAAGAGACAAAAAGTAAACATGGATGTGGGAAGAAACCTAGTAGAGTGTGGAATCATATAAACCAATTAATAACATTATTCAAAAAAGGAATGATCAATAGTATCAAATTATAGTGATTGTGTAAATAAGAGAAATTAGAATGAGCAATTCAGTATGGTGAGGAAAAGGTCATTCGTAATCTCTTCAAGACCAGTTTTAGTAAAATGTTTTGAATGAAACTTTAGGATTAGGCAGATGAGAAATTTGGAGGTGAGACATTGGAGGTAAGAATTATAGAGAACTCCTTTAAGATTTCTGTTCTATTGCAGTTTTTTCTTAATGTTTTATTTAATTTTGAGAAAGAGTACAGGCTGAGGAGGGGTAGAGGGAGGGGGACAGAGGATCCAAAGTGGACTCTGTGCTCATAGCAGCAAGCCTGATGTGGGACTCTAACTCCTAAACCGTGAGATCATGACCTGAGCTAAAGTTGGGTGCTCAACCAACTGAACCACCCAGGTGCCCAGTTTTTATTTTTTATTTTAGAGAGAGAGTTAATGGGGGAGGGGGGGGAGGGAGGGAGGGGGAGAGAGAGAGAGAGAGAGAGAGAGAGAGAGAGAGAGAGAGAGAGTGAGTGAGTGTCTTAAGCAGGCACCACATTCAGTGGGGAGCCTGAAGTGGGTCTCAATTCCACAATAATGGGATCATGACCTGAGCCAAAATCAAGAGTCAGATGCTCAACTGATTGATCCACCCAGGCTCCCCTGTTGTAGTGCAGTTTTAGAGGTTTAACAGGAAGATATGGGGCCGCTGAGACTTTATTATCTTAAGATAGAAAATTTTTTGAATGATTGTATGCTGATGGTAATGATAGACCAGGGAAGGAAAAAATATATGGTAAAAATTATTAAGAAAAAGAATTAAGTATGATGTGAGCTGTAGCTCATTGGTGGGGTTGGTTTTAGATAGAAGCAGAGAGAGTTTATGTGTTTTAAGCAGAAAGAAAGACCGCATGATATTGCAATATCACAGTAGTTTATAGATTGTGATATGGGTATTAATGGTTTGATTATACTTTTTTCAATGAAATAAATGCTATTTGCTGAGCTGAGAGATTGGAGTTAGGATGTTTTCCAAATAAGTTGCCATAGTATAATTTGTTAGCAGGGGTGTATCTGAATATCACCCTCAACAGTATTAGGCATTTGGGATGATTTTTTAAAATTTAGGCAAAATTGTAACTTGCTGTCAGTTAAATTTGCATGTCTTTGATAATCTGCAAGTGAATTTTTTTTTTTAAATACAGATCCCTATTTAAAAAAAGGTATGTATATATAGGAGAGACTAGAAATAGAAAAGGATCAATTTAATCCAAGATATGGCTTCTCAGTAAATTTATGTTTAAATTCTTTGCATTATTGGTAACCGTGTCTGCTATGCTTTAGAATAGAGTCCAAGATTCTAAAATGACTTTGGATCTTACTCAAGACATCACTTATCCAGGAAATTCAGGGTAAATAGCCATGTGGAGACAATCAGCATCTGGAGAAGAGGCTATACAATCAGAGCTGATAAATGAATTTTAGGACAATATTTGTGGTTTTCTTTTTGCAACTAATAGAAATACATTTTTAATATCATGATATGTTATTCTATCTCCACGTCATAATGTTCACAGAATTAATAAAACTAGTCACATAACAAAATACAAAACTCAGAACCAGTTTTTGCAATCTATATAGTTAATGGAAACTGGATTCATTTCCCCTCTAATTTTTGTGTTGTTGTGACTTTCTTTACACATTGAAACAAAGGTCAGTAAAAGAGAGGAAATTAAAACTGAAAAAAATGTAGTTTTTTTAACTTTTGTTGTTATTCACTGGTTCAGTAAAGTATTTCCACGATGTCTTACAAATCAGTTCCCTGGAGAAGAAGTTCTAAAGCTTAGATTGCATCGGTACTACCAGAGGTTAAATCTCTCAGGGTTAGGTGATTAGCTGAGGCGTGTGCTGCCGAAGATGAAGTCTGTGAGTTTTAAATTGAATGCGGTTTGCCAGAGATAATATTCCTGAAGGGAGCTTTGCCAGAAGCTAAGCTTCAGAGTTAAAGCTAAGGTGTGTTCTCATTTAAGATACAGATACTTAGGTACATAAACTTTGCAGTTCAAGATTTCAAGGTTCTAGTTATGATTTACTTACTACATACTCACCTGGACTGCCAGGGGTAAGTTTAACCTTTGCATTGGTTTTAAGGGACTTAAATGAATAATTTAAGGAACATTGTCAACTTTACTGGAAATGGGTCGTTAATGTATCTATTCTTCTTTAATATCTTGAACTAAAATAATTTTCCATAACAATTTTTCTTTTAAAACAGAGCACACACACATTATGTAAAGATATGTGAATGTGTGTGTATTGTACCTCTGCCCAGAGTGGTCTTAGACTTTTGCTTGGAAGTTTGATATTGATTAATAGGATTCTTAAATTAGTATCCGGCCATATTTGCAACTTCTAAGTCCTCAATGTCTTCCCTTTAATTTTCACCTTCATATTGAACTAATTACCAAGTTCTCCAAATTAATCTTTCCTAATGTTTTTCATTTATTTATTCCTACTCATTTCCCTACCCATCTTAATCCAAGTGTGTTGTTTCTTATTCTGGGATTATTGAAACATCCTCCTGCAGTTCTCTTTTCTTTTATTCCTGGTCATACAGCCAAACTTCTTTTCTCAGGCTTCTTCATGACTAAGTGTGCCATACACCCAATTAGTAGCCATTACAGTATCGGTGGAAACAATGTTCACCACTTAGACAGCTGGCATTCTTTTTGTGGTTTGTTACAGTGTGTGGATGCTCTAAGGTGGGAAAAAAATGTTTGACAAACTCAACTTTGAATATAAAACTCCATTATGATTCAATGATAATCATTTGGATTATCCAAGCACATGTTTTATCAATATTAGATTTATCCCCCCCCCCCCCCCCCCCCCGCCAAATTCTCTAAAGTAAATTGTATGTACATATACCAAACACTTATGGGCACCTGGATGGCTCAATCAGTTAAGTGTCTGACCCTTGATTTAGACTCAGGTCATGATTTCATGGTTTGTGGGATCAAGCCCTGAGTTAGGCTATGCACTGACAGCACAGAGCCTGCTTGGGATTCTCTCTCTCTCTCTCTCTCTCTCTCTCTCTCTCTCTCTCCCTCTCTCCCTCTCTCCCTCTCTCCCTCTCTCCCTCTCTCCCTCTCTCCCTCTCTCTCTCTCTCTCTCTCTCTCTCTCCTTCCCCTGCTGGTTCTCTCTCTCATTAAATTAAAAAAAAAAACCTTAAAAAATTAGCATAGAAGCAAAAAGCTGATGTTAACAGATTAAATAATATTGCCATTTATTTTGTTTCCTAGATTCCAAAGAGGTTTCCATTCTTCAATGAAGGATACATGTTTCTTCTGTATTTTTCCACAGTAAAATTGAGTTTATTCTAAGTTATATCTGAGAGTAAAAACAAAACACAATTCTTTCAGAATGTGATTTCCTGGATATGTGGCAAAACCTGAAGTAAAACCAGGTTGTACTATGTTGTCTATGTGCACAGTTAAAGAATGTTCAACATCACAACTTAGAAACCGTATCAGAGAGCATGGCCACAAACAGCATGCACGGCACAGCTTTAGAGTTCTCAGAGGCACTTGTTAGGTCAGTAATTAGATGAATCTAGAAGCTCTTCTGTCGTTTTTGTAAATAATACCATGACACTCATTCTCTCTGTCCTTTGGTAGTCACTAGTTATGTTCCAGGACAGAATGGTCTTAGTCTTTTTTGAAGTGTATCAGTTTCATTCCACAGTCTTCCTTAGCCAATCCTCTTCTGCCTTTTCCCCATAATCCTATTCTCCTTTAAATAGGGTGATGATAAATTTTGGCTTGTTCCAGTTTTGAAATAATCCAGTTGTTCTGGAATAGCTGTTCTAGTTGGGCAATGAATTAAGATTGTCCTGCCTTTAAGCTTCACCTCATTTTTTACCTCAATTAGATATGGTCACTTTGTTCATGTTATACTATTGCAACACAATTATAAATATTTTAAAAATCCTTGAAACAACTTGGGAGCAAGTTTTGTGTCTTACTCATCTTTGTATTCTCAGAATCTAGAACACTTCTCCACATATGTTAATGCTTAAAAAGTACTTATTGAACGAATAAATGAATAAATGAATATGTGAAAATTAAGGAAGAAAGGGAAACTTGGAGTCTTTAGGATAACAATCAAACAAGTAGCCTAGGGGAAGTACTGAACTTGCTCTTTCAAATAGTTGGCCACATACCAACATTTCCTTCATCAAGGGTGTTTGGATTAAAGAAATTATGAAGTCTACTAAGATTCATGACCAAGCTATGGTGGTCTGCTTTTATTTTCTAGTTCAACATTCCCACCTCACCTCCTTTAAGAAATTAAGGTTGAAAATGTTAAAAGCACTTAGGGATGTTATGGGGGAATGTTTTCTGTCCCCAGTAGTAACTCACATTTGAGTTTTGGAATATTTCAAAGTATTTCAAATAACACAAATCCTCTGAAACACTCCTTTGTTTCCAGAGTGGCAAAAAGTTGGCATTTATTTTACAGAAGGTATATTTTAATGTATCTATCTTAAGTCATTAAAATTAGTATTGCCTAAAAAACACATGTAAGAATGCATACCAAAACAGATTCTATTAATGAGAAGAAATTAATCTTCTAAAAATAGTATTAAATATACATTTAAGATTCTCAATTTTGAATGGAACAGGTTTATTAAAAACTTTTGTTTAAATAAAGAATAAATGTTAATTTTCTACATGCTTGTGAAAGATTAATGTAGTTTTTTGAGTAGCATATGTTTCTAATACTAATTGAAATGAAACTATTCTTTAATAGATTTTGCATTCAGTAAATTAGAGGTAATAAATACTGTATATGATGCATATGTGAAGTGACTTCTATGAATATATTTCTTAGATTTATCCTAATAAAAATTGCAGTCACATTTCAGTTATTGACTAATTATTTTTCTCTGTTAAATCTAAATTGAAAATCTTGACATCTGTGTTTAGGCAAACTTTATTTCGAAATATCATAAATAAACTATATAAATCCTATATCATTTTAAACACTCTACATTTATGAATGTTTTTTGTAAAACTTAATACACGGTAGAATTTTTCTTCAGTAATTTCTTGAACAAATTGCACAATTAGAAATATTTGGTTTGTATAAATTAATTACATATGAAACTATAATCTACTTAAAAAGCTAATTCATAAAAATACTTTAAGGATTTTGAAATTAGTATTGACTTTGTGTATAAATTTACTTAGCTTTCATTTTAATGAAAAACTGTAAGTATTAACAGCAATGGCAATATTCCCTTACATGTATTTCTTATTTAAACCTTAAATATCTCTGGGAGATAATATAAGATTTATTTTCACTCTATTTTGTAAGAAAGGGGCTGAAGTCTTAAATGACTTCAGAAATTTTAAATGACTTCTCCGTTATTAAAATTAGTAAATATTAAATTTAGAATTTAGGCCCAGTGTATGAGCAAATTCCATATTCTTTATGCTCTCTCATGCTGCCTCATTTATATTGCTACTGCAAAGGGAATCTTTTTGTATCTTAATTTATAATGGATAGAGAAATAGGATTGAAGTTAGGGATTATACAGATTAAATCCTGAAGTCAGATTGCATAAATTGGTCCTCTCAATTGTCTTTAGTCATCTAATTAAGCTTTATCTCTATTAAAAAATTCCTATAAATTTTGATGCATCTAGCTATCTATAGTTAACATTTGTTAAGGGTCGACTCTTTGGCAGCCACTGGGCCTTTTACATATTTTAGGTTATTATTCAACAACAGTACAAATTAGGTACTATTTGTATTCCTATAACTCAGATGAGGAAAATAAGACAGAGGTTACTTGCTCAAATTTATGCAGTTAGTGGTGCAGCCAGGTTTACTAGAAGCAGGGATTAGTTCCCAACTCTCATAAACACATCCTCATCCAGTTGTCATCAGTTTACTTTATAGATTGGGCTTTCAGTAAAGAAATTCTATGGAAAAATACTAATTACATCAATAGGACAGTAAATTCTTCTCCTGGAAAAAGAGTCAAATTATAATTTTAGAGCAGTTGCTTTTCAGGTTCAGCTAAATATCCATGTTATTTTTGTGAAATAGCATGTGTGTATCATAATCTTATTATAAATTCGATGTGGTCATTAAAAACATAGTATATAATAAAGCATGTATAATTGTTCATCCAAACTTTGTGTTAATGTAGCAAATTAAAAATATACCTTGCATACGTTTAAAATTAGAACAATATTTTCCCACTACTTTAATTAACGATGACTCGAGGTGCCTGGGTGGCTCAGTCGGTTGAGCGTCTGACTTCGGCTCAGGTCATGATCTCACAGTCTGTGAGTTTGAGCCCTGCGTCGGGCTCTGTGCTTACAGCTCAGAGCCTGGAGCCTGCTTCCGATTCTGTGTCTCCCTCTCTTTCTGCCCCTCCCCCACTCATGCTCTGTCTCCGTCTCTGTCAAAGATAAAAAAAATAAATAAACATTAAAAAATATATAAAAAAAATAATTAACGATGACTCGTATTTAATTTTGTATAAAATTACATCCATTTATTATACAGTAAAATGTCTTTAGTTCTAATGTGCATAGAAATGATATATATATATGTGTATATATATATATATATATATATATATATATATATTTACCATTCAGAATGAGATTTATATAAATGTTATCACCATTTTTTAGATGTGTCCACTAAGTTTTCAAAATCACATAATTAGGGTGCACAGAATGATGACTAGATTGTGTCCTGACTATTCTGTGCAGATTTCTAACATGAAAAATAATATTACTTTTACTTAGCAATATTTATTTTAAAAAACAGGTGAAAAGTAGTAATTTGCTATATAGTCATTCATACTCAAATGAGAATAGCAATGTGTAATGGTGTTATATGTAAACTGATAAAAAGAATCACCAAGGAAACCCCCTTTTAATTACGCTTAAGGGAAAGTCTCATACCTTTTCTTTAGCGTAGATTCATTCCTGGGCAATAAACAAACATAAAGTCATTACACGGAATCTGATTAAGATTTGTGAATAGCACCACCTTCTTTGGACCTTGTGACTTGCAACCAAATAGGGAACATATTTCAACTTCCTGATTTTACCATTATCTTAATTCGTATGACTATGCATTCAAGGGGCGCTTGATGGCTCAGTGGGTTGAACATCCGACTCTCGATTTTGGCTTAGGTCATGATCTCATGGTTCATGGTTTCAAGCCCTGTGTTGGTCTCTATGCTGACAGTGCAGAAACTGCTTGGGATGCTTTCTCTCTCTTTCTGTCTGTGTCCCTCCCCCCTTCTCTCTCTCTCTCTCTGTATCACAAAATAAATAAGCATTAAAAAAACTTTGCCTATTAGTAAAGTTAGGCTATTTCCTTCTAGAAGATCATGTTTATATATATGTGTGTGTGTGTGTGTGTGTGTGTGTGTGTGTGTGTGTGTTCAGGAGGACTGAAAATTCCTTTTCAACTATATTTACACTTATCTTTCTAAATAGTCTATATGTTGTTATTATTATTTGGTTACATTTTTAAAATTTATTTACTGAAGTATGGTTGAGATACAATGTTTCAGGTGTACAACATGGTGATTCCACAAGTCTACATGTTATGCCCTGCTCCTCACAAGTGTAGCTACTGTCACCATACATTGCTATTATTTTTAAGGAAGCAACTGCATTTCAGCTGTCTTTTATTGCTTCTCAATTATAATTAAATCCCTCTTCAGGGGATATTTTTTGTCCACATATCAGTATCATTTAGCACAGTGTTTTGAATATATAATCACTCAGTAAGTATTTATAGGATTAACCCAATAATTAAATGCACTATTAAATTACACAGTGTTGAGTATAAAGTAGGCCCTTGATGAATAGCTGAAAATTAACTTATTATGATGTTCATTTTTATATGAAGAGTGAATGTTTGTATAACGTATAGAGCAGTTCAACTTCATTGTAGACTCGAGTGTTGCACAGATTAAATCCACTTTTATGCATGAACTGAAGAACTCTAATGAAAACGTAGGTACATTCCATTGATGTTTTGATGGATGGTCTTTTATACATTAAAGAACCAACAGGATGTAGTATTACTTAATATACCTCAAAACATGCTCCCTTGGTAGTGAGAAATTGAGTTTGCTGGTGACTTCAAGATACACTTGATTTTTTTTCTTGCTCTTCTGCACTGTTGAACTATCTCAGTCTTTTGTAATGTGACCCATTATACCTAGCTGACAGATGAAGTGAGAGCTCTTAAATATGTCTAAGTTCTACAGTAGAATATTCTTGTCCTACATATTTACAGATAGTACTCATATGGCAAAGAAGTTACCATAGACCAAAAGCAAAGAAAGTAAAACAGAGAGAGAGAGAGGGAGAGAGACAGGTGCAGGGGTTGGGTGGGGAGAAAAAGGAGAAAAAAGGAGAGGGGGGGAGAAGAAAGGCAAAGAGAAGAATAAAAGAAAGAAAAAAAGAGGGAGGGAAGGAGGAAAGAAGTAATGAAGGATGGATGGATGGATGGATGGATGGAAGGAAGGAAGGAAGGAAGGAAGGAAGGAAGGAAGGAAGGAAGGAAGGAAGGAAGGAAGAAATGAGAGGCGCCTGGATGGCTCAGTTGGTTGAGCCTCTTATTCTTGGTTTTGGCTCAGGTTATGGTCTCATGGTTCATGAGTTCGAGCCCCACGTCCACTGCACTGACAGTGCAGAGCCTGCCTGTGTCCCCCCCCCCTTCTCTCTCTCTCTCTCTCTCTCTCTCTCTCTCTCTCTGCCCTTTCCTGTTCTCTCTCACTCTCAAAATAAACTCTAAAGAAATAATTAAAAAGAAATAGAGAAGTAGGGAGGGAGGAAGGAAGGAAAAGAAAAAATAGGCTCTTAAATGTATTCATTTGTAACTGGAGACCTATTTCTTCTGTGCACACTAGATGGGGCAGGGTGGATCCAATCCAAGAGAAAACTAGTTTTTGTTTCTCTGTCTTT